>NC_092631.1:6564480-7164480 GCF_039555335.1 Amphiura filiformis
TGAGGTATTTCAACCAGGATTGGGTACAGTGAAAGGTATGAAAGCAACACTTCATGTGAAGGAAAACGCAGTTCCAGTATTTCACAAAGCACGACCGCACGCACGCCCTACGTCCAGCAGTAGATAGAGAATTACAGAGAATGCAAGATGAAGGTATTATCGTTCCTGTAGATTTTAGTGAATGGGCGACACCCCTGGTTTGCATACCAAAGCAAGACGGAACGGTGAGATTATGTGGAGATTATAAAGAAGCGTCAACCAAGCGATACATACAGACGAATTTCCAATGCCGACGCCAGAAGAAGTATTCAGCAAGATGGCGGAGGTGAGAAATTTACCAAAATTGACTTGAAATGTGCTTAACAACAGATGTTGTTAGATGACAAATCTCAAGAATTGGTGATAATATCCACATGGAAGGGGTTATTCCGCTATACACGTTTACCCTTTGGAATTTCCTCGAGTCCAGCCATTTGGCAACAATTCATGGATCAAGCTTTGGCAGGATTGGATTACACATGTGCCATCATGGATGACATTTTAGTATCCGGAATAAACGACGAAGAACATCTTCACAATCTGGAGAAAGTACTTCAACGACTGCAGAAGTATGGACTACGAGTAAAACCAGAGAAATGCAAGTTCATGGAACAGCAAGTGGAGTACATGGGTAGAAGAATTTCAGCTCAAGGAATTCAGCCTACGGATCACAAGATCAAAGCTATCAAGGACGCACCACAACCGCAGAATGTTACGGAAGTGCGATCATTTCTAGGCATGGTGAATTTTCAAGCTCAATTCGTACCTCATCTGTCTACGGTGATACATCCACTGAATGAACTGTTATGTGATAAACCATGGAACTGGACAGACGCTTGCACGACAGCTTTTGAGACAGTCAAGAACATATTGACATCTGAAAAGATACTGACACACTACGACTCACAATTGCCGTTAGAGTTGGCAGCGGACGCTTCGCCATACGGTGTTGGAGCGGTGATCATGCATGTTTACGAAGACGGATCACGACGACCTATCGCATATGCATCACGAAGTCTGGACAAGCATGAGAAGGGTTACGCTCAACTCGACAAAGAAGCCTTGGCAATTATGTTTGGTCTCAAGAAGTTCAGAATGTACCTTTACGGAAGAAAGTTCACAATTCTGACTGACCACAAGCCTTTGGAACGAATACTAGGACCAAAGACCGGTATACCAACATTAGCTGCACAACGTCTGCAACGATGGGCTATTACGCTTTCAGCATTCACATATGACATCAAGTACATCCCAGCAAAGCAGAACACGCTAGCAGACGCCTTGTCACGTCTACCATTACCAGTGATAGAGAAAGAAGAAGACGCAATTTTCAGAGTAGAAGACAAGATGTTGGAGAATTTACCAATAACGAGCAAGGAGATCCAGAACGCGACACAACGTGATCCAGTATTGTCAAGAGTACTAGAGTTTACTAGAACTGGATGGCCACAGGAAGTAGACGATTTACGTTTGAAACCCTACTTCAATCGCAAATACGAGCTCTCAGTAGAACAAGACTGCATATTATGGGGCCTAAGAGTGATTGTTCCAGCAAAGTATCAACAAGATATACTGCAAGAGTTACACACAGCGCACTCCAGGTATGGTTCGAATGAAGGAGATTGCACGCAGTTGGGTTTGGTGGCCAAACATGGACAACGAAATTGAAGAGACGGTCAAACTGTGTTCCAGTTGTCAACAAGTGAAAAACAAGCCAGCAACAGCACCTTTGATGCCCTGGATGTGGCCTGGAGCACCATGGCAACGAGTCCATATAGATTTTGCTGAGAAAGATGGACAAAATTTCCTAGTCATTACAGATGCATACTCAAAATGGCCAGAAGTTATACTAATGAAGAGTACAACAGCACAAGCGACAGTTAACGTGCTACGAGAATTATTCACGAGATATGGGTTACCACTTCAAATCGTAAGCGACAACAGTCCGCAATTCAGGAGCGAAGAATATCAAAACTTCCTGAAGAAACAAGGAGTAAAAAGTATAAGAGTATCACCATATCAACCCTCTAGCAACGGAGCAGCTGAACGAATGGTACAATCATTCAAGAAAGGTATCAGCGCGGCTACAGGGAATATACAACAAAGATTGGACAACTTCTTAATGACATACAGATCTACCAAACATGCAACAACAGGATGTAGTCCAGCGAAGCTGTTTCTTGGACGAGAAATCCGAAAACGACTATCGCTAGTTCGTCCAAATCTGCAAGAACGAGTCATCAGTAAACAAGCAATGCAGAAAGACCATTATGACATGCACAGCAAATACAGAGAATTCTTTCCTGGTGAGACAGTGCTGGTGAAAGATTGTAGAAAGGAGCAAACATGGTGGCCTGGTACCATTGCAGAGCGGTCAGCGCCTAAGTCGTACATTGTGACGCTTACGGATGGAAGAGTATGGAAACGACATGTAGATCACTTACGGAGAGGAGATGTGATGCCATCGCGACAGGCTACTCAAAGCAATTTGCTACCAGCTACAGAGAGTAATTTGCCACTAACGCCGTTTCAAAGATCAACTCCAAGGGAATGGACTCCAAGAGAAATGAGTCCAAATCTTCCGACTCCAAGTGAAAGCACTAATGACAAGACACCGGTAGATGTTCCAAGTCCAGCGATAGTACCTCGCGGAACTGTTCCGGAAGGAGCAGCTCAAAGAATTGCACGTCAAAGTCCCTCATCAGTGCCACGCCGTTCGCAGAGGAATACACGACCTCCATGGAGACTAATTGAGGAGCTATAACAAGGTCACAGAAGAACTATGTATTATCACGTTACGTTTAAAAGTTGAGTTAGCCAAGTTACGCGTTTCAAGAACATTGTTCTACAAGTTTGGAGTTGAAGTTATAAACTGTTTGTGTTACGTTACAAGTTATAAGAATTTATGAACTTTGCTACATACAACTAATTACCACGGGACTAGCTAAGAAAGGAGGAGTGTAGTATATTGGGAATACGCCCATCCCTACTTATCATAATACGGACCTGATATCGCCCAGGACGTTGCCTTCGACCTTTTGATAATCACTGGACTCTATACCATTCTGGTAAGTCCCACCTAAATACATAATAATAAACAATGATATTAATGTCACAATAAAGTGTTCAATATCGCGATCAATATGCTCTGATTGGAAAATTCTCACGATAATAGGCCGATTATTACTATGTTTGGAGGGATAAAGGGGGTTCATGCCTTGGTAATATACCTTTATTTCGGTATTATTAAACAGTATTTTATTATCATAAAATTGACATACACAACTCATGATTGTTTTTAACATTTATTTCTCTTATCTTTTAACAATTTTTGTCACATCATACAAAAATGTCATTTTCCGTGATGTACCTCTGATTCCGTGATTTTCTTCCGTTTTCTGTAAAACGGAAAACTTCGGACTCTACATTAGATGCACTAAAAATGAGAGCGTAAAGTTTGGCAGCCCACACTTTATATAGATCTAAGAGATGCTGCAATTGGCAAGCGCTTCATAAGATGGCGGGTCTGTGTTCAAGCAATCCACATGGCACCATTCCATGCACCCATCACACCCACTCCTCCCTACGCCAAACATAAATTCGCCTAGCCCCATTTCCCTAAAATAAAATTGTCAAAAAAATTACACTTGGCAGAGGTGAGGCTCGAATGACGATTTTTACAGATATGTTTAAAGTATCAATGTTTTTCATTTTAAAATTAATATTTTATTGAAGGACTTAAATTGATTATCTAACAAGTATCCAGTAGTCAAAATTACAAATATCCCTACATTTAAGCATTATTTAATATTTGTGGGGATTTTTAGAAAAATGAAGGTTAAAAAAAAAGATAATCAACCGACCGACCCAACTTTCCAGGGCAACACAACATTTTTTTGGCCTAATAGAGCTAAACCAGTGATTCCAGCTCGAAGCTTTCAGCGTAGCTTCGAGTCAGTCGAGTGCATGATGTATGTGCATTTTGACGGTAATTTATGACAGCAAATCATGCATGTTTGACATCTTGTTTGAAGTAATTCTTCTGCATTTAATCAAGATGGCAAATTTCTCAAAAAATGTGATGTATTTTTCTGAAATTTTCTGCAACTTTTCACTCATCTGATCATCTTTTCATGTGACGGAAGTGATGCTTATTTTATAAAGGTACGTTTCTTGCTTTTACAATTATTTTAAAATTATTTTTCAAGACAAAAAGTCCCTAGCAAAATCATGGCCACGTTGTTTTTACCCCATAATTTCCCTCATTTATCGCAGCCCTGCTCTCCTTCCAATACATGTACATTGACTCCAAAGTGTTTAACAACTTTTTAACCATGATACAAAACTAAGCCTTGATTTGATGCAGTGCCATACCTAACGCTGTTACTTTCTTATTCAGCGAGGATGTCAATTTTGACATCCTTATCTGTTTACAAACAGAGAGGTAGACAAAAGACCTGTCAAAACTGTTCCGATTGACTAAACATTCAAGTGTAAGAAGGACTGAAGGATGGTCACTTTAGAAACCTGTGTCACTGATGTATGTCATCTGTGATTTCTCAACTTATTCTACGCATCAGCTTAGTCATGTTAGTCCAAAAAAAATATTTTAAAGGATGATTTTTGAGTGATTTTTATGAGCAGCGAAAAGTCCACTCCGTGTACATGTGAATATGGTGATGATCGCACGCTAAATCGCTGCGGCACATATACACATATAGCTCCTTGGAACTCACGGTCGGAGCCGTGAGTTCCAATTCACCTTTTCGGTAAATCCCATAACCCTTTGCGAATACACATGAGAACGCGTCATATTACGTCATGCCAATCTGCGTCGATGCGCACATCGTTCATGGAACATCGTTAGTGCGCATTGCAAGTCGGCGTGACGTAATATGACGAGTTCTCAGGTGTACTCGCAAAGGGTTATGGGATTTACCGAAAAGGTGAATTATTGGAACTAATATTACAAATGTATATGTCGCTCATTATTAACAGGGGCGCTCGCGTCAATCTGAGCAAGGGACAGGGCTGTCAACTTTTTGGAATTGCTTGGCGTGAGACAGAGCCATACCGGGATTTATCGACTACAATGTTCATTTTGACCCATGATTATTTGAGCCTTGGCGCTTGAGAATCTGAAAAGCGGTGGGTGGGGGTGGGAGGGGGGGACAACAATTTCTTTGATGCGTGAGATTTTACTAATTTTCCAGCATTTTGCATGAGATTTCATGATTTACTACTAGGAGTGATATTATACTACCTTGGCGTGAGAAAGTGACCTAATGCGTGAGACTCACGGCCAATGGCATGCGTGAGAGTTGACACTGACAGCCCTGGGTCTGGGCCTGGCAAAGGACTGCCGTTCTTCTCTGAAACCCAGTGTAAATATAGGCATGGCGTATATAGGATTGACGAGCGAGTCTAATCCAGACTTTGATATTCGATTTGATCATGTTGATGCAAAAACTTTAAAAAAGTAAAAAATTGAACATGAAAAAAAAAAAAAAAGTCAGGAAGACAGAAGGTCATTTAATTTACTGCGATAGTATTGTAAAAAAAAACGTAATTAATGATTTTGGACGGATACCAGCTTCTTTGTGAAAATCTTTATGATAATAATCTTGAAATAAAGAGCCAAATATTACAGTTTAAGACTAAAAGCTTACCTGGACTGGAGGCTGGAAATTGGTAAATTTCACAATTTTGTACACAATGACTAATCTCAGCCTGTCGCCAATTAGCATCCGTCTCCCGAACTAATTCAGCACGCATGGGGTCGCTATTACACTTTTGAAAACGGGGGACAGGGCGAGGGCCAGGCCTGACAAGCTGAACTCCGGACTCAATAAAGAAAATAATTAGGAGCGCATGTAGGGAAAATTGCCCAAAGTTGTCTAAGTTGTCCAAAAAAGACTAACATCTCACAAAGTTTTATAATATTACGCAAAATTGCACTGCCTTTTAAACTTCAAGTCCGACTTCAAGGCCGTTATTTTGCAAACTTTTGATCGGTTCAACAACAATTTCTGAAGTTTTTACCTGGTTTTTATAGCAACTTTGTGAAACTTCGTATATTTACGCAATTTTAAGAGAGTTTTAAGCAAGTTTGATAGGCCTTTCAGAATCCCAATGAGATAGAGCTAGCACATCAGATATATCGAATTGAATTCTGAATACGAGGAAATGTCCTTCTGATACCACTTTTGAAATAATTCAGATTTTTTGAAATTCGCGATATACCGGCCCGGGGGGGCCTACAAATGACCATACGGGGACGTGCCGCAAATATGGGTAGCATTTTCAGCCTTTTGGTATATCAATGACCCCTTTTTCAAAGCCAATTTTGATATATAAATGGGTCCTTTTTCAAAATTGTCTCATTTTTTTCGGAATCTAAAATGAGCGTTTATTGCGTTTCGACAGTAGGCCCTATTTTTTGTGGGACATGAGAGCACCTCAGACCTATCGAATTGCATTCTGAATACGAAGCATGTCTTTCTGATATCAAGTAATTTTCATTTTTGAAAATCACAATATAATACAAATTTTATGACAAATTATAAAAATTTGATATTTTCAAATTTTGATATAATACAGTCCTCGAAGTAAATTATATAAATCTAATGATATATTCTTAAAGTATGTATGTAGCAGGGAGGAAAAGCCGACGGTCAATTGAAAATTTTGACCTTTCATATTGAAGATATAGATTTTTTTTCCCAAAAGACCTAATTTTTTTTGGTGTTTTGGGAAAAAAATCCATATCTTCAATACGAAAGGTCAAAATTTTCAATTGATCGTCGGCATTTCATCCCACCTACATACACGTTAAGTATAAATCATCAGATTTATAAAGTTTACTTCGAGTACTGTTAAATATCAAAAATATCAATTTTAATGATTTGCCATAAAATGTGTATTAAATTGCGAATTTCAAAAACCAAAATTATTTGATATCAGAATGACATTCTTCGTATTCAGAATGCAATTCGATATGTCTGATGTGCTCTAATGTCCCAAAATAAATACTGTCCAAACGTTCATACCCCAGCCCTTAATCTAGCCAAAATTTTCCCAAAATTTTGGGAAAATTTGTAAAAACTAAGACAATTTGGGTAAAGTTCGGCCAAAATTTTGGACTTTTGGTATATAAATGGGTCCAAATTTCTTGAAAAATTGGTATATTTATGGGTCCACTTTCAAATTCTCAGCGGCACGTCCCTACCAAAACCAAACTTGAGTACCCCGGGTATACCGGTAGCCTAGGCCTAATACACATTTTGACAAATCATTAAAATTTAATATTTTTAAAATTTTGACCTAAACAAATTAGGCCTGAAACTGAGTAACTTAACGCATTATTTTGAGAAAGTTTTGTGAAACTTTGAAGCTAAATTTATAACGTTTTGACAATTTTCCCTGCGATATGGGGCATTACATACTGCCAAAACGTGGGTTAAATTTTTTAACCAACGGGTTACCAGGTGAACCACATAATGGTTGGTTAAAATTTTAAACGTCTGATGACATGGGTTAAAAAGATGTTAACTTGTTGGTTAAAATTTTAACCAACATTTGTGTAGTTCACCTGGCAATCCTGTTGGTTAAAAAATTTAACCCACGTTTTGGCAGAGTAGGCCCTACAAATATCCATAAAATTCTTTCTCTGTGGATGAATGCAATAATTTTTTATAGTTCTACCCGGCGCGGTATGGCTATCTACTGAAGATAGCATTATTTCTCCTCATTATCCCGTTGTGCCAGGGATAGCGTGAACTCAAAACATTTTTGGGTCCAACTGATTTTTTCTGGACCCTTCAAGCCCTGCAAAACCCGAATTTGAGGGCAGCGGCGTAGCTGGGATTTTTTCCAAGGGGGGCAAGCCTGTATGGGGCGGGGGCCCAAATCCACCAAATTTCCCTGCACTTGGGGGGGGGGGGGCGGGGGCCCAAATAGACAATTGTTGCCAGGCTTATTGATAATAATCGTATGGTATTGCATATCGTATGGATTCTCCATCTCTCTGCCCCTCTTCCCCTTTCCTCTCTTTTTCCTCTTTCTCCTCCTTTTCCTTGCACTAGGGGCGGGGGGCCCAAATAGGCAAATTTTGCCAGGGGGGAAATTGCCCCCCTGCCCCCCGGCAGCTACGCCACTGTTTGAGGGGTCCAATGAAAATTTGCGGGGTCCAAAGTTATTTTCATGATTTTGGAACGCTCTATTCTGAATACCGGTATTCCTTGGGTTTCCTGTGTCAAAATTAATGTTTTTTGTATCGACAATGACGAAATCTAGTTTATCGTTTTGATCGGACACGTTGGTCAATTTCAACTTGAAATTTAAGGGGTCCAAACTGACCAAAACATAAAAGCAAGGACGCGCTATAGAATGCGACCCATGCGTTGTACTGAGCAAAGTGACAATCAATCGACACACTTGCTTGATATAGTTGGGGGCCATGTGTGGCATATTTCGAGGGAGTCTACACAGAGCCATAAAAGGCAGTTTCTTGTGACAATTTGGGGGTGCCGATTCCGAATCTTTTTGTGTACTTTCATCCTGAAAAATGACATTAATGGGTCATATATTTAATGGATATTCCTCCCATCCTGACCTTTGTTTATCATGTTTATAACTTCACAGGGCTTGCAGGTTTTTGCCGCAGGTGGAAAAAAAACGCGGTTTTTTTCCACTTCGCAAGAACAGTTTTTTGCCGGCAAAAACTTCAAAAGTGATAAATCGTTCAATTTTTTCATCTCAAAACAAGTTATTAAGTTACAAAAATAATTTTCAGAGTGTAACAAAGTCATAACATGAAGAATTTCATCTGATGAAGACCAGTCAAAACTTATGTTTTAACTGGCGTTTCATCAACCATTGGTTGACGTCATCAGCAGTTTTGTTGAAGTGCTGTGTGATAAGTTCTTATGCAACACAGGATCGTACTGGTGTGAAAGTTGGTAGGCCCCTCATCTGTTTTGGAGCTTGCCACTGTACAGGGGTTGATGCTGCTCCAACTTCTAGAGTTGCCAGTTCAAATCACACAGCACTTCAAAACAGCAACACTGATGATGAAGTCAACCGACGGTTGATAAAACGTCCAGAAAACTTAAGTTTGGATTGGTCTTAATCAGATGAAATTCTTTGTTATGGATAATCTAGAGACCTGATGGAATTTATTCAAGGATGTAACAAATTTTGAATATACAAAAATTATAAGTACCGTAACATATTTTCATTGCTTTCTAGTGCATTTAACTGAAATGTGGCATGTATAAAATTCAAAACTTTTTTTATTTTAGCTAAGGACTTGATGAGACAAAAATATGTTGAATGATTCATTAAAGGTTGTGTTACTGTTTATGAGCTTTCTGTGTTACTTTTTAACACTGGAGTGACTATATATGGGTTTTTACCAGTTTAAACCCTGTAACTTCAGGTAGGTCAAACTATACTTTTTATGTAACCATAATTGTGACCCTTAATGTCAACTTTGAGAACTTTTACACATTAGATTCGTAACCAACAGGCCCACCACCACCAAAAAATCGACCAGGAACCTTTTGTGGCTCTGTGGAGCCCCATATGGCAGGCTAAGCCCTATCTATTAAGGGGTAGCGCGCCTCATAAGCATGAGATTTTGGCGATTTTTCTTCGACTGAAATTGTTCACTTGGTCAACTTTTTTAAATTCCTTTTTCACAAGAAATTCTGAAAAAAAAAAAAACCACACCATTTAATTCCAATGTAAAAACTGGATGACACACACCCAAATTCCTATAAAAAATATTTGTCAAGAAAAATCCTATAATGCTTCGAAGCACGCAACTTTCCCCTTTATTTGAATTGACCATCGCATACTTTCAAAAGTAAAAGACACAGACAATAAAAGCATTTCATATTTTATAAGTTTTTAATACTAGGACCAGCATTAATCTGATCCCATTGTTTCTACAATTATTACTCCATAGACAGCACAGGCACTCTTATAGTGCCTATATGCTAATAGAATTAAAATGTCAACAATACAGGCTGCAATTAAATGGTCTGGTATACACAGCCTGCAGTCCAAAAATTATAACATAAACCCATTTTATACCATTAATAAGTCATATCTTCTTTTTCAACCCATGTACCAGAACGGCAATTATAGTAAAATTTTACGGTACATTTCTTTTTTTGATGGCAAAGAAATTGTATAACCACCACATGTTTTCTTAAAAGGGTATCTGGATAAGGCTAATGAAAGTCAATTCCCAGTTTCCCGTTACATAATTTTTCATGACTGTGTAGGTGACCATTTCATTATTCATTATTTTCCACCATTTCATTATTGCATCTGTTACAGGCATAAACCAATAGCTGCCCATGTATACATGTGATAAATCACAGTTTGTAGTTTACAACCACATGAAGGTGATTGTACAACTATCAAAAGTTTCACAATATTTTTGACGGGATGAGATCAGAGCAGATCAAAAAGTGCGGGACAGAGAATTGAGTAGGTATTCATTATTAATTCATTATTAGCCATATACCATGCTCCTACTGCAAAGAAAATCCCTGAAAATCAACAGAAAGAGATTTATGATATTTAAACACACAATTATTTATTTAAATATTAAAAAGTTTGTTAGAAATCAACATTTATTGAAAATAATGAACTATTTGGCCAGCAAATTTGTTTTGAGCGGAGTAGGGTAACGGGAAACTTTGCATCGACTTTCATTAGCCTAAGTACCCAACGGAAATAAAACAAAAAAGAGAGTAGCAATGCTTTGGATGAATTTCATTATCATATTTCATAATTTGTTAACGCTGCAAATCGGCCTAACGCTGAATTGCGCCACTACGTTTTATCAAAGCCTACCAACTATGGCTCAGATCATGATATAATTGGTAAAACAAATTTCTTGTTTGTAAAGGTGGGTGGGTAGAAAGTCTACTGCAGACTAGTAATATTAATATTAAACAACTGAAACAAAAAATGTCCTAATTCAATTGTGAAGCTTTCAAGCTAAAAGTAGAAACGCACCAATCATCATGACAATTTATGAACTTGGATCTAAAACCACACAATGATTTGTTTATTATACTTGTATCGAACTGATCATGATAATGACTGAGTAGCAATGTTTAAAAAAATCAAACTATTTTTTTCTTTTATAATACCACTTTAATATATGAAATCTACCGCAGAAGAATCAGTGCACATTATTATCATTCTCATTCCCAGAGAGGAAAGTTTGTTTATTTTGAGGCTGTTTAAGGGATCTGGAATGAGCGTTTTGACAGTATTTTTTTGTGGGACATGAGAGCACATCAGACATATCGAATTGCATTCTGAATACTGAAGAATGTCTTTCTGATATCAAATAATTTTCATTTTTGAAATTCACGATATAATACAAATTTTATGACAAATTATTAAAATTTGATATTTTCACATTTTTGATATATAACAGTCCTCGAAGTAAATTTTATAAATCTAATGACATATTCTTAAAGTGTATGTAGCAGGGAGGAAAAGCCGACGGTCAATTGAAAATTTTGACCTTTTATATTGAAGATATGGATTTTTTTTTCCCAAAAAGACCTATTTTTTTTTGGTGTTTTGGGAAAAAAATCCATATATTCAATACGAAAGGTCAAAATTTTCAATTGATCGTCGGCTTTTCATCCCACCTACATACACTTTAAGTACATATTATCAGATTTATAAAGTTTACTTGAGTACTGTTAAATATCAAAATATCAATTTTAATCATTTGCCATAAAATGTGTATTACATTGCAAATTTCAAAAAATCAAAATTATTTGATATCAGAAGGCCATTCTTCGTATTCAGAATGCAATTCAATATGTCTGATGTGCTCTAATGTCCCACAATAAATACTGTCCAAACGTTCATACCCCAGCCCTTAAGAGAATTATGTTTAGGTATGATCATGATGAAGCATCCCAATAAAATGGGCAAAGTTTAATTTTCTCTAATCTTGTGTTAGTTTCTCCCTGGTAATGAGAATATTAATCTTAACACTGTTATAATTTCTTTTAATTATAGCAACTACCAATACCACATTAGAAACAGGAAGGGGGGGGGGACTAATCATTATGTGCAGGAAGAACATGTACGTACTGGACAATGTAGTGATAAGATTTAGCAAAAGCGAACTAGGGGAGTGTGCGTGGATGGCGCAATAAAAATAATCTGCAGACTTCTGTGAATACATATGATGTGTGGACAGTTAAACACTTTGGTATATCATGATATGACTGGAAGAAAGATTTTTGAAAAAAGAAAAGAAACAAAAAATCTGATAGAAATTGGATACTTTTGATAAAAGAAAATTGACAAAATCATCAAGTCAAACGTTTTTTATGGTCAAGATCGATTAAAACAATTTTGTGGTTACTGGCGATTTACATTCTCGGCTTCTGTGTAGTCAATATTTCAGTGTCATCCCCATTCTGGTAAAAGAAATGTTGCACCGTCTTTCTGTAAGTCACTATTCGGCAACATTGATGCAAGAGTCACTTACAAACAACTCCCTCCCCCCCCACTTGATGTGGTTATGAATTATGATATTACAGTGATATAGAGGATGTCAGTATTTCATTTCGCAAATCAATTTCCCAAAACATGCAACGCCAAGTCACTGGACATGTTAGAATGTTTTCCTTGGGTTCATGCTAACTGAATTAAGGCCTGTAATGAAAATGTTGGTTTGCTTGAATTTTCAGCTCAAATTCTGCACACGAGCTTATGCCTACCTTTAGGTTCCATGAGTTATACCAAAAGATCATAGTGCATGGGTAGAAATTTTGTTTCACCTAGCGAGAATCCAATTGGATTCTGACAACAGCATTTTATGAGAATCATTAGATTTTCCCCATTTACATAGTGTGCACTGTGTAGGCTCAAATATCCATGAGAATCTATTTAGATTCAAACAAATACTGCGAGCATGGATTCTCACCAAATTTTTGAGCCTGACTTGACTCGTTTTGGTAGAAATTGGTCAGAAACCATTACCTCAACCCTCTACATGTATATCACTTACAGGCTATATCAAAATGATGGGTACCCATCAATTTTGGGTGTTTATCGACAATCCTGCTTCTTAAATATCTGCGAAATTGGATCCTCTAGAAATGCCAAGGATTTACAGTTTTATGACCTTTTATAACATTCATCTATAAATAAGGCAGCTCCTATGTTGCATTTTGATGTGTCAGTCTTGTCTATAATCACTGCTAACTGATGGGTACCAAACATTTTGATACAGCCTGTATGAGTCAGTTTTTATCTTCCTACAGCATAAATCTTGTAATTGCAAGAGTCCATAATAACATGCATACTTGCAAACAGTGGCGTAACTAGGGTTGATGGCGCCCGGGGCAAGAAACAAAATTGGCACCCCTACCCCCCACCACCAGAGAGTATCGTAGCCGTGGGGGTGTGGGAATGGCATTTTTTTAAGCGAGGCCGATTTGGCGCCCCCTAGTGGTAGTGCCCGGTGCATGTTGCTCCCCCCAGTTATGCCTCTGCTTGCAAAAGAGCTTTGATCAATGATAACTTGCATGCCATGACAAGAGGTACTGCTGTATTGCATTTAAGCCCATGGTTCAGGGTTGCAAATTTCATCTCCATTTGCCCGAATCATAATTGATTCTCATAAGTTCATCTAACAAGAATCCAAAGAGTAACTGGTTGTGTGTGGAATACGCAGGATTGTTTGAGAATCAATTATCATTCTTGTAAACTAAGATTAGAATTCTCCGACTCTCGTCAAAATTTTCAGCCCTGTGGTTAACTGATATAACTTGCTCATTATTTCGAACGAGAAAAAAGTATCAAAGCAAATGGGTTATTGACAATCATAATTTTTGTACGTAAAACCTTATTTTAAAATCACTGATTTTTGTACACATCCTCTGCATTATGTCTGCTATGAATTGTGACTTCATTCATCAATCAGGAATCAATTGGTTAGACAATCAATAAATCAAGCAATTGATCACTACATAAATCAAGTAATCAACTGACCAATCAGGTTGATCAGTAAGACTTCCATTCATGAATCAAGCAATCAAATTGAATTGATTGATTAGTCAATTAATAAATCAACTGACAAATCAGATACCAATTGTATTTCCATGTAACTACCTCACACTAGACGACTTCATGATTTTTAAACACAACTTACTGTGTCTCAGACTTAAGATTTTGGCACCTGTTTTTAGCCCAATTCTGGCCAGTTTGGAGATCCATGTACCATTTCATTATTGAGATATCTGTATGACAATGACATCACATGATAGGTCGTAGCTGAAGGAGACTTCTGCATGTTGGACCTAATTAACATAATAATACTTTATACATGAATAGACTTCCAAATTGCTCCGAATCACTAGCATTGAGGGTTTTTTCACAGGTTTTTATTTTTGCACTGTATTCTACCCTTTTGAACCGCATGAAAATACTAACCTTGCCAAAATTGTCCACTTTACAGTATGCCTGGTGGCATGTGTGACCAAGTTTTGGGATTCCCTTAACAATAAGGGAACAAACCAAAAGATTGATGTACATGTAGTTACTCTAACATCAATAGTATTTTGACCCATTTTGCTAGTGGGTCAGCTTACTTTGCAACTGAGCTAAAAATAGTTTTTAGGCCTCCATTAACCTTCTAGTTTGTTCCCTAAATAAACTCCTAGTTGATTCCGATGTTCCTTAAAAATATGCCACTTGATAATAACAGTGCAACTTAAACGGAGTGCTGCTTCAAGGCCAGTGCTGCAGTGAATGGCACAGATCTTACATAACTGATTCACTACTTGATTAGAATGGATCTTTTAAAACTTCTTATGACATTATTAAAGATCCTGATCATCCATTATAGTATACACAGCACAGCATTTACTTGATGTTGCAACAGGTACATTACTAAACATTGCAACAGATCTTTTTAAACTTCATATAAAATTCTCAAGGATCCATTATAAATGCACAGCATTCTCACGGATCCATTATAAATGCACATCACACCGTTCACTGGATACTGCAAGTGTACAATTATTAAACAGCTTATTACCGCCAGGCAAGCAGACATGTACCTGAAAACACTTGCATAATTGGCCGTGTCTTGTACACATTTTATTATCTCATAGTCAGTCTTCCCCAGTGCATTCCCTGAAGCCCAATACTATTCCCATTAGTCAGGAATGTAAAGGTGTACCGTGTTTAAAAAAATTTACAGCGGCAATATTGTAAATTATTAATTTCTTTATGCATGTTGCTACCTTTTCTTTCCCTTATTGCTTGTTATGGGTTTCTGCCATGAAAGCTTGTCAACTTGTTTCCCTTTCTTGTAAATTTCAGAAAATTAGAAATCAAAAATTCACACAAGCCGAAATGTATCAAGTCCCATGAAAGCAGCTATTTGGGGTTGCTGCAAAGCACGGTAGAGCCTCCACATGTTAGGTATGTCTTTCTTGGAATCATACAGCGTTATTATTAAGCAATTCTTTTTTTTTTTGGTTCACTTTTACAAGGCAAAGATCCTGATAATGTCAGTGTGATTACTACAATTTTGGAGCTCGACAAATTTCTTCAAAATCTTGGTACACCTTCGATTGTCATTCATGATAAAAGCTGACCACTGCAATGCATTATGGGAAGACCTCACATTACCATAATCTTATAGATTCCTTTACATGTTGTCTGATATATGTCCAAGAAGTTGCAAATTGTTAATTCTAACCAGCATGTGCAAGGCCTAGTTGACAAGGAAATTACACATTGATGGTTAGCCCTCAGCGGCTGTGTTTCTTTCACCAACAGTGTATTTTAGCATAGCATCGCTGGGCAGGAAAAACCTCCTGGGCGTTTGTGGCCCCCAAACATGTTTAAAACAAAACTGCCTTTTGCTTAACACATGTTCAGGGGCCAATGAGACAGGTTTTTCCTGCCCAACGACGATAGCAACCTATCAGGGAAGGTATCTTACACTTCCCACAATGCATTTCTTCCCTGTAATGATTTGCTTTTCAGTGCGATATGGGTACAGAGCTCATCTAGAGCTTGCAATTTAGGTATTTTTATCACCAACGACCCATGTTACACTGTACAGCAAATCAGTACGGTGGAGAAATGCATTGTGGGAAGTGGAAGGTATCTTTTCTAGAAACCCATGTTCTTTAAAGAGCAGAGGGATTTTGGACATCCAAGGCCTAGATTTTGACAAGAATCACAGAATCGATTCTCGTAAGATTCGGTTACAAGAATCAGCTTCTCTCATTGAATCATACAGTAAGTGCAGTGACTATGATGGATTTTGATTCTCGCAAACGAAGACGAAATCTAGGCCCTGACATCACTAGCTATATGCAGACAGATATATCACCTCAGGTGATATCAAGGTTAGGGTTAAGGCTACAGTCAATCTAACCCTAAACCTAACCCAGTTATCACCTGAGATGATGTTTTGGGAGTCATGAGCAATTAAATCCACATCTGCGTAACAATACAACTACTATAAATAATCCGTTTTGGGCCTGAAGTAAGAATTCTAACCATGGTTCGTGTAACCAATGGTAACTGGTCACAGAAGAGCAAAAAAATGTCATTGAAATATCTGCATCCATGTTACTTCTAGTTCTTCAAGCTATAAAATGAAGCACAGCAGTAACTTAATTAACTACATCAGTACATGTGTCTCTATTTAACATAATATATCTAGGAATAAATACCAGACTCATCTCAAGTGGAGGTCACTTCAAATCATTTCCAAGTCACATGGTTTAGGAATGTTCTCTGTATGTGACTTGGGGATGATTTGAAGTGACCTCCACTTGAGATGAGTCTGGAATTTATTCCTATACTTTGATCAGTTCGTAATCGGAGGGAATTGTTAGGCTTTTACCACTACGCCAAAAAGTAGACACACGTAAGAGTGATATAGTTGACCTATTCTGGTCTCTATTGTGCATGTTAAATAAAGTAGACAAAGTATAAGACTTGATTTGATAATTTGTAATGCTTCTGGTGAGATGTCACAAGGCACTTCTCAAACTAAAATATATTGATATTAATCCGCGATGTTATACGGCCCGCCGATTACGAGTTGATCAAACTATAGCTATTATGTAAAAAGATAGCATGTAGCAGCTGAAAAAAGCATCTTTTTGATATGGATGTACACATATGATAGGATGAACATAACAATTTCAATCAGGTTTTTCATATAATAGCAGACATAATGCACCTTTAATATTGATTAATGAGCACATGGGAAATCTATAGCTAGACTCCAGCGCAGCCATTCCTTGATACAGCAGTGGAGATGAGGCTCTTGTGGTTTCCCTCCCACTCTCGCATACTTAACGATGAAAAAACGGCCGTTGTACAGTGTGGACCAAGCATGGGATACAAGGCAAGTTATAACACGTTCAATCAATGATTTGCCTGCTTGTAAAGATATACAGAAGGGGTGATCAGGATGATGTGTTTCTTGATGATTTCATTCACGTGATGGGCAGCAAACCAATAATCTTATCCTGCTCCAGAGGTTATTATTTTAATACAAAATCCACCATCTTGTAAATATTCCTTTATGAACTTTGACCTCTACATGAGATCAACGTCAAGTTTTAACGGAGCAAAACAAGATGCCGGTTTAAACCAGTAATTATGATCGATACAAAATCAGACGATGAAATTAAAAATAGGGGAAAAAAAACAGAAAACAGATTTAACTCTTTGGTGATGATGCTGTGCAATTGATCAAATCAGGCATGTCAGCCCTGCGTTCAAAGCAGCTGGACTCCTTCAATCTTGTAACCATGGTAACAAAATATAGAAAAGAAGTTTGCCAGTAGAAGAAGCGTTTTCTCCAAACGTTACAAGCTGTCGGCTCGTAACGACCGGTGACATGGGGTTTTGTTTTGTTTAATAATAAGGTTTCTCGGGAAAAACATACATTGCAATTAGTCTGCAATTATTTCACAAGAAACATGGTAGTCCTTCAGCTCCTCGAGTTTCTCAGAAAAAAGTATTGAAGAGCAATAGGTGTGCCTCTCATAAATCACATCCAAGACGTCCATATATAAATAAATGGTTTTTAACCAACTTGCAAGACATTTGTCTGAAGTATTTTGCAGATATAATATGGCTGGCTCCCTCAGGGAAGTCTGTTCAATTATTTGGTATGTTGTCTTTCATTTAAAAAAAAAAGCATAATGCTTTTTTTTTCGTCTTCTCCTTTGATGTCATTTCATATTGAGGTTTTTTTTTCATAATAAAAAGAAACAGGCAAGTCCCTGTAGTCTATTTGCCGACATACACATTTGGTTAAAATCTTTTGCACAGGATGTTGAGAAGAGTCGATTGAATAAAAAAAATAAAGCTACGGTGTACACATTCAATCCATCCTCCACAATATATGTAGAAACAAGAAGTCAATCATCAATTATGTTCAGAAGTGCGATGAAGTAGCAATGTATTTATATATAAGTTCAATTTCATCTCAGTTGTCAGTAAACCCAGATAGTTAGAAGCACCCTGGGTTTTCATTTCTTATAAAATTGTAGTTTTTTTTGCAAAGCGAAGAATGGTTATCATGGTCATCAAAGTATCAGTAGGTCGATATCACGCAATATACAATAAGCATATTAAACTGTTTTGCTCGCTCGTGTCACTGTGACCAAGTCTTGATATAATTGTAGAGATTGCTCCACCACTAGTAGTAAGTTTTTTATAAGATTAATAATATAGGCAACACAGTGACTACATATAACAGTCCTCGAGTGTTTGTTCCAAGTTTACACACTACAGTAAGTCAAATCACAATATTTATTTTTCTTAAAACCCCCATCTAGTTTGTTTTCTTCACATAATTCATCTCTATCGATTAAAGTGGACGACATCACAGAATAAAAAAGATTGGCATAATCCGCGCACTGATCCATTCGATTTAAGAATCGTCCCCTGTAGGATAATATGCAGGTGCAATGAAAAAATTGGTTTTATACATTCAGAAGTAATTT
The DNA here is from genome assembly GCF_039555335.1 of Amphiura filiformis. Taxonomy (NCBI): domain Eukaryota; kingdom Metazoa; phylum Echinodermata; class Ophiuroidea; order Amphilepidida; family Amphiuridae; genus Amphiura; species Amphiura filiformis. The sequence continues at coordinate 6,583,569 of NC_092631.1, forward strand.
ATCGATCACCATCTACCACAATACAGGAGTGATGAATTCCGCACAAGAGGCTAATAAGAGTAGGGCCTACTGCTGATCTTGCGGAACTCCACACCTCTCCTTTAGTTTCGTGGTGGCCCTCCGCCTCGACGATTATTTGTGGGCTGAAAAATAAACAGAGAAGATGTAGTTTAGTACATTCTTTAATGAATTGGTATGTAGGAAATGCTTTGAGGATGTTTTAAACAGATTAATTGAGTAGGGTAAAGTACACTGATCAATATACCTTTTGCTTGAAGCAAATCGGACATACGGTTTCCATAATACATCAATTTATATTTTCTTTGTATCCTATTGTTTTTGTCAATAATCAATATAGTTAATGAGCTAAAAGGACGGGAAGGGCTCATTAATATGTAATTTTTGCCAATATTTTGCTAAAAAGCAATGCATAAATGTTCAGGGTACTTTTATTTTGCATACTTTTGACCTGAAACTTGGTCAAAGTGTTTCTAATATGTTCTAATGTATTATATAGTGAAGCCGCCCTCTAATTTGCATAATTAATGAGCTAATTTGCATGAGACGGTTTCTCAGACCATTGTCTAGTTTCCAGAAAATGCCCCATATCCCATCATAACATCTTGATACCACAGTATCCGATACATAATTTACATATTTACATTAATCAGTCTTCAAATTAGGTTTTTCTAGTTCAACTCCATATACCCCTATGTAAGACACAGCCTCAATGTCCCATACAGGGGGTGTAGATTTCAAATGGAGGTATCCATTTAGGTACATGTATTGTAATCCCATTTGAAATTCACACTACCTGTGTGGGAGATTAAGATAATGTCTTCCATAGGGGGTGTACGGATATCAAATGGAATAGCCCAAATACACAATGACCACTGAGCAGATAAATCCTGCTTCACTTGTGACCATATAATGCAATGTATTACCAATTTATTTTGGAACTTAAAATATATTATTTTTCATAGTTCTTGAAACCCTTGTTCAACCTGATTTGAAATGCTTGAGTACATAAAATTTGTACTAGTGTACTACCGTAATGACTCGAGTATAGTCCCACCCCTTTTTAGGTGAAAAATTACCAACATTGGCGGTGGGGACTATACTCAAATTTTAATTATTTTTATTTTCCAAATTTGGAGTGTCTTTGGACCTACAGCCAAATACTTGATTCACACATGGCCTCAAACAACATTTTGAGTCTTCAATATATGCAAAATTATAATTTGTGTTCATGTCATTCATAGTCTTCATGATTTCAAACTGCATTGGATTTGTATCCATTTTGAAATCATTAATACAACTATGACATGAACACAAATTATAACTTTGCATATTGAACACACACCCCTACCAAAATTAAACTGGAGTGCCCTGGGTGCTATACATTGTATTGGCAGTATGTTGTGAAGAAATAACAACAACACAATGAGTAAGCTAATCAGAACACCGATACATTTCTTCAACACATAACAAAATAATGCCGCACAGCAATTTCGCCTAGCTCATATTTAGCAACACTTTGTCACAATGCATTATGACCCTTCTACTAATCAGTACAGTAAAACATCCACACTATGTTGATGATGTCCACCAGGGGTAGCATTAAGGCCCGAAAGTTGGGGGTTGTTTTCCCATGCTTTTCACTCCCAAGCTTGCAGCAAATCAAAATACATGGGGTGAAAATTAAATCTCGGGGTAAAAAATGTTTTGCAGTGTAGTCAGGGGTAGGAGTAAGGTCCAAAAGCAGAGGGTCAGACTCAGAGTTCACCCCCGAGCTTGCACATTCCCAATATATGGAGGGTGAAAAATTAATATTTTTTACATTTAGGGGTCATTCACCCCCGATCGGGGGTTAATGCTACCCCTGATGTCCACAAGCTGTTGTGACCATGTTGGCTTGTGAATACTACTTTTGATCTTACACATTAACTTGTGGCATATATTGGCTGCAAATTACATGCACTGTCAATGTGATTACAGTACAGTATATGGAATAAGAACGATTAATTTCTATATATAAACCCATAGATCCCAATACCTAGTAGCTGAGCCCATCCCAAAGGGTGAAATGCATGGAAACATGAAGGTGTGAAAATGATACCAAGTGATATCTAGCTCTTCATTTCAGGTCATTGTGGTATCACTCCACTCATATAAGAAACTCTCCAGGGTCGCTACAAAAACCTATTTAGTATTCACCACACACAAACTATCATCCGTAATTACTTCACAAAAATAACACTGCTTGGTTGGTTTATATTTGACACACAGGTTTCAAGCAGCTCACTGCTAATCATATTGATGCTTCATACACTAGGATCCACAACATGCATGCTCATCTATCACGGCACAGTTTGTAAGCCCAATACATTTTGCACATTCATTGGATGACCTTTGACAATTTGGGTACAAAAACTCATGCTCCGCAACTTGAGGTCAAATTTTTTCACTATGATTGTTTAATTGAGGTTATTGAATTATGCCATATATTGGGATGAGGCCATTGTGGTCCATAGTGATACCTATTACACCCTTACTTACTACATGTACACACTACTCCAGATTCCAGAAAAATACAGCACTACATTTTTGAGATTAAACAAATATTGCGTACGTGTTTGCCGACAAACGAGGACACACAAGATTTTTCACCCTAAACTGTGGACCTACTTCCAACCGAGGACTGTCCTCGGTCTCAAACTACTGCAAAAGACCTCAAATGCATGCTAGATGCTTTAAACACTATTTGCCTGAAACCGAGGACCACACGTGTAAAAACTACCGTCCGCAGGGTGATGGCTAAAATTCCGTTTCAGTATTATACACAAAAAATCCGCCATTTTAGTCCACGGTTAGGCGATGAAAACATCATACACACGTCCTCGGTTAGATAGCAAAACACAATGTCCACGTTTGGAGGCAAACACAGACAGGGGTGTGTGTGTGTGAAAAGAAACATAGCTAAATCCTAATCCTTTAGTTCTAACTGGCCATGAAAATCAAGTCAAGAAATAAGGGCCAAAAACATGCGTTTTACAGTGTTTTTGTATGCTGTGACAAATCAAGTCCAAAGACTTGTACTAAGACTAATTTCAAGTTATCCATTCTAATTTTTGTAAAACATATTTTCTAATATCTTTTATAACCAAGTATCAAAATTAACCTAAGCAACTTAATTCATGAGCAAACTTATACCCTATATTCTATATTTTGAATGAAAGTTTTTGCATTTTGTGACTGCAATTGTAAGAAATAATGCAAAATTGCATATTTTTGGCCCCATTTCCCCTCAAATGGACCTTCATTGCCAGTTCAATGGAACTTACCAAAGGATTAATGGGAATCTGTACCATAAACTAATCAATGGCTATATAGTTGCAGCAATAATAAAAACGACAAACAGTAAAAGTCCCAAGCTTATATACGTCCAAATAAAGGAGAAATTCTTAATTCCTTATGACGATTAGCGGTGAGTTTGCGATCCATGGTGGCTGCCATATTGATACCCTATGTATTTTTATTACGCTGTAACGGTACCCCGATTTTGAAACCAGCGAAATCGGTGCCACCAGCCTCGTCCCTCGTGAACTTTGGTGACACGAAGCGAATACTACCAAAGTTCAGATTCAACATTCGTTCAAAAGAAAACGCGACAATTTCTACCCATAAAACTACAGAAGAACATAAAAAAATGTATTTTAAGTAATATTTATGATCAACAATGTCTTTTGAGAACGAAAAGTAAAAACAGCACTAACTAGAGCGGTTCTCGGCTTTCGCGGTTCTCAGCATTCGCGGTTCTCGGTGGGTGTTTTCGACGCAAGGCGTCGAATGGGATGCCTCCACCATGGGGCGATTTAAATGTGCACAAATCTTATAACGCTAAAAGTGGTAAACAAACAAACATAAAAAATATGGGCAAAAATAAGAGTCACATAAATGAGGTTGAAATAGTGTATAGGGAATTATACGAGTCTTTAAATTTGACTTCAGATGACCCCTAGGTAACCCCAGCTGACCCACAATGACCTTCCAAAAATTCAGCCCTCAATGTTGATGGTACCCACCAAGTTTCATGCCCATACGGCAGTTTTTACTAATTTGACCTCAGATGACCCCTGGGTGACCTCAGATGACCCCAAAATAACCTTCCAAAACAACCTTCCAAAACATTGGCTCCAAATATTGACTATACCCACCAAGTGTCATGCCCATACGACAGTTTCTACTAATTTGACCTCAGATGACCCCTGGGTGACCCCAGATGACCCCAAAATAACCTTCCAAAATTTGGCTCCAAATGTTGACTATACCCACCAAGTGTCATGCCCATAGGATTTGAACTGTTCATATGAGACCAAATTTACAAGTTGACCTCAAATGACCTTTGACCCCACCCAAAAAAAAAAAAAGTATCCAGGGTTTTGACCATGACCCTCCTATCCTGTAAATGTGAAGTCAATCCGCCCATCCATGCCGAGATACAGCATCCGGACGGAAGCACGGAAGGACGGACAGTGCAAAAACAGTATGCCTCGCGGTGGAGGCATAAAAACCAAAATTCGCTGTAGGGGTCGCGAATGCCATACAGCAACACACGCTCGCCGTGGGTCTGTGTGAAAGGTTACACTACCGTTTGTGGCAGAAAGGATTCACAAGCAGCTATCATGGCGGCTCCCTTGAATCGCAGAAATGAAGGATTAAAAGTGCTTTTTCTTTGTTAGGAATATTCCGAAATTCATTTAGAGCGTCTGGTATGTTTAATTTAGGGGTATAACTATATTAGCCATTGATTAGTTTATGGTACAGATTTCCTTTAAGATCTAGCTATATTTCATTTGGCAAAACAGGATAATAATTTTTTTTAATCTACAAAAATGAGTTGTATTTTTCTGGAATAGGAATAGGAACTGGAACTATTATTTCATTATTGAACACGGAAGAAACCACAAAATTACTCTAAATCACTTGGAGATGTTACAACAAGAAGCCACCGTCAATAGCTGCCAGGAAGCAAAGTTTTTGATGTGTACAATATAGAATGCAGAAAATGTTTTGTATATTATAGGGCAGCTATTGCACTAAACCCTATGGGCTAATCCAGTTGAAATTCATACACCCCCTTCTATGATAGACATAACCTTAGTCTCCCACACAGGGGGTGTAGATTTCAAATGCAGTCACCCATTCAGGTAGCCCCATTTGAAACTCCCTGTGAGGGAGATTAAAGTTATGTACATCTTCCATAGGGGGTGTATGGATTTCAACTGGAATAGCCCAACTGAGCTATATAAGAAGCCTCTTGATATTTTCTTGAGCTTGTCAAATAAATACATGCTATGCAAAGACACCTGATAGTAATTTGTGTGGGCTGTTAAATAGTATAAATACTGCCTCGCAATATTTAGGCTTTAAGAAATTTGAGGGACTATTTCAAGGAACACCTTGTGCAGCAACATTCTAGGATCTGGGTTTAGGATCTAAAGATAACATTATTCCATGGGGTAACATGGGGGGAGGGGGTGGATAGAAATCTGATTATAAATATGACAATTTTTACACTGAAAGTGAAGAGTGACTTGTTTTTTGACTAAAGGTATTAGGGGAACACCTAAGATTGTAGGACAAGACAGTGTAGTTCCTCTCCCCCTCCCACCCACCACTCCTTTGGTGCCACTACTTAAAATTAGACTGGCATTTCGTCTTGAAACAGGATTAAATGAAGTGGTCATTAAGACAACAGATATAATGTTACAATGAAAAACCCTAATAAACCTTGCTACTTGGCATGAAAAAATGCACTGGGATCTAGCTTTCAATGCGGAAGTTATAATTTTCTTTCTGCAAGTTTCTATAGTCTATATATCTACCTCCATTCACCGGCACCAGCTTTGAAGTTCAGCCTGTTCTGCGCTAGCTTAGCGTTACTTTGTGTGTGTACATACTTTTGCGAGCGTGACCAACATGCCGCATATGTACACACAAGAAACCATGCTAAGCCAACGCAGCACAAACTGTACTTCAAAGCTAGTGCCGGTGACTGGAGATAGATAGACTAAACATAAGAAATTGATGTGTGTCCACAGTACAATAAGAAGGTCCCCTGTTAATTAATGGACACAACCCTCTCAATTTAGTCTACAAAAATGTAGATGCAAAGCAAAGTATCCCCAGTACCAGCAGCACCTCCTCCCCGCATTTGTTTTAGTGGGATAGGTTTTATTCAAGTTCTAGGACACATTTGAATCGGTTGTTGATTACTACACTAGTGTCTATTACACACAAACAACATCTCCTTCAAATCAGCTGCTCCTCTAGTACTAGATATTGATTGACTGGGCTGAATACCAAATAGACCGGCAATACAGCATTGCCAGATATTACACACACACAACCTATATCTCATATCAGCTGCTGACCTCTAGTACTAGATATTGATTAACTGGGCTGAATACCAAATAGACCGGCAATACAGCATTGCCAGATATGACACACAAACAACCTCTCCTTCAAATCAGCTGCTGACCTCTAGTACTAGATATTGATTGACTGGGCTGAATACCAAATAGACCGGCAATACAGCATTGCCAGATATTACAACCTCTAGCTCATATCAGCTGCTGACCTCTAGTACTAGATATTGATTGACTGGGCTGAATACCAAATAGACCGGCAATACAGCATTGCCAGATATTACACACACACAACCTATATCTCATATCAGCTGCTGACCTCTAGTACTAGATATTGATTGACTGGGCTGAATACCAAATAGACCGGCAATACAGCATTGCCAGATATTACACACACACAACCTATATCTCATATCAGCTGCTGACCTCTAGTACTAGATATTGATTAACTGGGCTGAATACCAAATAGACCGGCAATACAGCATTGCCAGATATGACACACAAACAACCTCTCCTTCAAATCAGCTGCTGACCTCTAGTACTAGATATTGATTGACTGGGCTGAATACCAAATAGACCAGCAATACAGCATTGCCAGATATTACACACACACAACCTATATCTCATATCAGCTGCTGACCTCTAGTACTAGATATTGATTGACTGGGCTGAATACCAAATAGACCGGCAATACAGCATTGCCAGATATTACACACAAACAACCTCTAGCTCATATCAGCTGCTGACCTCTAGTACTAGATATTGATTAACTGGGCTGAATACCAAATAGACCGGCAATACAGCATTGCCAGATATTACACACAAACAACCTCTCCTTCATATCAGCTGCTGACCTCTAGTACTAGATATTGATTGACTGGGCTGAATACCAAATAGACCGGCAATACAGCATTGCCAGATATTACAACCTCTAGCTCATATCAGCTGCTGACCTCTAGTACTAGATATTGATTGACTGGGCTGAATACCAAATAGACCGGCAATACAGCATTGCCAGATATTACACACAAACAATCTCTAGCTCATATCAGCTGCTGACCTCTAGTACTAGATATTGATTGACTGGGCTGAATACCAAATAGACCGGCAATACAGCATTGCCAGATATTACACACACACACAACCTCTAGCTCATATCAGCTGCTGACCTCTAGTACTAGATATTGATTGACTGGGCTGAATACCAAATAGACCAGCAATACAGCATTGCCAGATATTACACACAAACAACCTCTAGCTCATATCAGCTGCTGACCTCTAGTACTAGATATTGATTGACTGGGCTGAATACCAAATAGACCAGCAATACAGCATTGCCAGATATTACACACACACAACCTCTAGCTCATATCAGCTGCTGACCTCTAGTACTAGATATTGATTGACTGGGCTGAATACCAAATAGACCGGCAATACAGCATTGCCAGATATTACACACAAACAACCTCTAGCTCATATCAGCTGCTGACCTCTAGTACTAGATATTGATTAACTGGGCTGAATACCAAATAGACCAGCAATACAGCATTGCCAGATATGACACACAAACAACCTCTCCTTCAAATCAGCTGCTGACCTCTAGTACTAGATATTGATTGACTGGGCTGAATACCAAATAGACCGGCAATACAGCATTGCCAGATATTACACACACACAACCTCTAGCTCATATCAGCTGCTGACCTCTAGTACTAGATATTGATTGACTGGGCTGAATACCAAATAGACCGGCAATACAGCATTGCCAGATATTACACACACACAACCTATATCTCATATCAGCTGCTGACCTCTAGTACTAGATATTGATTGACTGGGCTGAATACCAAATAGACCGGCAATACAGCATTGCCAGATATGACACACAAACAACCTCTCCTTCAAATCAGCTGCTGACCTCTAGTACTAGATATTGATTGACTGGGCTGAATACCAAATAGACCGGCAATACAGCATTGCCAGATATTACACACACACACAACCTCTAGCTCATATCAGCTGCTGACCTCTAGTACTAGATATTGATTGACTGGGCTGAATACCAAATAGACCGGCAATACAGCATTGCCAGATATTACACACACACAACCTATATCTCATATCAGCTGCTGACCTCTAGTACTAGATATTGATTGACTGGGCTGAATACCAAATAGACCAGCAATACAGCATTGCCAGATATGACACACAAACAACCTCTCCTTCAAATCAGCTGCTGACCTCTAGTACTAGATATTGATTGACTGGGCTGAATACCAAATAGACCGGCAATACAGCATTGCCAGATATTACACACACACAACCTCTAGCTCATATCAGCTGCTGACCTCTAGTACTAGATATTGATTGACTGGGCTGAATACCAAATAGACCGCAATACAGCATTGCCAGATATTACACACAAACAACCTCTAGCTCATATCAGCTGCTGACCTCTAGTACTAGATATTGATTAACTGGGCTGAATACCAAATAGACCGGCAATACAGCATTGCCAGATATTACACACAAACAACCTCTCCTTCAAATCAGCTGCTGACCTCTAGTACTAGATATTGATTGACTGGGCTGAATACCAAATAGACCGGCAATACAGCATTGCCAGATATTACAACCTCTAGCTCATATCAGCTGCTGACCTCTAGTACTAGATATTGATTAACTGGGCTGAATACCAAATAGACCGGCAATACAGCATTGCCAGATATTACACACACACACAACCTCTAGCTCATATCAGCTGCTGACCTCTAGTACTAGATATTGATTGACTGGGCTGAATACCAAATAGACCGGCAATACAGCATTGCCAGATATTACACACACACACAACCTCTAGCTCATATCAGCTGCTGACCTCTAGTACTAGATATTGATTAACTGGGCTGAATACCAAATAGACCGGCAATACAGCATTGCCAGATATTACACACACACAACCTCTAGCTCATATCAGCTGCTGACCTCTAGTACTAGATATTGATTGACTGGGCTGAATACCAAATAGACCAGCAATACAGCATTGCCAGATATTACACACAAACAACCTCTATTGACTGGGCTGAATACCAAATAGTCCGGCAATACTGTGTTGCCAGGTATGCTGCTCTCCCATCCCATACAGCAGCAACCAACCAAAGTGTTTTGGCCCCTACATTCTCTGAAAAGGACCCTTCTTCCATGTTTTTCTGGTCATGCATACATGTGTACAGTATGAAACTTGAGTTGCCCCCCTAACCGATCACGGGCTGGGGTAATTTTATAATTGACCGCCAATGTCATTTGCAAAACAGTTTTATATGATCAACAGACTTTTCAATAACTACAACAGCCAAAATTGCAGCCCAATTGGGTGTTTTATCCATGACCATGGCATCAGTGATGATCAAAGCAATACTGGATGTAGTGGAATAGACAGATGGAATGTAGCCCAATGACCCATATTTTATCTGGAGGTTGAAGAACGCATGGTTTATATTTCATGTTTAAAGCATGGATTACTACATTGTATATCAATACATAGTGTAAGGTTTTGCCATATTGAATTTCTGAGAAGTTATGAAAACATCCTCCATTTTATTTTCCCCTGAAATAGAGCTGCACAGTACAGTTATACATGACATTAATCTCCCACACAAGGGGTGTAGATTTCAAATGGAATCACCCATTCAAGAAACCCGATTTGAAATCCACACTCCTTGTGTGGAAGATTAAGATCATGTCTTCCACGGGGGGTGTACATACGTGGATTTCAACTGAAATAGTCCTTTGCATAACCAGAACCATGCCATCCACACCAGTGTAATTCTTTATGCCACCACACATGCTTGGATCACACGTAATAGCATATCACCATCACTGATGACACAGGTTGGGCACGTTCACTTATACTGCAAGGTTGATTCACTATGGACCACAATGGCCTCATCCCAATGCATAGTTCAATAACCTCAATTAAACAATCATAGTGCAAAATTTGACCCCAAGTTGCAGAGTATGAGTTTTTGTACCCAAATTTTCTAAGGTCATTCAATGAATGTACAAATGTATTAGGGTTAAGGAACTGTGCCCTGATAGATGAACATGAGGATCCTAGTGATTACAGTACAGACTATTTTTCTACTATTACTACATGAGAACTGAACCTCATAGAAACACGATCTCACACCTGACTTGCCTGGTGGACAACAAATACCCTTTTGCATTTGTTTGTTTTGGTCAAGCATGTATATTAATGGAAGGGGGCACTTGCATTTCAATTTGTATCACCTATGGTACAAGGACTTTGATAAAGCACCCAAAGCAAGTATTTTTCATTAGCGTAAGATGGACCCATAGCAAGTACTACGAGTTGTCTTCCTACCCTAAAGGCGACAAAAAAAGAAACCCTGTTCTACAGGTGGACGGACCTTTCAAGTAGGGTCGGTCGGTTTTTTTTTTTTTTTTTTGGAAATGACCCAAAAAAATCACCAAAATCTGTAAATAATTTGCAATTTGAGAAAATATAAAAAAAATATTTGTTCCTGAAATTTGGGTGGGCATTCATTTGCACAGGTAATTTTTTTCCCAATTTGTTCAAAATCTGGGTCGTTCGGGCCGGTAGAACAGGGTTTTCTTTTTTCGTAGCTTAAGCAGGTATTTTACTAGTGTTATGAGTTGTGCGCTGGTAGCAAGAAGTCAAGAGGCCTGAAGAAAAACCAACAAAAAAGCCCACATTTAGAGCAGTTTCTGAGTACAAAAGTAACCAGAATTTTCCCTTCATTTCAACTGATTTTTGTTGGCATCTTGATGCCCAGTTTAGCTACTGTAAAAGTGGACATTTTTGCAGTACATTAATTTTCGCGCACAACACAGCTACCGCGAAAATAAAAACACACAAATATGTTCTTTAATGTATTGTATAGGTCTATGTAATAACTCAAAATCGCAAAATTAAAAATGTAATTCAAAACCATCAAAGCGCGAAAAATTACACACATGAAAATTACCACTTTACAGTACACTTGTCAGTAACATCTGAGCAATTAAAGTACCTTTTTCCACATTTTTGCTGTTTTTGATATCCTAAGCGAATAACTCTCGTATCAAGCCAGGCAGTGAAAAATTACCCTTTTTACTTGTTTTTTGTACACAGGTGATACACAACTTGAAATCGGGTCCCCCCCGGATATTAATTTCTTGAAACTGCGCTCCATGGGGGTGGGGGCATATTGTAAATGCAATATTACTCAATGTATAAAGGTACATGTATATTGCTGATAGCAATTGTTAGACAAGCATGATGCATGCTGGAAATGAAAAGAGCTCAAAAGCTATCGAATCCATCACCCGTGACGGTGAATTTGAGCCCTTTTCATTCCCAGCATGCATCATTTTTGCCTATCACTTGCTATCAGCAATATACCTTGTGAATGCTAAATGGTCATCTCTACACTGCATCCTTCATCATCTACAACTGCGCATGGATGCATTTATTTTCTTACTTTATGCAACAGGCCAAGTAGACAAGTGCAGTTAACACCAACAGTCACCAATGGGCTATTACTGTTGAAGTCCATACATCCCCAATGGAAAGACCTTAACCCTAACAGGACCAAGTACTACAAAATACTACTTGATATATGCGCTGTTCGTGCGTGCATCCCACGTGGTGTGATGATGCAATCGCCCCAAGTGATATATAGGCACGGTTTCGCTGGCCAGCGAAGCCCAAGCCCCGAGGCAAGGTGTCGCCAACCCAGTGCTTGGCATGCGAGGAGTCTCGGGTTCGAATCCCACCCAGAGCAAACAACTTCTTTCTTTGTTTTCTCTCTTTATTCCTTCCTTCTTTCCCTTTCTGTCGCGAAAAAGCCCTGAGGGGGTTAGGGTTATTAACCGTTAATCTACCACACAGGGTGTGTGTATTCAAATAGAACCACCCATTCACGTAACCCCGTTTGCAATTCACATTATGAAGGTCATGTCTTCCACAGAAGGTGTATGGACTTGCACTGGAATAGCCCAACCAATTTCAAACAGATTATACTGCCTTTGTTCAAAAACCTTGGAATCTAAAAACATGTTTCATACACTCCTAGATAGTGAGCACCAATCAGAGCAAATGTTAGTATATTACTTGCCATGCATTAATGTTGTACAAAATTCTGCACTAAGTGTACTATGCCCAGTAATATCAGACATGTTCATTTTACTTGCGGGTTGATGCATTTATATTTGCGTGCATTTTCCAACATTTTGACAATGTTGTTATAACTAGAATTACGCGGTTCGTAATTAAGGTGGCCCCCACAAAACTATACACCACATGAGGTCACCATATACTATCACCGTACCAAGTTTGATATAATATTGGATGGCTGAGCATGATACCATAACATATCGGATGAGTCATAAAAATATCGGACGAGCCAGCGGCGAGTTCGATATTTGTATGACGAATCCGATATGTTATGGTATCATGCGAAATAAGCCATCCAATATTATCATTATTAGGTTTTCTTAACTCCTAATAACCCTGAAAACATAATAATGAAGTTGATCGGAGATTGCGTTAAAGCTGCAGAGTGGATTAATGACAATGTAGGCCAAATATGCAAATAAGCTCATTAATATTCATAAATATGCAAATAACATGACACAAAAGTATACAGCACATGAGGCCACCATAGACTATCACCGTAGCAAGTTTGAAGTTAATTGGTGGTTGCATTTAAGCTGCAGAGTGGATTAACGACAATGTAGGCAAAATATGCTAATGAGCTCATTAATATTCATAAATATGCAAATAATGCGACACAAAAGTATACAGCACATGAGGCAACCATATACTATCACCGTACTCAAGTTTGAAATTGATCTGTGATTGCTTTTGTGCTGCAGAGTGGATTAAGGACAATGTAGGCAAAATATGCTAATGAGCTCATTAATATTCATAAATATGCAAATAATGCAACACAAAACTATACAGCACATGAGGCCACCATACCCTACCTCCGTACCAAGTTTGAAGTTGATCGGTGATAGCGTTTAAGCTGGAGAGTGGATTAATGAATTTGCTTCCGCCCGGACAAACAAACAAAGAAACAAAGAAACAAACAAGGGAACAAACAACCATCTGGATGATAACATAAGCCCCACATATATGTGGGGGCCAAATATTGCAAAAATCACAGGATTTTTTTTCTTGTGTATGAAATAGGTTAATAAATCATGCGTATCACTTGTTGCTCGAGAAACTGTACAAAATAAATGCACTTGTACTGTGATGTTGATGGTCTAATGCACTCTCCTCTTCGGAGCTTAGTGCATTTCAGAAGCATCAACATCTCAGTACATGTGCATTATTTTGTACAATTTCACTCCCAACAAGTGATACACATTTATTAACCTATAAATGATACATCAAGGGTGAAGCACACAAAAAGCCTATCTGCAATAGCTGCCAAATGTCATGTACAATATAAAATGCAGAAATGGTCAAATGTCTTAAGGGCAGCTATTGCATGTAGGGCCTTCTTGTTACACCTCAATATCAAGGGCTTTTGCAACATTGTCCCATCAGCAATAGCTGCCAGGTGTGATATGTGTACAATATAGAATGCAGAAATGGTCAAATGTCTATAAGGCAGCTATTGCAGGTAGGTCTTTTTTGTACCAAACACTCGTCATGTACTACGTCTGGTTGTCATTATGTACATATCTGGGCCACTGGGAGGGCATTCAGAGTTTACCATGCTTGCCATGCTTGACACTGCTGCCTCATCATCAAGACACTTTTACATCACAAATACTGCCCTGCCACGGTAAAAGGGTATGATTGACATACATGTATATGACTATTTCGAGAGAGTAAAAAAATGTGTCCAGGATTGTGTCCTTCCACGGACTTGTACATGTGCCCCACTTTTGAAGGGGATGGATTTGGGAGTTGTAACTGTCAGATTTCAGAATATTCTCTATGTGGATACCCTGAGCACTCAAGTTTAATAGTGTATGCCTGACCAGAGATTTTGACCAAAAAAATGTCAGTTGTGGGTCTTTGTCCTGGTACATGATGTTCATCTGTAGTTCTGTCACAGCTTGTTGGTTTTGACTCTTTGACTTTCAAATGCACTCTGCATAATACTTAATAGTCACACTATAATAATCTTAACTTTCTACAAAAGTACACATTTGCAACTAGGGACCATACGGAAGCAATTATACACATTCATTACATTTATCTGTAAAACCAATTTCTTTTCAAACCAGAATTTTTCCCACTTACATGTACACTGAGTCTGACAACCGACTTATACTAAAGTTACATACAGCACTTCACTCACTACTTGATCTCGCTTTTTTGGAATTAGGGGGACACATAGTGTGCAATGGGGCCATACCCCATCAATTAATTTTTGCTCCAATTTTTTTTTATCCAGGCACCCTTTAATACTGAAAATTGTCATAGCCCACCCTTTTAACAATGATTACCTTTTAAACAACATTATCACATACCGTATACTGCTTCATATGCGTAAGAAATATAGTATTTCATTTTAAATAAAATAACCATTTAGAGAAGTGTCTTATAAAATTGTACAATACAATTTCAAGACTAAACTGACTGGAAAAGCAGCATCAAAGTTGTGTACTTATTGATTGAGAAAATTGACTGGTGAAAAATGTGTGCTCAAAATTGCTGAAATAAAAATGATTTTCCTTTGTGGAAATTGATCTCCATCCTTCATGTTGACTCTCGCAGAGCTGCCAACATTTGAATTTTGAAAAAAGGGAGATTTCCTGTTGCAATCAGGGAGATTTGTCAAAATGTGTACATCTTAATGGATGAAACCATTTCCTTTTCAGGGAGATGGCCAAAAATTAAGGGTTCTGAAGGTTTAAGCAGGGAGTCTCCTGCGAAAAGAGGGAGAGTTGGCAGCTCTGCTCTCGCCCTTTTTAATGAAAAAGTAAGACTCTCACTCTTTTCAGCATTTCAAATGGATAGGCCCTACCCTTTCTGCAGGGTTGCCAAAAGATTTCAGCCCGATTCGCGGGTCAAATAATCGAAAAGTCGCCCAATTTCTCTCTTTACCATTGGTTTCTATGGGACTTGAAACTATCGGAAGTCGCATGGGAGCCAATGTTGAAAAGTCGCTTAATTTTTTTTTCTTAACCATTGGTTTCTATGGGACAGGAAATTGTCAAAAGTAGCGGGAAAAATCTTCAAAAGTCGCCCAATTGGGCTACCAAATCGCGGGTTTGGCAACCCTGCCTTTCTGAAGCCTAGGATGCACACTAGGGGACAAGAAACTCCACAATTTGACTTGATACTTACCCTGGCTCAAATTTGAGGGATTCGTGTAATAGCTGCCCTATAGACATTTGACAATTTCTGCATTCTATAATGTAGGCCTACACATCTAAAAATATGATCTCTATGATATCTATAGGGCAGCTATTACAGATAGGACCCTCGTAACCCTCAAATTGTACTTCTTGATTTCAGATTTCACTAATTAATAAATGCAGCGTTCAAGGCCAAAATATGATATCTATGCGCTGCCTTGGGTTAATATTTTATCAATATCATTCATAATTTTACATTTTTTGTTGTGTTTTGTTGTCGTTGAATGGACATCAACTTTTGATGTACACCGTATTCACTATTTAGTGCCCAGCTTCCTAATTAGCCAATTTACAAAATTACAAGCATCTCTATACATAAAATAATTTAATACAAAATATACACAGGGCAGCCTTGTTTGCACTTGAGCTGTACAAGTGCTAAATGTAGCTGTAACAATGGATACCTGGTGTGTATTTCTTTTCTTGATTAAAAACTGGTCAACTGACCAGTGTTGTAACTAAACAACATTCCTTGAGCCCAAGTATATACATTGTACAGTGCAAGCAAAAAATGACATACCGTAACTCCAAGATATTTTGCCACTTTTAACCTAGTAATAAGCACCTTGTTCTAATAATTGGACCTGCGGATTTTCTTGACAAAATGGCACCCTATTTTGCACATTACAAATGTACACCAATGAAAATCTTAAGTTTCCCAAATAACTTAAAGCACATTTATTGTTTGACGCCACTCTCATATCTAGCAAGACTGCACAATGCATTTACACTTAATCGTTTTTGCAGAAAGAGAATCGAGCACATGCTCAGTCTAAAAAATTATGCCACTCCTGCACACTGAGCATGCGTACAATTCGGTTTGACTGCAAAAACGATCAAGTATAACAGCTCTTATTGCTAGTTTTTACACAATCTGGCCAGAATCCATTCTGCCATTGTACTATGAGAATATTTCTTTTTTCATGTTGGACAGCGACTATAAAATACTTTCAAGATCATCCCATTCAGGAGAATATCCAAATGGGCTAATACAGTTGAAATCCATAGACCCCCTAGGAAGACATGATCTTAATCTCCCACACAGGGGGTGTAGATTTTAAATAGAGTCACTCATAAGATAACCCCATTTGAAATTCACACTCCCTGTGTGGAAGATTAAAGTCATGGCTTCCATAGGGGGTATAATATGATTTCAACTGGAATAGCCCAATTAAAATTATACAGCATGCAAGTACAGTGTTTCCAATTGGTTTTTACCACTTGGAAGGAAGCAGTAGATACAACCTTCAATATTTACCTGACCAGTTTCTTTACACATTTACTGACATGGGCATATCAATACATTACCTTACGCTGGGTGTTCTCCTCCTCTTGCCGTTTCTCGTAGTGACCAAAATCATCAAAGATGGAAGTGGTGTGACGATACTGGTGAATAATTTTCACCACCTGCTTTGCCTTCTCCAGTGGGACCTCCTGGGTATCCCTCGAGTTCGTCACTGGCTTATTGTCGTTGTTCTCCAACCGGATGTGGCGCAATTGACTGTTGGGTACGTCTTTGACGTACACCCACTTGACGTCGAATCGGCCCTTCCACTTGTCCTGCGCCCACACCCCGGTGTTCACATTGTAGTCCACCATTGAGATCATCTGCGCAACACCGCAGAAGTGACCACTACCGTTCACACTGTACAACAGATAGATCGGCCCTTTGCCTTTACGTTCCCGAAAGGCCTGGTCCAGACGCTTGTTGCCGTGCTCCGTGCTGCACCAGATGCCGTACTTGATGGAGCGATGGATGTCGTCCTCCGAGTAGCTCTTGATGATAAACATTCGCGAGTTCTTAATGTCCAATGCAAACGAACCAGGATTGTACTCATTGGCGGATCGTAGTTTTTCTAGCACTGGATTCGGGGGCGCAGGGGTGGCAGTATTCTGTCCTGACGGGGCAGAGATAGGCGTGAGTCCGGCAGTGCTGCTATTGGAGGCATTGGTACGGGAGGCATAACTGGTGTTGCCAGCATCGCCGCGGCCATGCTGGTTGGAAGGATTACTCCAGCGCTGAGGCTGGACGTGCGCCTGTGGTCTCTGCGACTGTCCTTGCCCTTGCTGCTGACCCCCACCTTGACCACCTTGTCCCTGATTACCCCCACGCTGTCCTTGCATGGACCCACTTTGCTGCTGCTGCTGCTGTTGGCCACCAGGGGAGACCTGAGCCTGCCCTTGTTGGCCACCACCAGCCTGATTCTTAGCGTTCTTATCCCCGCCATTCCAGGTTCCAATTGTCATGGTTTGTTTCATGGGTGGTAATTGAGTCGGTACAGGTGCATGGGTTCCAGTCTTTGCTTTCACTTTTGGCTGCGGTTTTGCCGGTTTACTAGCGATAGCTGCCCAAGACTGCGGCTTAGGCGCAGCCGTGCTAGCAGCTGGCGGGGCGCTTGAGGCAGGCTGAGTAATGTTAGTCGTCGGCGCCTGCAACACCGGCTTCGCAGAGTCTTGATCTGGTCTGCCGGAAGAGTCCCGAGCCAAAGCTCCGGCACCAGCAGTTTGTTTATCACCCGCAGTGCCAATACTCAATCCCGACATGCCCTGTTCGACCGCTTTCATTCCATGCGCTTTTCCGTCATGTTCAAGTCCATTAATTCCTTGATAACCACCACGCTGTCCTGCTGCCGCCGTCTGCGCACCTGGATACCCGCGTGAATAATCATAATACGATGTCCCTTGCGCCTGGTTACGCGAGGTGCCCTGCTGGGCCTGGCCCTGCCCCTGAGGGGCCGAGCTGTTACCCCACGATCCAGTAACAAAGTCCGCATTTCCTGGGAAAAAATTAAAGGACTGGTTGAGATAAGGCGGCGTTGTTCCTGGCTGATTGTAGTAGTCCGCTGCATAGGTGGAGGAGTCATATTGGTAATTGTTGAAATTGAAATTATCCCCGGCAGTAGACCAAGTCGTTTCACTTCCCGGCATGGTATATTGGAACGAGTACGGATAGTAACTGGCCATGTAAGAGTCCGGTGCTGCCATGTTAGGTCCGGAATTATAGCCCTGCTATATGGAGATCCAGCAAGAAACACATACAAAAGCAGCACAATGGATGTTGTTGTCCATAGGTCACATTGTCCAAACAAAATCAGGAATGCATGAAAAGTAAATAAAAGAGAGAGTAAGTGTTAAAATAAGCTGCTAATTATATCGTTAACAAACATATTTATGTTGAAACAGTAAGTGAGTCTTAATTGCTATCCACATCCTGTTTATGGTAATTAAACAACTTTCCCAGCTCAAAAAATATATAATTATTTTATAACCATCTTTTTTGCTTTTAAAGAAGAGTTGGCAGTTACTGCAGAAGTTCAAATTTTAGTATTTAATTTTCACGCTTTTGTCTTTTTAGTAATTTACATTGTAACTTACATTGACCTATACACAAAAGGACTATGTGCATTGCCATTTTAATAAATGTAGGGGAAAATTTCACTTTTACAGAATGGATGACATGACCTTAATCTTCTACACAGGGGTGTCGCATTATTTAAAATTCATAATGTTCAAGATTGAGGCCATGTCTTCCATAGGGGGTGTGTGGATTTCAAATTTCCATCATCAAAATTAAATAATTCAATCCAGGTGTTTGAAAACTAACTACCATCACAGTACATGTAATAGCAAATGAACCAACCACCCACCCACATCTTCATTAGCAAGCAGGGCTTCATCAATTAGTGGTTTGTCTTTCAAACCACTAATTATGAAGCCTTCATTACCTACATACATCCATGTATGTAGGTAATGTACCAATAGTCACATTTCACTATGGACCACAATGGCCTCATCCCAATGACATAATTCAATAACCTCAATTAAATACTCATAATGCAAAATTTGACCTCAAGTTGCAGAGTATGAGATGTTGTACCCAAATTTTCAAAGGTCATTTAATGAATGTACAAATGTATTGGAGTTAAAGAACTGTGCCCTGATAGATGAGCATGTTGTGGATCCTAGTGTTTGGCATTTTGTCCAAATAATAATTAGGCTGTGAAACATTGAAAACAAGCAAACAATATCTGGTGTGGGAGGAAAAGATCATCACATAATTAAAATTATAAAATTAAAATGAGGCAAAACAGAACATTGGTATAATTAATATCGGCAAACCCAACAATCAGCATAAAGTTGTTAGCCATGGAACCTATATCACTATTTCCTCTCTAGCCTATTATAACTCTTAACACACAAAATCTCTTTCCAATAAAGTTGAGTGGGCACACAAATGTGCTATAGAAACTTCCTAAAAGTCAAATAAATTGCAACAACTGACCTTTTAAAAGTCTGTATCTTATGAAAACCTTGTTTTGGGTGGGCGGTTTGAACATGACGCTTTTATCATCAGACAAATTCACATTGCCTTTCTCCACTGAACACATTTGATAAATCTGACATCCAGACTCGCAGTATCATCATGTTCGACCTCAATATTAAATTAAACCTCTTTGACAAAATAAGAAACATTTTTAGTGTAATTTATCTGCTGGGAACAAGCTGCAAACACAAACAGCAATTTGCATACAAATTTGCTCAACCATAGCAACTTTTTCTCTCAAATTCCAGTCCACATTCCTGTGTGACTAAATAGTTAAAGGTCACTCAAAGTACACTGAATATTTTCAACTAGCTGATATTTTCACAATTTTATGAACAAAAGACACAAGTTGGATTTATATCATTCTTCTGTGTATGATACAATGTTTATAAACAAGAATTGTGTACATCTACTTTTGATAGTTGTTCCTCTCAAGTTGCATGTTTTGAAAATTATAAATAATCTTTTCTTTCACTAGTTTTCAAACTGGGAGAATATCTTACACTTCCCATTATACATTTCTCCCATTTTAATTTCCTGTACTGATTTGCTACTTTTACCCCAATGAACGGAGCACATGCAGATCTTGCAAAATATATAATTCTTGACTATCATAATCATTGTTTATTTAGCCCTGGTCTATTCTCAAAATGAACCTGTACAAAGTAAAACCGGGAGTGTCATCTGATGAAATGAGGTGATGCATTATCATGTTGCAAAGGATTCTGGGATGTGTACAAAATCTTCTCTGCTTCAAACACTGTTCATGCAAACAATTAAACAGGTTGGGTGTGGACCCAAAATAAGCCCAAATTTGTTTTTTTATTAAATGAGACACTTCATATTCACAAGAAATGTCTATCATGATCTCCGATACTCTATTTGTTGTTTCATAGGTCTATACAGTGCTCACTAATTTTGGGGGAAACAAAACAATTTTCCATTTTTTTTTTCAAATGAAACTAACTAGCTTAAAAAAAAATTTAAGTCAATTCTTGGAAATGAGGGCCAAAAACATGAGAATTTTCACCGCCGAGCTCATAAAAACCTGAGGAGTACATGTAAGAATCGGACTTTAGGCTTGATTGTCACAGCATTAAAAAAAAAAAACACCCTACAATTTCTAAAATTGGGAGTGGTAGTATTCCAATAGAAACTACTCTTGATAATATTTGGGGGAATTCCCCTACGTTTAAATTGGACACTTCACATTCACAGAAAATATCTAGTACAATTCAATCAATGACGCTCTATACATTATTGATTATTTTCATATCCGCTACATCTCTCATTCTGGGATTTCCCCTACATTTGTAACAGTGAACAATTTCACTTTCCATTTTTGCACTAGTAGTATGCGTAGTTCAGAACTTAATTAATCAACTTCCAATACATGGACAAATATTGGCATGATCAAAGATTTTTCGCCAGGTTCATTGTCGCAAAAACTCAAGGAGAGTCATCACAGCAGGGAATCGAACACAGGACCCCAGGTGACTTGACTTTCAACCTGCCTACAACCAACAACACCACATGTGTTCATTTTATATTGTAATTTCTTCATCATTCATATGCACAAAGTGATTTCAAACATTTTCCCCGGATTCCCCTTGTAATTAATTTTTAGCTTAAATACTGAAAACCTTATTCGAACCTCAAAAAACCTGGGGGGGGGGGCAGCATGTAAACACAAAACTATGACAATATCAAGCAACATACTAGCCTTAATACCGTAAAATTCTGTCTACAAGCATATATGCCTCTAAAAGAGGTTTTTTGACACAAGAGACAAGAGGCAGACACTCTCAACAAAAACGTTATTTGGAGTTTGAACAACTATATTACTGATAAAGGCGGCTGTACGTACAAACATGTATATTTGCAAGACCAATCTATTGCAATGTTTTTGAGAAGAGTATTGGCCTTTCATATCTTTCGTTAAAAAAAACCCTCGTCTAGGCATATATGCTTCTAGACGGAATTCTACGGTATATGATGGGGTGTGATAATGCACCCCCGGTATAACACTGCTTTTAGCCTGTCAATTATGCCAATGAGCAACATGGGGGGGGAAGGTTAAGGAAAAGCTCTCGTTAAAAAATGTGAACTGCACTTTGAGAAATATTTGAATTCACAATGAAATATTTGTAACATTTGTGTAACATCAACGAGCAGGAAATGGGGAAACAGAACTAGTTCACAAGCTTGTCAGGTTTCCTGAGTAAATGTGTGGCTTGTGCACATTTATTACTTGAATTCATATCAACTCGACATGTACATTCCACACTAATCAACCCCACACAAGAATCTCAAACATGCTCATGTATAGCAGCATAGTATACTAAGGGGGAGGCAAGTAGTCCCTTCTCCCTTGGACAAACTTGACAAATTATGCACAGCCAAAATAGCCAGATATTGGCCCATGTGTATAGCATTTAGTGTGTTGAATTTCTGCATGTATTCATCTCAGTAATGTACTGATGGTCTATGGTCATACATTTTGTACACAGGTGTCAGGACATCTAGCTCTTTATCCTTAAAATGTTTCTAGATTATAGACCAACCTTTGACCTTTGAATGTTGGGTACAAGAATAGAGGATGCGGTCAAATTCTGAGATATGATTATGTTATGTACATGCACATGGCGTGATCATTATGTGTTCATTAATAACTATCTTTATAGAGTGAAATTAAATTGGAAATTATTATTTTAAAATATTATAATTATGATGAAAATGACTAAAACTTAACCTATAGATTTATAGTTTAAAAGTATTAATCATTTGTTCACAAAAACACAATGCTTCCCTGTTTTGATATTTACTTTTTTTTTAAATACCTAAATTGCACAGGGAAGTCCAACTACCATAATTATTATGAGATTGCATTCACTGGTGACCCCTGGAGGTACTATGAGAAATCCTTGATGTCACCATTCGGGGATTTCCAACTTGCATGTAATACAATGACTATGCAATGTCATCCTGGTGTGATTTGTTTTACCATTGCAAACTGATTAATGTGTAACTATGAGCAAGGGACACATGCAAAATTTAACCATTTTTTGTTGTTGAAGTTTCACATTTTTTTAAAATGTTCAACATTGCTGTTTTGGGCCTACAAAAAATAAAATTTTGCTTCCAGTAACATGCTCTAAAAAAATTAGATACAAGGAAGGAAAAAAAATTATGGACCAGTTTTATTTGCACATACCGTATTTCAGTCAAATAGTCGCCCCCTCAAATAAACGCCCCCACCAAGATGTTTCAAAAATGCCGATATTTCCATGCTATCTTGTGTTGTAAGCTTACCAAGTTGCGCACATGGTCGATAATAGCGTCAATAATTGCCGAAAATCTGGATCAGAAACCCGGAAGTGAGCCAGAAGTCAGTGTTTCTAGTTCATAGTTCGTCATTTTAGCATGTGTTTTTAGTTTACCCAATGATTTTAACGGGAATTATCGTTCTAAAATTGACCTTGAATAAACGCCCCCCTTGAGAAAATGTAACGCCCCCGGGGGCGTTTATTTGACGAAATACGGTATACTGCAATTTCAAGAATTTCACACTTGAATCTTGCCAAAAACGGTATACGACTCAGATCTCACAAAAGCTCTGGGACGGGTGGGTTAACGGAAACATAAATTTATTTAATTTTGGCCTTACATGTATTTTGAATTTGATCATTACATTCGACTTTGAATTTCTGTTCCTTACATAACGAGTTAGTCAGTACTCTACCAGCACCATTCTGTAAAATCAAATTAATATGGACTCATTATTCTTGTGAAATTACATTGTTATTTGATCACAATTTATCCTAAAATATGCTTCAAATTGCAATTGTAATTTTTGCTTGCGTGTTTTTTCTTTTCAAGTAATGGCGTTACATGGAATTTCAACCAAGAGGTGACCTTTGGCAGTCACTCAATCCTATTGATTTTTCTATTTAAGTATCCACCATAAGAGCCTTAATTTATTATGTTAACCTGAATTTAATTTGACCTGATCATAAATTCTTCTTACACTACACTCACTATTACCAACTGCTATTTTTGTAAGTGATTAGGAAATTAAGCAACTAAGATTTGTCATTAATTTAAATGATAATTTTACTCAGGCAAGAGAATACATTTCAATGAAAAAAACACTAACAACTTTCCCCAAACAAGGGCATATGGTCGCATGTCATGAATTGGTCATCTTTTGTGTAACATAATGTTTTATGATAAAAATATCACCAATCTTGTTTCACTTCAACACAACTTATAATGAATACATTTTAGACCATTAAAAGTATACATTTCTGGAAAGCTTATATTACAAGGATGCCAAATCAACAAAGTATAATATCATAATACAGGGTGGGTAAGAAATATACAGGGTGGAACATCAACAAAATTAGCATCTTTCATGTCATGGTAAACCCCATATTTTCTTTTTCTGAAAGCTATGTAGCTCAAAATAAATATGGATTCAGAAAGACATTGCATGGGCCCTTCCAACAAATTAGGAAGAAAGAGTTTGGTATCCCTTGCGTTACACATACAGGGTGGTCAAAAATTGAAAAAATAATTTTACAATTTGTATGACATTATCAATCAAAACTTTTTTCCTCCATGTCTGGCACTAAAACTAATAGCATAATTGAATTCCTCATCAAATTTCCTTAAAACAATGTGTACTTTTGAATAAGCAGGGTGTCTCAGGCAAGAGATAGGCCATTTAGAAATGTTGGCGCATTACGTACACACTTTGTACAGTAAGATATAGGGAAAGCTGTCTTAATTAGTATTTAATTAGGCAATTAATTAGTTACATCTTTTTTTGCAGTTGATCTACTATGAGGTAGATTAACAATCCAGGATGATATATGTGCAATTTGGTGTTCATGCTAGTTGTACTTTTTAAGATACAAAGGTTTGAAGTTTGCCATATTTTCACAATTTTGTGTACAACCCTATGGGGCTCACCCGCCCCGGCTCACCCGCCCCAGCTCCTCCATTGACACATCTTACATATTGAAGTATAAATCTGAAAGTAGTTGTCTAATTGACTTGGGTTTTTTTGCATTTGACAAAGAACATAATTATCTACAAAATGACACCGAACTTTCTAAAATAGGTATCATACTTTGAGAATAAACTAAACTTGAAGTGGGAAGAAAGCATTTTCATGTTACGGCTCCTCCATTTTGGGGTGACCTATTTGTGACATGCGACCATATGAAGAAAAGAAAACAGAAAAAAATTGCTCTTAAAATCTGGTCAAAAAATGTTAAAAATTTGGACAAATAATAAATCAGGAATTCTCATGCAATATTTCTATATTTTGATATAGTTTTTACCCTAAGACTAGAGTGAAAACAAACTTGTTGTAAGGCTGATGTAAGTCAAATTTGAGTTTCCCAGTCACCTGCCCTTACATTTTCCGAGTTTCTGACCCTCACTTGAATTCATTGCTGTGATTTTCCAAAAATTTCAATAAATTTTTCAGTGGAAAAATCAAAACATCCATTTTGCTACCGACCTTGAAGCCTCTTTTTCGTATACTTTTAAATCTTACTTGGACTAATCATCCATCGTTGGGTGAGTGAGCGATAAATAACAATGCGTTTTACACTCGCATTTGGTCGTATAATGAAAGTCACAGAAATTATGAGACAGAAAACTCAAGATTGATTGTCAGTACCCTAAACTTTCACTTGCGACATCTTTTAGTATCAGTTCCTTATGAAAACTATAAAAGTCATCCACCGGTATTAAGACATACATGTGCAAAACATGTACATGTATTTGACATGAGACTCATAAGATGACACGTTTTCCCACAAATTGTAATTTACTAAGTTATTCAAGCTATCACATCATTCACATG
This sequence comes from Amphiura filiformis, assembly GCF_039555335.1. NCBI lineage: Eukaryota > Metazoa > Echinodermata > Ophiuroidea > Amphilepidida > Amphiuridae > Amphiura > Amphiura filiformis. The sequence goes on from NC_092631.1 coordinate 6,609,610, forward strand.
ACAATATTTTCCTTTTACAACCTTGAAACAGTACAGTACTTATGAAACCGACTTATGAAACAGGCATCATTAAGCACACATAATTACTTCACTTTTATCACTTTTTTACATGCTGCTACCTAAAACAATTAATATATAAAACATGACTTTTGTTCTTTTTCCAATCTTCTGATCCAAAAAATAAAACAATGGTTCTTTCCTCATTCTGCCCGCACTCTAATGTAACCATGGTAATTGAACTTTCATTCTTGGTACTACTACTACTACCGGTACTCAATTCATAAAATCTTTGAGGCCAAGCACGCCCTGAATTGATGGCATACATATATGAACAGTATTGAACAATGAACACAATATTTTTTAAAACTAGCAAATTTCAACAACCATTGTCAGACTTATACATTTGTAAATTGTTTTTAAGCAACAACATAATTATTAAATGTCTGTGGTTCATTTCATAGTAATGTAAACAGTTCTTTGAATAAATTCATCAGGTCTGTAGTTCATCCATACATTCAATAATTCCATCATATCAAGACCAGTTACAGCTAATACCTTTTTTGATGTTTGACCATGTTTGATCGGTTGACCATTTGACCTCTTCATGTTATGTTAATGTAAACAGTTGTTTATTTTACACCATACATGTTTTCTCAATTTCAATGAACTCATTGTAAATGTTTATTTTGAGGTTTCTTGATTTTTGTTCCCATAGCAACATTAGTTGACTGACATGTGACCCAATATACCAGTAGTCTCATTTCCAAAGGTGAACCTCATTCAACATGCATGCTTAAACAATGATTTTAAGATGTGGGGGTATGAGGTTTTATACCCCCAAGCAAAGGTCATTTTGTGAATGTATGTTGTTGGGGCCTAGTTAATAAAGGACTGTACAATGGTGGTGCCAGACATTTTTTTTTCAGGAGGGCAGGGGGGGGGGCAAAGCCAATGCGTAAAAAAATGATCATACAAAAATTATGCACTTTCACAGTAGACTAGTAATTAATTATGTAAGGCTGCCAGGTTTGGTCCCATATATCTTGTGTGTGCATGTCCATTCACTATTTAACTAGAAAACAGTTTCTAAGAAGAATGAATCAATTTCAATATAGATGCTATGTACGTGTATTGGTTTATGCCGAGATGGTTTGATAGCTAAAGTTGTGTAACTGGCTATATCATATGTGCAGGCACATGTACACTTCTGTGCTTGACTACTTAGTCAGTGCATTTTTGATTTTGTGGAATGGTTTCATAAGGATTTCCTTTAAAATGTCTAAAATTCTCTGTCAGTTTTAAGCCTTCATTTTTCCATGAAGAATGATGATTCAAATTGAACATGAATAAATAGGCCTAATATGTTGTAGTATCTATGGTTATTAGACATGTCTGATATAATATTTCGGTATCAGAGTACAAAGTACAATGTACAAATATTTAACATGTGGAATAGTCAAGTGAAGTATGACCCAGTTCAAGTACTGTACACAATACACTACATGTACATGTACATGTAGGCCTACTTGTAATGCACCTGCAGAGTGGTTGCTTTATTCATCATAATTTCATAAAATATCAAATAATGGTACACAAACATTGAATTTGGTCAAAGTCTAATAACTATTTAGTCTATTTTAGCCATGATAAAGGAGCCATCTAGAATATTCTACACTATTGAAGTCCACCTGGTGTTCTGTAGGGCAAGGTTTATATGGAACACAATTATGTTAACAAAGATGCTCCATGTAGGCTATGTACACATGTAAACTCATCCCAAAAAGAAAGTATCCAGTTTTCTTTTTGTCCACAAATCAAAGAAGGGTGTCTTAAATCAAGACCTACTTAAAGTATGTTACAGATGAATTTATTCCGCACAGTTTGATACCTAATTTGTCCAAATTGATGCAGAATTAACGACACAGTGATCTTTTAAATGCATTCACTTCAATTTTTAAAGTTGCAGTAATTCCTATCGATGTTGTTCTCCTGCTTCTCAAGATTCTTCATAAAGGTACACAATAACAGAGACGGTCTAAGGCTGTTTGACTCCACTTCATGTGTTTTATTCAATACATACTCTTCCTTCCTCAATGTTTTACTGTTTATTCTTCAAAGTCCATATGGGATATGTCCTCCTGCTGCATCAATGATTGTCAGACATCTGCGGCCCATGCTCTCAGCGAGATTCTGATGCTTCTAGCCTTGACCTATCGCTGCCCTTTTGAGTAGCACAACCAAATCAATAGGAATTTACTGCAACTTTTGAAATTGAGATGATTGCATTCAAAAGGTCATTGTGTCATCAATTCTGCATCGATTTGGACTAATGAGGTATCAAACTCTGCGGAATAACTGTATCTGTAACATACTTTTGACAGATCTTGATTTATGACCACATCTTTGACTTACGGACCAAAATTAAACTGGATACTTTCTTTTTGGGATGCGTTTACATTGCTACATGAAGTTAATGTATTATGAAAATCTCAATAATCTGTCCTCATTTTCTCATTCAATTTCCTTCAAAGTGTGGTATTGTGAAAATCCCAACAAGGCCATAGAAATAATGATGTCTTTCTACTTCTAGGAATTAACATGCCAAATAATTTGACCAAATGTTTCAAATTTTCTGCAAGTCAGGACTGTATTCTTTCTTTTTTTCCGTAATATTACTGCATTTTGTACATTGGATGTTTAAAGCCTTTCTGGATTCAATGGTTCTTTGAATGCAATAATAGTAAAACAACAAAAAATGACAAATGGAACAATTTTGGTGACAATTGTAACAAATGATTGCATTTTTCTGCAACTTCCCAATTTTCTGGGAACTTCATTGCCACACCCGTTCCCTTTTCTAGTATACACCACCCATTCCATCCAAAACTTTGAATTCATTCCCATTTATTTGTTCCTGTTGTAATTGTGAGTGGGAAAAATGGCAGGGGAGGTTTTGTTTCAAAACTGGGGCCAAAGTCAGATATTAATATTATTCTTAAAATCATTCAAAATTCAAACCATAAATGATCCATTGATTCCAAACTAAATACTTGCTGTGCACCAAACACAGTGCACAAGGTTTCATATGTCAACCAGACCAGGCTGCCACTGTTGTGTTGACGACCCTGACCCAATGCAAGGTCAAGGAATTCCCTGCTAGGTACATGTAGTAAAACTGCTGAGACAAAACTTCACCTGGGTGACCTCACATGGCCTGGCTCAGACACAATAAACACTTTGGCCTACATGATGTATTTTATTACCACTCCTGGAATCAAAGTGGCATACCAGCTGATGACTAGGAAGTGAATCTGTGCAGATTTTGAAACATGGGGATTTTAGGAGACCAAGGGGGCTTGTGGTTTAGTCTATTCAAAGTATTGCCTCTCACAATAAAGGAGTATTTCCTGCTACATGTACTAGCATCCTCTTTTTATGACATTTTCAGCCGATATCCACAAAAAAGTTTATTCCCAAAATGTCAGTTAATTCCAATTTTGTGTTTGCAAGTAAAGCATGATTATGTGACATGTGTATTTACATTGCTCCAAAGAAAATATGTTGTTAATTACACCAGAACATAATTCAAATTTCACCATACTTTTGCAACACAAATTGCAGTTTGCACATACATGTAAATATTATGTAGCCAGATGTTTGCAACTTTTGTTCTTTTCTTTTTTTGTTGAGAAAAGTGGGGGGATGCTGTGGATCATGAAATGCCCCTTTAATGCTAAAAACACGGTGTGCCTTGGCTCTTATTCACTACATTTATTTTTTGTATGCTTGGACCAAGCTTTTAATTTCTCAGAATTTAGCAAGATTCCAAAATTTAGTAATGCCATATTCTTAAAGCCTGTGTTAAATCATTGAATTATGTGAAAACCCAAGGACAGCCAGATTGGTGAAATAAAATGTTAGAACTTTTATTTTAATTATAACCCATACTCATATTTAATAGGCATACCAGCACATCTAATAATCCCAGGGCTCTACTTCAGTACATAATCAGTATAGCTACAACATATAGCAGCCTCATCATTATGCATGTATGTATAGGAAACAACATTTCACTATCGCTGGTTATTGCTGGCCCAAAGAAAGTTACATTGAGCCTGGTCCCATCCGGACCCAAGCGTGTCTCCACACGGAGCGACCATTTAAACAAACAAACAAACATTTACATCGGAATTCTGCTATTTTTTTCCAAACACATAAACAGCAGCATGGGTTGGTATACATACACATTGCATATATATTGTAGTTGTACACCCCTGACCACAGACACTAGATTCTTGAATCTGCGCACTGTCTGACTGCCATCTAGGCTTGGTCCTTATACAAAGCATAAATGATGACCTTTTCATAGTACAATAACCAGGAAGTGTGCATGACCTTGTGGGCTTCAAACTTGTGGTACTCATGGTACCAGTATTTTAAATACTTGCATAAACTGACAATAAAAAAATGTGAAATGTAATTTACATTTAGACAACAAAAAGCACCTTATTGGCATGTTAACTTTGAAGTTGGACTCTTTCAAGGGACCCACCATTTGATTTTCAGGGGGGAGGGACATGGGAGTTTGGGTTTGGCAGAATTTTTATATTTTGTGGCTGCCAAAAGCGACATTTTTTCCCAATTTAAATGTATACTGTAATTATATAGTTATACCTTTGAAGTTTAAAAAAGAGTTGGGTGGGTTTTTTTTTTACTCATCAGTAGGGCAATTTTTTTCCGTCTCACTAGTGGGATGTGACCCTCCCTGGAAATCAAATGGTGCATCCTAATTTATTATTTCTATCCACAAAGGTGTAGGAACATAGGAAGATAAAACAACATGTAAAATTACAGCTTCATCTTCTGTGGTAGACCTGATTTTTTGACAGAAAATGCAAAAAACATTCACCCTTTTCCAGCAGTTGCCAACAGGCCGCTAAGAGTTAGTCCATGTTTCACAGAGTCCATGTCTCACATAGAATATAGAAGATAAGCAATCTTATTTCCCGCAAATGTGAACAGAATAAAACTCACTTTGAGCCCCTGTGTGAAGTTGCCCCCCAGTGGCATAGCGTCATAGGTGCACAGAGGGTGCCCCCCAATCGATTGCAACATTTAGAAAATCCCACAGGAAAATTGCCTAAAATGGCTTGTTCCCCCCCCCCCCCCCATCAGACCTGGTGCCCCAAATCATGGTCAGTGCCCCCCCACCCCATATGATGACCTACGTTACGCCACTGGGCCCCCCTTACAATTATATATATTAAAGCCAAGGCCAAGAGGGCCCACTACCCCCTACCGTATGTCAGCAGGTAGAACTTTTTATTTATGAATTTGAAATAGGAAATTATTACATTGTTCTTTATTTGTTACTTATATTGTGTACAGTATATAGATTCTAAAATAATTAATTATTGACAACAACACTCGTTTAAATTCCCCTAAGGTATATAAGGGGCATCTTCTTTACAAAGTGGGTGTTAGCCAACTCTTATGAAATAGATTCTCAAAATCTGTTACTTAATTGGCTACCAACCTGACTTGCTTGGTTTGTCGTCTGCATGTAGCGATCAAATTCCTCGTCAGTAACAGTGTCTTTAGTATTCACGGGACCATTTTGAACTGCAGAAGGAAAAAAAACACACATAAAAATGTACAATTACAGTAAAGCATGTAATGTTTGAGTGAATGTAAATGTCACAAGAAACATTGACTTTTAAATTTTCAAGCTTGCAAATATTTCTTTTTCCTTCAAACCTGTAAGAAAATATATACATTTTCAAATCGCAAAAATTTCAGCCACAAAAAATATTTGCCATGATTGTATAGTACTCCATCTTAATATTTAAAATTATTATTTTGAAAAAAACTCATATAACAAACATCCTCTCTCTCAGTCTCATATTTCTACAGAATAATAATATGAAAAAATAACAGTAATTTATGAAAATAAACACTTGGGACAAAGTTAAAAGCTTCCCAAACAAATGTGATATCTATCTAAATTTATTCCATCACTTGAGTAGTAATGAGTACACACTAAATATAGCCAATGAAAATACGTATTTGATTTTTTTACAAAACAATCAGATTAAAATTACTTCAACATGTATCGCCTAATGGGAACTGGAATATAATCTTCACTGTAAGAAATTAAGATATTTGCTTTTTAGTTGCCAAATTAGGAATTCTACACTACTATTGTACAGTTTGTAAACATCACAATTGATGACTGATATTTTGATGTCTTCATCAACCTGTAAGCTTTGCTTATTTGCCGTAGTAGTGAATACGTCCATATCTTAGTTACTGGTTCACACTTGCTTTGCACATCTGTTAGCAACCCACTGACTTTGTGGTGTGATCCTTTTGATTGTGGTTCCCAACCCAGATAGCTGAGCTGGCAACAATTGATTCCGACGTCACACTGCGACGGCAAATATTTCCTACAAAAAAATGGGTCAAACTGTCTGACTCACCTTGGCTCCTTTGTGTTTTTGGTTTCTGCCAGTGTGTCAGCAACAGAAAGAAATGGTCATTGAAAGAAATAAAAATACAACAAAATTATTAGACACAAGTTCGTCAACAAAGCACATCAGGGGCCGATCCAGGTTTCTGAAAGAGGCCCAATCTTGAAAAATTGTGGTCCTTGACCATGCAGAATTGCCATTAGCAATGTGGTCCTGTACCACTAGTTAGATGAAATCAGATTTTTGCACAGTATGTCTCTGTGCCTATACATGGAAGACAGAGATAAACTGTGACTGGACATTTTCTGTCTAATTGTCAGAATTTCAGACGTGAACTAGTCTTTTTATCTCTGTCTTTCATATGTATATACCCGTACCGGACAGTTCCTTGAGAAGTCTAGCTTTGAATTTGCACACCAATAGCTTCACATTCGAGGGTAGAGACCTTTGCTATCGAAACTTCATAGAAATTGATGAAGCTTGGCTTTGGCACAGTGTGAAGCAATGAAAGGTCGGAAGTAAACACAACCGATCAGGATGGGCAGTTGCATCAAAAACATTGTTAAAATTGCACTTCAACTCAACTAAAGACTGTTCAAAATTTAACAACCACAGAATATTTAACAACATGCCTTGTAAAAAAGACAACCCTGAGCTACTGAAAAACGTATAGCAAAGGACTCTAGCCGGTCACGAATGCAACTATCGCATGCAAATTCAAAACTACAGTTCTTGAGTAACGTGACAATCGACATAACTGGAATGAAATTTTAAGCAACTGGGCAGAGTCTCCGAGATCGAAATTGGTTTTTTTATCTACAATTTTTATGAAAGCACATCAAATTTTTCTTACAATACTCAATTACAGAGAAGATCTTCCTGTAATGGATTTCTGCAGCAGATTTGTTATCTAGTGCAACATAGGTCAATAGTGACAAAAAGTATATCAATGAACAGAGCATATATCCAGATCTTGGAAAATATCTATTTCTCAACTATAATAAAGACCCATGTTTAGCCAGTCTACATATATTCTCAACATGAAAACAAGCGAAACATCGTATTATACAGGTACTTGAAGAAATATGAGATGATTATTGATTATGCTGCAAAGGATTCTGGGAAGGGCAAGAAATTTTCTCCGATTGGCCCAATACTGAACATTTGTTTCACCTCAATACAGCATTCCATTGTCCAGATGTACAAGTTTTGGTGTTGTCAACATTTCCTGAAACATGGAAAAATTCTGAAACTGCAGTTTCAGGATTCTTCTTCACCCTGGGTTTGTTTTCTAATTAGTGAATAAAGGAATGTTATCTATTTACTTGAAATCTGTAATGGGGTCATTCCATGTCAATTCATCCAATGGGTAACAGTTAACACCTGACCTGCTTCAAATTTGTTCTAATAAAGTAATATATAATATACCATGGTGATTTTGGCTGCCAAAGCTGAAACTGAGCTCAATCGGAATTACAGCTCTCCAACTATGACCCACACATTTTTCAGCCCTCGAATTAAGGATCTGAAGGGGCACGGCAACTTTTTTTTTAGAGCAAGTTGATAATTGCCTTGGATTTTCACTGAAAAGGCAACCTAGGCAGCACAGCAGTTTGTAATATTTCAAGAGGGCATCATGGCAACTGTTGAAAATTTGAGAAGGGCATCAAGCGGGGCACCAAGGCAATTTCTCAACAAGAGCACCAATGGCGCTGTGGCTCTACGCTTTTTTTTGTGGGAAAGCAATTGTTCTTGGAGTCGAATGCGCAACAGGTTGGTAGCTGTATGGAAAGGTTGGGTAGGTCGGCCAATTTTTTTAAACCTTCAGTTTGAAAAATTTCCCCCCAAATATTCAATACGGTCCTTGAAACTCGATGCGGGGGTCAATCTTCCTCCGCCGCATTATTATTTTTTGCCGCATTACTATTAGTTGCAAAATCTGAAAATAATTCATTATTGTGCAAATTACTACTGAACCAGCAAGAATAATTTGTTCTGCAAAATTTTAAAATCCCTTTTTTTAGTATTTTTAGTTTTCAACAACTATAGAAAGCCTTGGCAACTATTAGAATTCATCTAAATTGACCTCAGACGACCCCAAAATGACCTCCCAAAAATTTGGCTCTAAATGGTGACCTCAGATGACCCCGAAATGACCTTCCAAAATTTGACTTCAAATGTTGACTGTACCCACCAAGTTTCATGCCCATACGACAGTTTTAGTAATTTGACCTCAGGTGACCCCTGGCTGACTCGAAATGAGCTTCCAAAAATTTGACTCTAAATGTTGACTGTACGCACCAAGTTTCATGCACATACGACAGTTTTAGTAATTTGACCTCAGATGACCCCTGGATGACCCCAAAATACCCTTCCAAAAATTTGGTTCTAAATGTTGACTGGGAGTGTACCCACCAAGTTTCATGCCCATACGACAGTTTTTGCTAATTTGACTTCAGATGACCCCTGGATGACCTCTGGTGACCGTGACCCACTAACCAATACAAACTTGTTCTGTACGACCCCACAAAATTAGGCTCCAAATGTTGGCCGTACCCACCAATGCCCATACGACATTTTTAGCAATTTTACCTCAGATGACCCCTGGGTGACACCGGTTGATCCTGAAATGACCTTCCAAAAATTTGACTCCAAATGTTGACTGTACCCACCAAGTTTCATGCCCATATGACAGTTTTTGCTAATTTTACCTCAGATGACCTTGGATGACCTCAGGTGTCCTTGACCCACTAACCAATACAAACTTGTTCTGCCTGGGGTCAAAATGCACCCACCAAGTTCGAGGAACATGCGACCCCACAAAATTTGGCTCCAAATGTTGACTGTATCCAGTTTCATGTTCATACAACAGTTTTTAGTAATATGACCTCAGATGACCCCTGGGTGACCCCAAAATGACCTTCCCAAAATTTTGATTCCAAATGTTGACTGTACCCACCATGTTTCATGTCCATACGACAGTTTTTAGTAATTTGACCTCAGATGACCCCTGATGACCCCAAAATGACCTTCCCAAAATTTGACTCCAAATGTTGACTGTACCCACCAAGTTTCATGCCCATACGACAGTGTTTAGTATCTTCCCAAAATTTGACTTTAAATGTTGACTGTACCCACCAAGTTTCATGCCCATACTGAAGTTTTTAGTAATTTGACCTCAGATGACCCCTGGGTGACCCCGGATGACCTTCCCAAAATTTGACTCCAAATGTTGACTGTAACCAGTTTCATGCCCCTACAACAGTTTTTGCAAATTTGACCTCAGATGACCCCTGGATGACCTCAGGTGACCTTGACCTGCTAACCAATACAAACTTATGCTGGGGTCAAGATGCACCTAGTACCAGGGATCTATACGATGATTTTGTTTTTTGGGTGGATCACCGCATTTTACACAAATACACGTAACGGGGCATCAAGCGGGGCACCAAGGCAATTTCTCAAAAATGAAGAAAACGCACACAAATATCTAGATAGATGATTTTATAATGAAGGGGCAGGGCTGGGGCACAGACGGCAACTTCATTAGAGGGCACGGCACATGACTGCCTTGGGTAAGGCTAATGAAAGTTGACTCCCAGTTTCCCGTTACCCGACTCCGGTCAGAAAAAAATGCCGATCAAATATTTCATTATTTTCCATTATTTCATTATTTCACATTTTTCAAGTTTTTAAGAAAAAAAGGATAGTTTTAATGTCATCTTTCACGTCCGACACGTATTTTAAGCACTTTTACGCCGACCCTGACCGGCCCGAATAGTCTTTGCAAACGCTGGGTTAAACTACGTGGTAAAATGGCGATATCGTAGGGCGCATTTACTGGAGACTAGGAATTCCCTGCATCTAAGTTTCTCCTACCACTAAATGGATAGACCGAACACAAAGAGAGGCAGCCAAGTTCGCGGGAACCAGCGTATGAACAAATATGAAAGCATTTCTACGTGCACTATGTAGCTATATATAGACAACATCAAAATAAATAAAATAAACAAAATTTGAAGTCAAATTTATTCTGCTTTTCTTACAAATATTTATGTATTTAATAAAATAAACTTATAAATAAAATGATTTATTTGTCAATTTCTTGCATGGTTGTTTTATTATTAACACGTGCACCCTGTGATGATTTTTACCAGCAACCTCCAGTTTGTGCAAGTAGACAAACTAATTTCCGTGATAAATATTGCTTCCAAAGATGTGCTAGTGGAGAGTAAGTTTGGTTTGTAAAAAGTAGTGTGCAATAGAACACACAGACACCGTGTATTTATATGGAAAAGTGGTTCTCCAAAGACTATCATGGACTTCTGGTGCTTTTTCATATGTTGCACAACCTATAGGTTAATTTGAAGATTCCAAAGAAGATGTGCTTAATTAAAATTTGTTTTGAAGTGAAGCATGGTCATTACTAACTATACTTTATTATTTTATTTGGGCCTCAAAACATAGCATTCCGTAATTAACTTTGCACCGATAATGAAAGTTTGAAAATAATGAATAATGAATAATGAAACAGTCACCTACCCAGTCATGAAAAACTATGTAACGGGAAACTGGGGATCAACTTTCATTAGCCTAAAGGACATATTTTGAGGGCATTACGGCAGTTGGGAATGGGCACCCACGGCAAAATGCCATGGGTGCCGTGGGGTAATTCGAGGGCTGACATTTTTTCCAGATTTCTGTGAAAAATGGCTGATTTTTCAACGACCATATCTTCGTAACCGTATGACCAATTGAGTTGAAATTTGTGTCATTAGAAAGCCTATGTCAAAAAAAATTCAAATATGTTATTATTTTTAATGAGCAAGTTAAAATTGTATGACCTTTTGTCCTTTCCTTTACCTTGTGGATCATGTGACCCCCAATGTTTTCTCCATTGAAACACCGAACACACAAACCGCAATATTGAACTTTGCATACTGACTAGTAAGTGCTAAGTTCATTATATTGTGATTTACTGACTGACCTACATTCAGTCATGAGACGGTCAAGATATGAAATGATCATATTTTTGACATGCAAGGAGGAGGTTTCATTTTAAGCTTCTTGAAATTGTAAAATGGCCCTTCATGCAAAAATTTAACCATGGGATGTTATTGTTAAGAAATGTACGTTGTAGATAGGAAGCCACTAATAACACTGGGACACAAAATTTGGGACAATTCATAAGCTATGATTGACACCTCATTTTTAAAATAATGATTAAATTTCAAAAGTGGAATTCAAAGTCAAGGGAATGAGGCATGAGGACTTGCCAAGCAACTGGTTATTCCTTCAAAACAGCTGGAATATTAAAGTGACCAGGCATCATCATTGAGTATTTTGGACAAAACATGAATTATTCAGTTTCAGAGAAGAATGGCAGTCCCTTGCTCAGATTGATGCTCAGATTTTGACGGGTAATCCGCCAATCAGATTATCGGTCTGTTGTCAGATGATTTAATTGGCCAATCAGTATCCGAATTCCATGTTTACACTGTGTAGTATGTACACTCTCAAAATGTAAACAACTGTCGTTCTTCTCAGCCAGCAACTGTAGCCATATTCAGTCCAAAGTTAATTTTCTATTACTTCCGTGGTCCAAGCTGTGCATCAATCAAGAGAACATAGAAGAGGTAAAAAATCACGCTGATTGGCTGATCAACACACTTGGGTCACTCCATATGAAATCAAGGAGGCTCCCCACCTGACCCCCTCAGATTTGCTTTATATTTTAGTCATATGTTGTACCTGTAAAAAAATAAAACCTGCAAATTTGAGGTCTGTAGCTCTTACGGATTTTCTGTGGCAGCCATTTAAAGTTGGAGTAGGGGGTCTAAATTTGGACTAAAAAGTTGCCCTTTAAATAAATTTCATCTTTGAGAGTCTGTGCCTTCTTTATAAAAAAGAGAGAGGTCTGAAACCTTGTATACACACTAACTGCATGCCCAATTTGTCAAAAAGTAAAAAAAATAAGTTTCTGTAATTGCGTGTTGTGTCACGGGGTCATTAAATATGTAAGAAAAAATTAATTGTTTTGTAAACTGGCAAGTTTAGCCCCCCTAAATTCACATTTTTTGTCAAATTAATTATTTTTTGTTGTCACTGATGCTATATATAGGATAAATACAATGCATATCCAAAAATTTGAGGTCACAACTCATTTACATTTCGAACAGCGCCCTCACGAAGATGAAATTTATTGCAAATTCAACATTTTCGGGGGGCCCAAAGTCGATGTGGTCCACCTTCAAAATTGATAAAACATCACTTTTATATGACTACTAGTCTTATATTACAACTTTGCTAAGTCCCAGTAATTGTCTAGGTTGACTTCATATAAAACGACAAGCCCAAAGTTGACCATTTTCTTATGATTGCATGTACTGCAAATGTGCCGAATTTGGAAGGCTTAAAAGTCAAATTGGCCACAATATTGAAAACTAGCGGGAGACCCGCGCTTCGCGCGGGTCTCCCGCTAGTTGAGTAAACGGGAGCGGTTAGTAAATGGGAGTGTTTCGTAAACATGGTAAACGGTAATGATAGTCATGGTGTCTTGGTGTAGATTATTCATCCAGTATAGTAATGATCATGGTAGCTTCTGTCATATTAAAGAAGCTAAACTTTAAGTGAATATCCAGACCTGTGATAATGTTGTTACTCACTCAATCCCTCAGATTTCTTTTGAAACAGCTCGTGACAAAATGGTTGACTTTAACTTTATCCCAACAAACATAAAACATTAATGTTAGATGTAGGTTGCTAGAAAACGTTTCAATTTCGGGTTATAATGGTATAAAACATGTAAGCAACATGTTTAAAAGTTGCAGCAAAACATTTTAAGCGAGCCCGTGTTGTTAATAGCTAGGCCTACATTAGGCCTATAGCCAGGATTTATTTATGGGGGCCGCAGAATTTCCAAAATGTGGACTTTCAAGTTCCACTAAAGTGGGCTCACCCACCCCCTTAACATTTAACCTTTTCGGGCTAAACTGAACAGTTGAACGACTGTTGGCTACATTTTAACATTCCCTCTGAAAAGTGGACTTCTTTGCAAATCTGTCACCCAATGATCCCCCCGAAATGGCTTCAAGGCCAATTTGCTTTCACCATCACCAAGTTTATAATTCTAAGGGGACACAGCCGGCTGCACGGCGTGCGACACAATGGTGCTTCGTGGCCATGCAAAATGGTGGCGGCAAAAACTTCGAATGTGCCCCCCCCTTTCCCAAATTCCTGGATCCGCCACTGTCTCAGAGAAGCAGTCAGTACACATACGCAGGCCTACTCGCGGTAAGCCAACATTAAGTGCGCCCATACCATGCGCAGCAATGCGCGTGAAACCATGGTGCCGTGTACGCACAGGTGCGTGACTCGCCACTTACCGCGCGGGTTGGACACTGCTTGCATTTGACGCGTTTGCTGTCATGACCTGAACCATAAGGTTATTGACCTCAACGGCCTAGCAACCGATCATTTTTTTTGTTATTTCCATAGTGATTGAATAGTTTTGCAAAAATGAACGTCAGATGGTTTAATGGCAATATGTACCCGATCGATGTACGACAAAATCAGAGCTGAAAGTGAAAGCATCTCGGAGCCTGCTTCTGGACAGGATTTAGCGACTTCCTTTTATTTATATAGATAAATGATTAGATGAGTAGTTATTGGCCCTATTTACTTTTATTTCCATTTTATATTCAATATACAGATTTTCATTTAAAGTTGGAGTAGGGGGATCTAAATTTGGACCCAAAAGTTGCCCTTTGAATAAATTTCATCATTGGGAGCCTGTACCTTCCTAATAAAGAGAGAGAGAGGTCTGAAACCTTGTATACACACTAATTGCATGCCCAATTGATCAAAAAGTAAAAAAAAAAAAAATAATAATTGCGTGTTGTGTCACGGGGTCATTAAATATGCAAGAAAAAATGTAATGTTTTGTAAACTGGCAAGTTTAGCCCCCCTACATTCACATTTTTTGTCAGATTAATTGTTTTTTGTTGTCACTAATGCTACATATAGGACAAATACAATGCATATCCAAAGAATTGAGGTCACAATTTATTTACATTTTAGAACAGCGCCTCAGCGAAAATGAAATTTATTGCAAATTCAACATTTTCAGGGGCCCAAAGTCGATGTGGTCAACCTTCAAAATTTATAAAACATCACTTTTATATGACTACTAGTCTTAAATTACAACTTTGCTGAATCCCAGTAATTTTATAGGTTGACTTCATATAAAACGACAACCCCAAAGTTGACCATTTTCTTATGATTGCATGTACTCCAAATGTGCCGAATTCGGAAGGCTTAGAAGTCAAAATGGCCACAATATTGAAAATAAATGACTAGATGCGTAGTTATTGGCCCTATTTTACTTTTTTATTTCCATTTTATTTTCAATATTGGGGCTAATTTGACTTTTAAGCCTTCCGATTCGACACATTTGCAGTACATGCAATCATAAGAAAATGGTCAACTTTGGGCTTATCGCTTTATATGAAGTCAACTCTAGACAATTACTGGGACTTAACAAAATTGTAATTTAAGACTAGTAGTCATATAAAAGTGATGTTTTATAAATTTTGAAGGTGGACCACATCACTTCGGGCCCCTGAAAATGTTGAATTTGCAATAAATTTCATCTTCGTGAGGGCGCTTGTTCGAAATGTAAATGAAATGTGAGGTCAATGTTTTGGATATGCATTGTATTTAACCTATTTATAGCATCAGTGACAACAAAAAATAATTAATCTGACAAAAATGTCAATTTAGGGGTCTAAACTTGCCAGTTTACAAAACATTACATTTTTTCTTGCATATTTAATGACCCCTGACACAACACTAAATACAGAAATTTTTATTTTTTTACTTTTTGACAAATTGGGCATGCAGTTAGTGTGTATACAAGGTTTCAGACCTCTCTATCTTTTTATAAAGAAGGCACAGACTCCCAAAGATGAAATTTATTTAAAGGGCAACTTTGGGTCCAAATTTAGACCCACCTACTCCAACTTTAAATGACTGCCACAGAAAATCCGTAAGAGCTACAGACCTCAAATTTGCAGGTTTTTAATATTTTTAAAGGTACAACCTATGACTACAATATAAAGCAAATCTGAGGGGGTCAGGTGGGGAGCCTCCTTGATTTCATATGGAGTGACCCACTTAACAAGTCGGTTGCCATTGATTGTTGGCGACCTTGTCACTTCTACGCGATCACAATTCACCAGCGCATACCTGGACCACGTAAGTAATAAAAATCAACTTTTGTGACAACCCTGTCCCTGTCATACTATCTGCCTGCATGAGGATTGATTGGTGTGATTACTGATTTTATGTCTTTTTTTTTTGGCCTATTGAGCCTAAAGTCAAATGCACGGGGGAGGAGAAAATAATGATTTTTCTCATATAATGTTGAAATTTTGTGATTGCCAAGAAATTGCAAGACCAGTGTCACTGGCCATGCTGGCATGACCAGCAGACTGGAGTGGATTCTCGTATTTATACAAACATGACAAAAAAGTCATGAACATGCAGGAGGATTGATAATGATGATGATGAACATGATGATGGAGAAAAGGCAAAACGAAATTCTACCCTGGCTTGTAGCCTTGTATTTTAAAAACTAGAGTGAAGTTAAGCTTCTTGCAGACAATTAATGCATTCAATTAATTAATTGTCGACGACAAAACGCATCTGGATGCATAAATAACACCCGTGTAGCATGTGTTAGGGATCGTAGCGCCTGTCCAAACGTCAGGACAACAGACATTTCCGCCTGTGTACTTTTCAGCATGGGGCCGCTATACAAATGCCCGTATTCTTTCATGTGCAGAAAAATAATGACATCCAAAGTATGGTTTGGTATATTCCAATATTATGCTGGACATCGAGGGTAATCCATTTCGACAAAGCTGCTTTGCTGCTGAATAAAAGATGGTATGCTATCATTTTTGCGATGTTAGACATTTAAATGGCATGATCGTGTCACAACACAACAATGTATTGAAATACAACATAGCTGTCTGATCGACAAACCTGTTCAACGCCAGCAGACATCGCCCGTAATTATTCGTACAAACAATCCAAGTCAAGATCTACGATGACAAAAATACAGTAGTTCACAGTTCCCTCTATGGGATAAATGTTCAAAATCAGCTGACAACGCAGTATAAATCGTCAAAATATGCGATCAAATTTGGGTCTCCAATACAGCACTACAGTACAACAGGACAATGCAATGGCGGATGTTGTGCACATGCGCCTGCGCCTCGATCCCGCTTCCGATCGACCCACGTGACCGCAACGTCACCACGGTTCGCATAGCGTTATCTCAACGCCACATCATCGTACAGAACACGCTAAATACATGTTGGAGGTCCTATGTATATAACTTTGGATTCGGTTTGTGAGGTTATTTAAATAGCCTTTGTCATGATCATCCGATAAATACAAGTTTTGATCATTTTGTTGTGAGTTGTCACACCCAGTTCAATGAACTTACAATTGTTTAGTAAATCCTTTATAGTGGCAACAACTGCTTATGAAAGTCTATAATTTCATTAAAGGCCACATCAAATATTTTGTTGTTCTCGTTCGGTGTAAAATAAGCATTGCTACCGTAAAATGGGGTAACTTTGGGCACTTTTCAGAGTTTTTAAACCACTGCTTCCAAACAAAACCAATTATAATTCTAATTATCTCTTTTTTTATGACATCAGGGTTCCCTTCTACACTTTGAAGTTGAAAAACATTTTAAAACAATTTTGTAAGAGTGCCCTAGGGGTTACAAATAGCCTGACCAAAGTTACCCCGCATTTGGGGCAACTTTGGTCAGAGTATTACATTCCATGAAGAAAAAAATTCAAAAAATTGATCTTCGCTGTATATGGGCAAGTTGTTGTTTTTTGTGACATTTGACCCCTTGCAAAATTAATCAAGCACACATCCTTGCTCACAAATATCGATTTTTATTTTTTCTGAAAAAAATGTAAAAAAATGCTCATTTTTGGTTGGTCAAATTTCGAGGAAATTGGACATGAGCGACTATTATTTCTTCCAAATATATTTCTTAACAAATTGACACCAAATATGACTAAAAACAATATTGCTGTACGAAAATATGACCGTTTCAATATATTTGACCGACCAAAGTTACCCCGCTGACCGAAGTTACCCCATTTTACGGTACCAGTTTTTGGTCCTCTCCAAAGTGCCATGCCGAGGAAAACGATGAGGCCCTTTCCTTTTTCTTCTTCAAATCTTGATCTGATATATAATGCTGATCAGCTCCTATTGGAACAACAACTCAACATATAGAGGGAAAACCACATCTTGTCATCTAGAGTTAGGACTCCACAAAAAGACATGGAAGTGATCCTACTCCCGGGAGGATGCCCCCACCCCAATGAATTACTGCAGCACATCATAGGTTCATTTTGCTCATTAGGCCTATTATGAAATCCAAAATCTTTTTAAATAAATTCAAGTTAGGCCTACTATTTTCAAGCGCATCTAAAAATGCTCCGGAAAGAGCTGGAAAGACCGAGAGATTCAGTAAAATTTCCATTATAGCACATGCTCTTAGTCATGTTAATATACCCTACTGCTGCAAAACACTGCTAAAACGCTTACAAGAATGATACAAACATAACTGACAAGAAAACAATTTCAAAATAACATCAAGTTAAAGAAAATTGAGATTTGAATGAAAATAATGAAAGTTTTGGCCAGTTTTGAAAAATGACGAGCGCTCCAAGAGGAAACTATAGGCTATGGCCTAATTGTATGTCAATATTTAGTGTTATTGAAAAGGGGTGTTTGAAATTCAGTCATTGAAGACTCATTGAAAACCACAAAAAAAGGGGTTGTTTTGGACAAATTTTGTCCTCAATTTTGCATGAAAAACTTGGGGCGGGGGTAAATTTGATGAAAAAACATTACAAAGGGGATCTTTGAAAGGTTTGGTAACTCTCATGGTTACACTGCAAATAAAAATGTCTAGGTTTCTGTAACACGTTTTCATGAACACGTTTATTAATAGGCCTAACTGAAAATAGTAAAGTCACCTAATTCTGTAACACGTTTTCATGAACACGTTTATTAATAACTGAAAATAGTAAAGTCACCTAATCAAGAAATTACTGGTATTTTCAGAAACCTCTAGTACCGTAGGCCTATACAAGTGGCCTATATAGTGAATGCAGCACCTTTTGGCGAAAAAAATAGTCCATGGTACAAATATGACGCGGGAAACTGACGGAAAATCAGTCAGTGCCAGCATTAGTGAAATATGTTACAAAGGTGGAATAAATTCGCACGAAGCGCGCAAAAAATGTTACTTTTTAGATTAAAATGGCCAAATATGACTCCAGTGGCATGGTCAGAAACCCACATACAGCGTCAACATCGCGTGGGGGGGTGATTGTGTGGACCATCTAGCCTCCATATCTCCAAATTAAAGTATACTCGCGGAAAGAATGAGGCCTTTTTTCTGAGGGATTTAGAAACAAAAAGGTTCAACTTAGAAACTTTTTTGTCCTGTATGTAGAACCCTAAGTAGTGATATGGTTCTAAAAAGAACCTTAAAAAGTTCTATAAATAACCTTTTTCTTGGCTACAGAACTTTTTTTGGTTCTACAATGAACCCAATTGAAAGCCAATGGAGAAGAAGCTTTAAGGAACCTTTAAGAAAGAACCCTCAAAAGGTTCTAAGTAGAACAGAAATGAATGTCCCGATCCAAGAAAATGATTTTTTAGTAGGCCACCAAAAAGGGTTAACATGCACTACTTTTTACTTTTCTTAACTTTGTGATGAGTCCCTGAATTAATGAAGAGTGTACCCACTAGAAAAAGTTTTGCAAGTGGGCCATGTTCTCTATGAACTATATAAAAAGTATTCCCAAACAAATTGAAGAGAATTGTGGGTGGGTACGAGACCAAAACATCCAAGGCATCAGTATTTTGGACGGTCCAGTTGCCCATTTTGTCTATTTTGCATGCTCTGGCTATTACATTTATAAAGCATAAAACACTGATTTGAATTAATTAGTGTGTAATTGATAGATTGGCACATCTGATATTTTCAGTCACCGTAGCCTACTCCCTCTCATTTGTTTAGCTTCCCAAGTCGGGCTTTTGCGATCACTGAAACTGTAGATTCTAAAACCAGAATTGTTCATAAGTGAAGTCGAGCCATTATAATTATGCAAGAGTTACCGGGTATGTTACATTCAATATATATAATATTATAAAAATCTCATCTTTTGTTGAGAAAAGTGGGGGATGAGGCTGTGGATCACGACCTGGAGCACGAAATGGCCTTTTAAATTGGAGGGGCAGTCATTAAAATAATATCCTATTTTTGACGTTGGTAAAGGGTATATGGTGAAGTATGCGCCCAAACTGAAACTGGCACCAAGCAGGGTGACATGGCGCTTTAATGGCACCACCAGGCCGGAGTGGCACGTCTGAGTGGCACCAAACAGGGCACCAAACTTGTACCAAAACGCCCTCTTATATAAGTTGTGTTATCAATTTATCATACATGTATTTTGCTGATTATTATAGAGGACGCCCTTGATGTCTCCATAATATCCACTCCACAGGATTGATCTTAGGGACCGATCGTTATTTACGACAGGGGGGGGAATGGGTGTTTTGGCAAAAATATCGACAAAAAATTTCGCGTTCCCCCCTCGCGTCCGCAAAAAATTTCACGTTCCCCTTGTTTTCCCAATTTTCTCCATTTAAAATTTAACAATCCCCCTCCTGGTTCAACTAAAAATTTCAGGTTCCCCCCTCAAGACCACACAAACATTTCGTGTTCCCCCCTAAATTTACCCATTCCCCCCCCTGCCATAAATAACGATCGCTCCCTTAGGCGAGATTACATGTATGAGCTATTAATTATGGTACTTTTTATAAGTTGATGAGGCGCATGATTCGATTACGGGCAATTGTTGTTACCCATGGGCGTACGAACCGGCCGGGAGGGGAAGCTAGGGGAGGGGAGGGGAGGGAGTCGTGTTTCCCCTAGCTCAAAATACCGGGACAAAATTGACCAAAAATTGTATGTGCATTATATAGGCCCTAGCTTTTAAAAATGGACTGGCAACTTTTCTTTTAGCTGCTCTATCTGGAAAGTTTGGATTGAACTTCACAAAATGCCAAGAGTCAATCGGGGTCTGCAAAGCATTACCATGCCCAGGTATCCTGCAAATCGACGACTACTGGCAATCATCTGGCAAGGCAGGCAAGTCAAAAGGATTCAGTTACAGATGATCGCTAAATCTGGAAAGATAACTATATGGAAATATTGAATGTTAACCATGTGAGTATAGTATTCTACAATTTTTTTTGCGTCCCTCCCGGGGCGTCCCTGTCCATGTTAAAGTTTGGATGTTTTTCCTGCATTTTAGTAAGTCAGTCAGGAGAGAATGGTCGAAGTGATCCACGGATAAAGGAATATTCCAATCAACGAAAATTGGAATTCTATAAGGCCCATGAAATGATGAAAGTCAATTCCGAGTTTATCGTCACTTTTTTTTCCAGGTTGGTGAGGTGACTTTTTTCATTTTTCATTATTTCATCAGATGTTTGCAAAATGGAAATAAATGCGACGAAGAAATTTTCACGAAAGATAGGGACTAGAAAAGTTAGAAAAGAACCTGGTTTTGCTTCCAAGTTATGAATTTTATATGTGTTACAAACAAAAATATATGTTTCCATTTGCTAAAACTGGTGAAAACACTGATACAAAATAATGAATTATTTTGGCATTTTTAATTTTGAAAACTTGTCGTGGGTAGGCCTATTTTTGGTTTCCAAAAAGTTACGCGGGCGGGGGACGGTAATAAACTCGGAATCGACTGAACCACGCGCCTAATAGGGGCCTACTAGGCATACTTCTCGAGTTTGGGTTTGTGAGTAGGCCCTGCACGGCTCCATAGGCCAATGTGATGCAAATTCGACGATATTTTTGCTAAACGAATTAAATCTGCAAGAATCATGTACATATAGTCAGAGGTTTTCAGTGATTTAAAAATCTCAACCTTTTTTGTGAAGGGTCGGGGGTGAGGGTGTGAATCACGAAATGCCCCTTTAACATTCTAATTTATTTGTAACAAGAAATGTCTTTAAAAAAGACAACGCAGTGATGTGTTAATCTCTTTTTCTTTTCTTTTTTCTAGCCTGTGGTGAGATGACGACTTCCCAGTGACGACTTCCAAACTTCAACAAAAGCCAAGCTAGTGTGTGTGGGATGTGCAGACAAAAAAGTTCTGTCGATAAAATTAATGTTGGGTTACGAACTTGGAGTTGAACTCTGTCAAAATCATATTAATGTTGTTGATCGATCACACGATGATGTGTATGTGATCCTAAGGTATAGCTTCATTGTTTACTACGTAACTATGGCAACGTATTAATGATTATACACCTTAAACAGGTGGACATTAGTGCAGGCGTTAAAACTTAAAAGTTTTACCGTGATTCACAACCAACTCCGGATGAGTGTACAACTTTAAACCTATGAAGTAGTTATACATGGAGCAACGTTCTTCAAAATCGCCCATAGTGCAGAGTCCCGGTGCAGAGTGAACTTGATTAATGTAAAGTAAATTATTCGGCCTATACCATGGCAACCGTTAGGTTGTTTTTCACATTTCTCATGTTTGGCATCGCCTGGTTTACGATGATCGCTGTGATATATTTTGTTTATCATGAAAGTAAACTGCCGGCTGCTGTAGAATCCAAACGTGCAATTATGGAGATAGGAGTGCGAGAGAGTCTGACAGGAGATTTTGAAGACATTTCAAAAGTAAGTACACTACCTTAAAGGGGCACTTCGTGATCCACAGCCTCATCCCCACTTTTCTCAAAAAAAGTTGAGATTTTTATATCACTGGAAACCTCTGGCTACATAATGTTTATGTACAAAATATTTCTTGCAGATTAATTCGTTTAGCAAAGATATCGTGAAATTTGAATTTCGTTCTGGTGCACCAGAACGAAATTACAACGTATTGTCTATGGAGCAGTGTAATACACATAATCATGCATAACTCGCAAACGCAATATCGGAATCAACTGAAATTTTGGGAATATGCTTTTTTCGTGGATATGTACTGAAAAATGTCATAAAAAGAGGATGCTAGGATCACGAAATACTCCTTTAATTGTGGGCCCTACTTGTCTTGCAAATCAAAGGTGAAAATCAATCATGATCATGAAAATGATGAAGAAGATGAAGATGATGATAAAGGTGATAATATGATGATGGTGGTGAAGATGATGAAGGTGATGATGATGAAGGTGATGAAGTGAAGATGAAGGTGGTGGTGAAGATGATGATGATGGTTCGGATGATGATGAAGGTGATGATGGTGACGGTGATGATGATGGTTATGATGGTGTTTATAGACGATGAAGGTGATGATGATGGTTGGATAATGCTGATGGTTATGATGATGAAGGTGATGATGGTGACGGTGATGATGATGGTTATGATGATGTTTATAGATGACGAAGGTGATGATGATGGTTGGATGATGCTGATGGTTATGATGATGAAGGTGATGATGATGGTAATGATGATAGTGATGGTGGTTGTTGTGATGGTGGTAATGATGATTATGATGATGATGGTGGATATGATGGTGATGGAGGGTGATGATGATGATGGTGATGATGATGAAGGTGATGATGATAATGATGGTGATGGTGAAGATGATGATGATGGTTTGGATGATGATGACGGTGATGGTGATGATGGTGACGGTGATGATGATGGTTATGATGAATGATGATGTTTATAGATGATGAAGGTGATGATGATGGTCGGATGATGATGGTTATGATGATGAAGGTGATGATGAAGGTGAAAATGATGATGAGGTGATGATGATGTGGCGATGGTTATGATGATGATGATGGTGGTTATGATGATGATGGTGGTGATGATGAAGGTGATGATGATAATGATGGTGAAGGTGATGATGATGATGGTTATGATGATGAAGGTTATGATGATGATGTGGAGATGATGATGATGATGATGATGATGATGAAGGTGATGATGATGATTATCGTGGTGATCGTGATGATGATGGTGATGATGATGGTGATGATGAAGGTGATGGTGATGATGGTAAAGGTTTTGATGATGAGGGTAATGATGATGATGATGATGGTGATGATGATGGTGATGATGATGGTTATGATGATGATGAAGGTGATGATGTGATGATGATGGTGATGATGATGATGATGGTGATGATGATGGTGATGATGATGATGGTGATGATGATGGTGGTGATGATGATGATGATGGTGATGGTGATGATGATGAACCATGAAGATGAAGATGGTTATGATGATGAAGGTGAAAATGATGATGTGGTGATGATGAGGGAGGTGATGATGATGAAGGTGATGATAATGATGGTGAATGAAGGTGAAAATGATGATGTGGTGATGATGATGTAGTGATGGTTATGATGATGGTGGTGATGGTGGTTATGATGATGATGAAGGTGATGATGTGATGATGGTGATGATGATGATGATTGTGGGGATGATGATGATGATGATGATGATGGTGATGATGGTGGTGATGATGATGGTGGTGATGATGATGGTGTAGATGATGATGATGATGATGATGATGGTTATGATGATGATGATGATTGATGATGATGATGGAGATGGTGGTGGTGATGATGATGGTGTAGATGATGATGGTGGTGATGATGGTGATGATGATGATGGTGATGATGATGATGATGATGATGATGATGATGATGATGATGATGGTAATGGTGATGATGTTGATGATGGTGATGATGATGAACCATTAAGATGAAGATGGTGATCATGATGATGGATGATTATAAATGATAAAGAATTAAATATGATAATGAAGATAATGGTGATTATGACAATGAAGAAGAAGATGATGATGCCGATGATGATGAACAAATCGGAGTTTGTATTAAACAAGGATCTTAGGAATTAAGATGATGATAATGACAATGAAGGCTAATGATGAAGTAACACATGTAAACCCATCCTGTAACCACAGTTTTCATAGTGTGAGTCATCCTATTGGGGAGAGCACCGACTATGATAGGGTGAACCAGGCTTGATGGGGAGGGGGGGGCACAAGTCATTTTTCGTTAATTTTCCTATGGGATTTTCAAATTGATTAACGCAACACCACTGCTACCCCCTCAGGGGCGTAGCAAGAGCCTCGGGGGCCCATGGACAAGAAACAGTGCGGGACCCTTTTAGCAGGACTGAATTTACCATTGGCCAGAGGGGCCCCAAAATTGTCCTGTGCATGTTCCTCTTAGCCCGACATCACCATGTTTTGCACCAAAATATGGTAAAATTGCAACATTTTGCGTACCCCCTACCCTACCCTGCACCCCACCCGCATCTGCCCAGCATCTCAGCTTTCCCATGTATGCCCAGGCTCTGTGGTTTAATGCTTAGGCCACACAAAAAAAATTTGTTGTGTTGCCCTCAACCGCCCGACCCTAAATCCTGGAAAATCAGGGGAGCAATTTTTTTTTTTTGGAATGATGATTTTTACAGATTTGTTCAAAAAATCAAAGTTTTTCACTTTAAATTAATATTTTATTGAGAGACTAGTCTTTAATTGATGTCTATCTGGTATCCAGAAGTCAAAATTGACAAATGTCTCCTAATTGAAGAAGTATTATTTAATATTTGAGGGGATTTTTAAAAACTGAAGGTTTAAAAAAAACCAAAAAAAACAACAACTAAATCCGACCGTCCTACCCAACTTTCCCATTTTCCCACTTGAGGGCAACACAACAATATTTTTTTTGGCCTTATGAGCATACACCTGATGAAGACCAAACTTTACAGCACATAGTCCGAAGAGATATTAGTCCAAAAAAAAAAGGTAAATAAAGTTAGTGTTTAGGGCATTTTAGGTTAGGGAGAGGGTTAAGCTAGGGTTAACATTGAGTTAGGATCAGAATCAGGGTTATATGTTTAGGTTAGGTTTAGGGATAGAATTAGGACTTAGGTTACAGGTTAGGTCAGGCCTTCTCAACTTTGAACAAAAAAAAGGGGTGAAAATACCCATTTAGGCCTTTAAAAACCTTAAAATCCAGGAGTTTCCGGGGGGGCGCTGCCCCCTGAACCCCCGATAAAGCTTCACCACTGCAACATACCCTCTATGCGCCCGCTCTAACTCACAAAGTCCCCGGGCTCCCTTAACATGTTAGCACTTCATGATCACTGAAATTTTCCAGTTGGCACTTCAAATAAACGAGTTGAGAAGGCCTGGGTTAGGTTTTAGGTGAAATTAAGGTTAGTGTTACTACTGTTAGGTAAGGATTAGGATTTAGGCCTATTATAAGCTATTGGGTTTTCGGACTAATGACCCTTCCTTCAGACTATCAACCTGTTAAACCAAAACCTGGATTCTGTAATATATATCTTTATTATACTTTTGAATTCAAGTTAATATTTTTGGGCACATGATGAAAAATTGAATTTCCACACTTAATATTTACCCAGAGGCTGAGAGGTATAGATTAAATGAGTATTACCATAATACCCATATGGGGCTCATATATGTCCTATTTCCTCAGTTCCTTCCTTTGACCATTTCCTTTAAGTCAAAAATGCTATTTCTTCTTGTTAAAGTCCCATTCAGTGATCCTAGCCCAAGTGTAAACAAAATTGTTTATAAATTGCTTAAAAGTGAAGGATAAGTCATTCAAATTATCTTTTGGAATTTTTGAAATGAAAAATTTCGCCAAAAAAAAATAAAATAAATAAGAACTAGTGGCAAATGGTGGTCATAGACCACAAACCTAGCTGGGGCGTGTTGGTGTTGTGGAGGTATCTGACCCCTGCAAAATGTTCCAAAAATAGCCCCATTCAAAATACATGTAACTAATTTATATAATATCAGTATATAAATTACAGATTCTTAAAATGCCTTATTTTGTCAAAAGATGGCTACCCTCATGCCGGGCCCCCATGCCACCCCCACCTGCAATAATTTTTCTCAAAATATCAAGCACGATCTCAAGAACCACTGAACCAATACTAGGCTTGTTTGTACTCATTTTAATGCATTTTTCATACCGATTCCAAATATGGTCATGAAAATGTACAATTCTGAAATTTTTGAATTTTCAAAGAAAATTTGGAACTTGTCGTCAGCAGTCGAACCTGTGTGGAGAGTATTTTAACAATTATTTCATGAATACAGGATGACACATCAAAGGATGCAAAACCAAGAGGAGCAAACAAGGAGATTTACAGCGGTGATGAGGATGAGGATATGCTGGAACTCGATGATACCATCACCCGGTATGGACCAGGAGAAAATGGCCAACCAGTACGATTATATGGTGAGAAGGAAGAGGAAGGGAAAGCCAAATGGGGTCTACATAACTATAATGTTGTAGTCAGTGGTATCATCTCATTGCAGAGGACTTTGAAAGATGTAAGAGATGAAAGGTAGGTCTATCTTCAACTTTTGTTTCTGTGATTAATTTAATTGACAAAGAGTTTATTAATCATAAAATTGACATGCATTCATTTGCTTGCTGTATATGGAACTAGTATTCTCTTAATGCAAAAGAATGACCAGCCAGTAAGCGTAGCCAGCGGGGAAGTGGCAAGGGGGCAGATTGCCCCCCCGACAAAAAAAAATGAAAGAAAAAAGTGCCCCTCTGACAAAAATTGAAAGAGAAAATTTGTAGGGCAAAGGAAAAGAAAATGGGCAAGGAACCCCTTTTCCACCAAAATTCCCCCCGATCATGGGCCAAAATAGTGTAAAATACTATTTTTTTGCGCGCTGTGCACTATAAAGCCCCTTTTATCCCAATCATGGGCGAAAATAGTGTAAAATACAAATTTTATGTACGCTACGCGCGCAATTCGTCACAATGACGCCTTATTTGGAAGCTCGAACACATGTACAAAACAAAACTGGTATTATGTATTGTATAATGCAACTGCAATTTTTTTTCGTCTGTGCCCCAAAAAATTAAATTGCCCCCTCTGACCAAGAAAGCTGGCTACGCCCCTGTGACCAGCTGACTCTACGAAAGAGTGAGAAGAGTGAAAATCACTCTTTCAAGGAGACATTACTCGATAAAGTATTTAGGAGTAGTTTTCACTAGTCTTTTCACTCTTTTGGAGATTGAATTTTTCACTCTTTTACATTAAGAGAGTAGACAAAACTTAAGATGGGTCAGAAGGGAGCATCATAGCTAGCAGTATTTGCAATGCAGCGTTAAGGTTAGCAACTATTTTAAACTGTTGTGATTTGGTAGTTCACAGTATCTTGCGAATGGTAGTGAGCTTTGACAAAAAATGCAATGATCATTTCATAGCGAGTGTATAGAAGAATTCAAATATCACAGATATAGTTTTGTAGGTCATGTGGTTCTTGAGTTATGCTGTAAAGAGGGCTGATACATCAACACTTTTGTAAAATGTACATAACTCATTACCAACAATAAATTTAAAGTTTTCAAAGTATGGCACATGATTTGTAGAATGAACTATTGCAAACATCAAAGTGTTATTTTTCAATAATATATTGATTAAGATAATGAAAATCAATATTTTGGCTGCTTCGACCAACAAATATCGTGTGCCCTTAAGACAAATAAAACAGCCACACAAGATGAATGGTATGGCTTCTATAAAGGAAATCATAAGGCATGAATTAAATTATTGTTTGATTCCTACTAGGTGCATATCTTTCCTACCAGAGAATACCCCCCGTATGTCATCATAACATGATTGATTGATTGATATGTTGATTGAATGATTGATTGAATTATTCCAACCTAGAGGTGTAATTAATTAATGTTTTGCAGCAAGTATCATCATCACATTAATTGACTGATTGATTGCACGATTGCTTGATTGCTTACTCGATTGATTGAAGTATGTTTTATTGTAACTGATAAATGTAATCAATTAATGTTTGATTCGTACAGGTGCATGGGTCTTTCATACCAGAGGTATGATCTTCCAACAGCCAGTGTCATAATAGCCTTCCACAATGAAGCCTGGACTGTACTAATCAGAATGGTATACAGTATCTACAACAGGACACCAGAGGATTTGTTACAAGAAATTATACTGGTTGATGATGCCAGTGACGAGGGTAAGAATATTATACAGCACTGAGTTAGGCCCAGTTCATACTTTTTATTTAATATAGAATACTGTATACCAGGCCCGTACGCAGGGGGGGTGCGACCGCACCTCCCCAAATTTGCAAAAGTATACAAAAAGTCCCAAAATTTAAGAATGTGCGAGCGTAGCGATAAAAAAAAAATCAGGTTTTTACGCTTTTTTGTCAAAAAGGTCCAAATTTGGGGGAAAAGTCCACTTTTCACAAAATCGCCCCCTTTGGAAAAAAAGTCCACTTTTTCAAAATCAGCACCCCAAAAAAATCCTGCATGCACGGGCCTGCTGTATACGCTGTTAGTTTTGCGCAAAGAATTGTTCATGATTTTGGTATTTTTGGAAATTGTGCAGAATTTCGCAGAAATTTATGCAAGTGTTAAGTAACTTTATTTAAAAATGTATTTTCGTGTGTTGTTATTTTTCACGAAAATAAAACCCTTGTGAAAATAACAGCATATACAGTACTAGTATACAGCAGTTAGGCCCAGTTCATACTTAGTGAAAAATATTTGATGCAATCAATTTCCATTTTATTTGCATCTATTAACAAATGTTTGAGGATGTTAAAACGATGATATTATTTCTACCAAATATTTGCCATCAAATATAATTATCATAGGGGCAGCTAGCTGCCCCTTTGCCCCATGCCATGGGGGGGGGGTACTCCAATCAAAAGGGTAAGGGTTTCAAGTCTTGAGCCGCACACCCCAGTCCAAAAGTATTGAATGACAACCCCCTCCCCCAGGGGTCCATGGCTATGCACTCAGTGGTGGTGCTACAGGGAGGGGGGGCAAGGGGTGCATTTTCCAAAATATTTGTCTTGCCTCAAACTCTGCAAAACTGCAAAATCACAGAAATTTCCACTTTTTGCTGCAATTTTGTGCAAAATTGGTTGAATTCCCCGAAATTCACTTTGCACCCCCACCCCCAATTCCTGGTGCCTCCACTGTATGCACTGTTCTCAGATGCACGTTTTATTGCATAGCAAAAGTTACATTCATATTTTGTTTAGAAATACTTTGGCATATAAATATACACACATGTCTTTAGGTCATGCTTGTAACAGTCACAGTTGAGTTCCATGAAGTGCCAGCTAGGATATATCCCGGATTCATGCCTTGTTGCATCCAATATATAATGACGTGATCATGTCACTGGCAGCCCCATAATGTTGACCAAAGTTTTATTGTAACATTTCCATTGCATTCAATTATCTATTTCAAAAGTTACATAAAGATGAAAGTTTTATGATTTAACTTTTTGTTCCTGTGACAATTTGTATTACTGAAAATAACTTGAGTTAAAAACAAACTGACTTATCTTATATTTTGATCTAATCTTGTAAGTAGGCTTCCTCACATGGAACTCATTGACTTATAAATACACATAGAGATGATATCTTACACTTCCCATAATGCATTTCTTTCATTCCATAATAGATCTTGTAAAAACTATCCACCCATGTTTAGCCAGTCTATTCTCAACATGAAAACAAATGGATCCTGTACAATTTAAGTAAGATTATCACTGTTATGAGATGATGTGTCATGTTGCAAAGGATTCTGGGAAGGGTTAGATATATATCTTCTCTGAAATACACCATTGCTGCCTCGTGTTATTTTCTTTTTCATCAGTTGACCTTTTTTGGTAAATCCCATAATTCTTTGCGGTTAGACCTTGACGCCGAATTCAATGCAACGATGTTCGCGAAACAATGTGCACATCGGCGTGACGTCAAATGATGAAAGTAATTATGGGTGTTGACTGCAGACGACAAGTTTTTTTTTATAATTCAAAAATTTCAGAATAAATGTTCATGACCATATTTGGAATCAGCATGAAAAAATGCATTAAAATGAGTACAAACTACAAACAAGCCTAGTATTGGTTCAGTGGTTCTTAAGGTAGCTCTTGATATTGGCAAAAATATCTCAAAACTTTGGCTTTTATGTTGAAGCCTATGGCTAGCATGCAGAGCATTAACACTTCAGGTATGTTATGTGGCCATTGCCATTTTCTAGGCTGTAAGGAAACATTTAAGCTTACTAAAGGCGTCTTCAATAAGACTTGACACGCTTGAGGATGTGAACTCAGTTTATTGCATGCTTCACAAAGTTTCAGGGATGACTTCAAAAAGTTTCAAATTATATGCAGTCATGGCCAAGTTTTACATAATTTTCAAATTTCAATGTCAGATCTAGCCAAACACTAAATCAATTTATCCTGTTTGATTCCAAATTGATAGTAGGCCTGTATATTTACCTACTTAATGTTATTTCCTCTGTAATGTACATTTCTTATTCATTTGGCAATGGAAGTGTACGGTGTACCTATCTTTCTTATAATTTGGGCAGAAGGCTAGTACTGCATTCTGTAGTAGTCTCAAAAACTGGGGATATTGACATTGGTCCCACCAATGGTTGAATAGGGAAAATGCCCCCAGTCAGAACTCTTTCCCCCCCCCCCAGTTTCTCCCTACATAATTAAAAGAACCTAAAATTACAAAAATCTCCATTTTTTGCAGCAATTTTATGTAATATTTGTTGATTTTGCACCCCCCTGAAATCCCCCCAGAAAAAATTCTCAACTGAAGAGGTCACTGAAATAAATATTGTTCATTATGTTTTTAATTTTCTTTAATTAGCTCCAGTATTTCACATATTTATGATGCAAACTTGAAAATACCGTATGTACACAATGATTGATTTATGCAATTAAAACAATTTAATTTTGATGAAAGAAAAAACATAGATAATAAGTTTGCTAATTGGAATATTGTAATCTTACTAATTTGAATCCTTATTCCAGATGCCAGCATTATCACCTGAGTATGAATTTGTTCCTCAAACAAGTTGAAACACTTCCGTTGCCATGTAAATTTTTGTAATTAAAATGTACTTTTTGACCAAAACCAAAAGGTGTTTATTTGATTAGTTTATAACATATTTATATTTTTTCTAAAAACTTGTTTGTGTTTGATGGGTAGCTATAACAGCCATTGACAGGGAGGGACACAGCATGCTTGGCGTATTTGGGGGGCTTTGGGTAAAAGCAGGGGGCGGCCAAAACAAAGGGGCGGCGGAAGAAGAAGGGGCGGCAAAAAGAGGGGCGGGCCGGAAGAAGAATGGGCGGCAAAAAGAATCGGTAAATAAAAAAGGGGGGTAAAATTTGAAAAAGTATAATAATTTGTGAAAAATGGTGCTATAGGCCTAAAAATTGTTCAAACCACCGAAAAAAATTTGGGTCAACCTTTTCGGGCTGTTGAGGAAGGGACGGCAAAATTGAATTTTCTTCAGCCCCTCCGCGGGGTAGGAGTGGCCACGGTACGCCACTGCACAGGATTGTCAATTAGGGGAGGGGGGCAC
Source organism: Amphiura filiformis (assembly GCF_039555335.1). Lineage (NCBI taxonomy): Eukaryota > Metazoa > Echinodermata > Ophiuroidea > Amphilepidida > Amphiuridae > Amphiura > Amphiura filiformis. The sequence continues at coordinate 6,641,654 of NC_092631.1, forward strand.
TTATGATAAAATTGGCTGAAACTAGGCTGATTTGGTATGATTTCTCTTGATTTTAGCACTAAATTACTTATGTTTTGGGGTATTTTAGGGGGCGTGCGCTGGATTTTCTCCTTTGTGGATCCGCCCCTATAAGTGCTATAGAGGAGTAACCTTTCAATAAAATTAATGTCTGAATTTCCAAGTTTGCTTTCTGAAAATGACTAGAATTCCAGTTGCCAATGTCACTGGAAAACTTGGAAATGTTAAATTAATGACAAATCTTGGAATTCACCCTCTCAAATTGATGATTTCCTATTGGAACTATTTTTCTTCTGGATTTTTTCTGCCTTTTGGACCCTTTAGTCTGGATTTCTAACAATCATGTCGGGAAAAAAAGTCCTGAAATCCGAACTCCTCTAGATGATGGGCATCTAATCTATTTTCTAGAATAGCCCAATGTCTCAGACATCTACTATATGTGATATCTAATAAAATTATCTGAAATATTAAATTTGTAATATAAGGGTAAAGTGAGCCTTACATGCAGGTGCTTCAGTTAAATTTAATTTTAGGGGAAGTAATTTCAGAATGGAAAGGAACTTTGAGGTTGACCATGCTAACAAATACTATGCCTGCCATGGTACTGCTGATGACCTCTATGTTTCCTTGTTACTTCTTTCCTTTGTAAGGGGTAGCCCTACCATAGGGCCTTTTAAACATGGTATACTCTGAGAACTGCTAAAAATCCAGTGACCTCAAGCTGCTCCACCTGAAACAAAAGTCGCTGCACAGGTTTTCACTAGGTTTCACAGTTCTCTGGATATAACAGTGGTTTTATTTTTTTGGGGGGGGGGGGTGCCATGGTCAAAAGGTCCTATAGTAGGGCTAGCAAGGGGCTACTGGGTACTGGGGGATACAGAAGTTGCTTTTTTCCAAAATATTATTTTGAACTTTTAGACCTGCAGCAGCAAGGGGCAGGGCAGGACGGACCAAGATTGACCCTACCAGCAGGAGCTATTTTCCTAAGTAAACCTTAAAGCTATTGTCATCCAGTCAACCAGTCACCCTAGGCCTCATACCCCACCCACAGCAACTTTTACATGTCAAACTTATGATGCAGTCGGATTAGTATAAGTTCATGGCAGCTATTGAAAAGATTTCTGATTTCAGGGGAGATGCATCTCACCCCTGTGAATGCAAGAAAGTATGTGCAATGGCTGCCTAATGTGAGATTTTGAAATTACAATTGCAGATATTTTTCTCCCCCCACTTTTGAGACGAAATCCCCCAAATTACGCAAATTTCCACTTTTTGCATCAATTTTGCGCAAAATTTGTTGATTTTGCCCCCCTGAAATTCACTTTGAAAAAAAAAAAAAAAATCCTGGTGCCGCCACTGCTTATTTTAGAGAGTAGGCCTACCCCATCCCCCTCCGCAATTGAATTTCAACTTTTGCATAATGTATATCTAAAAATGTACCATGATCATGATGATATAGGCAACATTAGTTATTACTGCTGAGCTATCACTAACTACACAAAATAATATAGGTTTGTTCTAAGATGGGAAGTGCATGGCCTAATACTTAATTCACTCAATGCCGAGTTCCCTTAGGGGTTGGGATGAGGGATGCAGCCCATTAACATCAATATGAAATCAAGCTGCCAAAGATGGCAGTGAACTTCATCTTGGTGCATAGTACCTTGACCTTATAATGCAACATTAATTTTCTTATGGTATCCCTACAATGCTACTAGTATCCCACGGCAGATGAATAGGCATACTATAAGCCCACGGACTATGAGTCATATTTTATTAGAAAATAGGCCTTTATAGTAATGTAAGGCCTACATATCCCAGCAAACACAAAATGTTTTAAGTATTTTAAACATATTATAGGCTAATGAAAGTTGATTCCAAGTTTCCTGCCACCCGGCCGCCCGCATCGCCTTTTCAATTTGACCAAAACTTTCATTATTTTCATAAAAAGTCAATTATCTGAAAATTGAGATGGAAATGGGCTAATCAGAATTGAAACTCTCAAAATGTCTAACATCCCCTGCTGATCATCAAAGAATGTCCCTTTTTCTTTCCCTCAAAACAATTTATATTATTCCAGTCACGTCTCGCTTGTTAGACTCGCGTAAGCTTAGACACACTGTACGCTGAAAGACCATGCAACAAATGTCGCGATTAAAAATGCTTGACAAGCAGAGCTTGATAATTACAAATTAAGATCTAATGATCAATTGTCATACACCTTCCCCAATCAAACACATTTCTCTTGTATTTGATCATCTTCTACTCTTCCTTAGACAAAATCATTATAATACCAAATCTAAACACCATGGCAATCACCATATCACGTCCAAGCTCACATTGGGCGCCGCATTCCTTTTTTATTACTTTTTACCCCATTTTGGTAATTTTCTTCACAATTTCCCCCAGTGCCCCCCAAAAAAGTGTCCTGGCTATGTCACTGAACAAGAGTGAAAATTTTAAAGCAACCCTTTTTGGATCACAAGGGCAACTTCCTCAATGAAATGATGACAGACTTTCCCTCTTGGAATTAAAATGACAAGGTTTGTTGGTTACCATGGTTACACGCCTGCCAAAAATATGTTTTACAAGGTTTTGATAATAATCAATGTAAACCCTATCAGTTGAAGGAAGTTGTCACCATGCACAGTAATGGTATATTATTTATTTTTGCAAGACCAAAATATGTTTCAAACATGTTAAAAGAATATGAAAGCCAGCCTAGATTTGAGCTCAATTGCTTTTAAACCTTTCTAGACAGGGTTGCCAAACCTGCAATTTTGTAGTAGCCCAAATGGGTGACTTTTGAAGATTTTCCATACAACTTTTGACAATTTCATAGAAGCTTATCTTATAGAATCCAAATGACTTTTGAAAAAGTACACATTTTCAAAAATATTATCCCTTTTAATATAGGCCTAGGCAGTTATTATTAAAAAATGTGATGCGATCAAGCAAAATGAGTCTGATGTCGATCAAAATCAAAATTGAGTTCAAGATCAAGTAATGACACCACGCGTCTCCTGGCTGATAGATCCATCAGTGTCGCCGGTGATCGTCGTTTCCCTATAGCTGGTGTTAAGTGCTGGAACTCATTACCAACAGAAATCAGACTTTCGCCATCGGTCACTCTTTTCAAACAGAGACTCAAAACTTATTTATTCTGAACTGTTTTATTCTGAACTGGTTTTCTTATGTATTTGCTTTTTACTGTAAGCGCAACGATGCTTTCTTTGCGAATTGCGCCCTAAGAACTTTGTAGTAGTAGTAGTAGTAGTATTGATATATCTCAAAATCAATATTCCGACTCATTTTGCTTGATCGCATCACAAATGGTTATTAAGTGTTGACAAAATATTTTGCAAAAATTTTGCCAAAAATTATAGTGCAATAACATTTTTGACAACATTTTAAAATAAAAATGTTGTTGTAGAGGTTTGGTTCATCACCATGTAAGCATGTGGTCATTGCATCTGAACAGTATCACCTATCATCATGGGAACAATTTGTCACAAGTTTATGGAATGGCAAATTGGTCTAATTTTAGGCATTAACCATGTTAACATGATCTCAAGTTTGTCCTCATGTGACCTCACAATACCCTGGTCTGGGCCTCAGCAGGCAACAGTGTTAAATTTCACATCATTAGTCTAAGACACAGGATCCAATTTTCACCTCTCATATCCAGTTGGGTCAAGAACAAAAATGTTTTGTTGTCCTCTACAACTTGTTTGGGGAATTATTATAGGTGTAGATCCAGGGAGGGGGATGGTGGGGGATAAATACTCCCCAATATTTTGATGGGGGATGATCCATACAATCATCCCCCAATGTTGACACCTATATGTGGGTTTCTGACCAAATTAACCTCGTATTTGGCCATTTTAGCCTACAAAGTGCCAATCATGCACACTTCACACAAATTTATTCCACTTTTGCACATACAGTATTTCACCAGTTTAACTTCAATATGGCAAAATTTTTCATGTGCTTCTCGCGCATTTAGGCCCCTATACCATTAACTTATTCTGTCGCCAAAAGGGGCTTGATTCACTATACTTCCAAGAAATATTTCCAATCCCATCTCCATGTCTAGGCCACTGGGAATTATTGTATCAGACTGGTGGAAAACTTCATATTGAACTAGCTGGGGCCAATGGGCAGTTCCCCCAGGCAGCACCTCCCCGGCAGCACCCTCTATGAGAAGTGTTAGTCCTCATGCCACTGCCCCTGTGGGACGCTGCTGGAGGGGCCAAGACTTCACATGGGGGCAGCTTCCCCCTTACACCCAGTGGCTATGTCGCTATACTAACTTACTACAATAGTAAATATTCTTTATGTGGACAACATGCAACGATAATGTGTGGGGAATAGTGTAGTGGGACTGGTGGATCTCTGAATGTTCTCTTTTATTAAATCACTACTTTGTCTGGCAATTTTAATTCTTTTGAATTCAATGGTAAAAGCAGGGAAATTCCAGACTGTATTTTGTGTTTGTTGGACTACATATCCATGTTAGCACAGGAAAAGTATAGGGCTGCAGAAAAGGATATTGTTTACACATGTCTGTTGCCTAATTGAGTCAAAGATAATATTTTGAGGTGTCCCTTGAGAATGATGTGGAATAAGCAATCTGAGTATGAAATTAAACACACTAGCAAGCAAACCAGGCCAGTATGCAGGGGTGGGGGTGGGTGTGGACTGCATGGCCCACCCTTACACATTTGCCAAATTCATATTTTTGCACCCACCCACTTGGGGAAACTCCTGATTAATTTTGTCAAAATCACATGCACACAGGCGTTTCTCTTCTATTTTTTCTCCAATTTTTCTTAAACACTACTGATGATGTGATTAAATCAGCCTACACTATGGACCACAAGAGCCTCATCCCACTGGCATAGACCAATAACCTCAATTACATAATCATATTGGAAAATTTGACCTCAAGTTGCAGAGTATGAGTTTTTGTACCCAAATCTTCAAAGGTCATTCAATGAATGTACAAATGTACTGGGGTTAAGAACTGTTCCCCTGATAGATGAGCATGTTGTGCCATCCTAGTACTATAGGCTATGTGACACGATCTGGTCCATGGGGGCCAAAGGCGGCAAATTTGAAAATATAGAGTAAAAAAACAATAAAATACATAAGAAAATAGACATCAAAAATCTTCATTACTTTTGAACCAAGTATGCTAGACCTTTGGTGTTTTCAGTAAATGATAGCCTACTGTATGTATAATGAAATAATTACGGTAACTCAATTTTCAAAAATGCCTCCTTTGGCCCCCATGGACCAGATTGTGTCACATATAATTGTGACGTGTCATGTCAAAAGGAGACACTTTTGGGCAGGTTATGAATTTTGAGGTTTTTACATATCTTAAATATAGAGATATTTTGCTCCACAACGCCGTTTTCCCAAATGAATTTGGACACTCCTAAGCAAAGATATTGTGTTCGGAAGTTATGGTATTATAAAATTGGAAATTGAGATATCGGCCTTTAAAAATATTATTGACAATGTTGAGAGTGGGAATTAACTTGAAAAATGTCTCAAACAATACAAGATGCCAGTTACATTCCGGTCTGAAACTATCAGACAATATTTTTAACATTAATAACATCACAAATTAGCAACAAACCCAAATTATGAAAAAATCACCCACCAGCAGATTTTTGGCTATTTCTCCATTTACGATCCTGCCCAAAAGTGTCTCCTTTTGACATGACACGTCACAATTGTTGATCCTTTGGTGGTGTAATTAGGCAAAATGTATTTTTACAGAAAATTTCTGAATAGGCCTTTAAGGTAATGCACTATTTTAATGTGTTGCGATTTGGTAGTGAGCTTTGGCAAAAATTGCATTGCTCATTTCCTTGCGAGTGTGTAGAAGAATTCAAATATCACAGACATACTTTTATAGGTCCTGTAGTTCTTGAGTTATGTTGTAAAGAGGGCTGAAACAACAACACTTTAGTAAAATGTACATAACTCATTAACAACAATAAATTAAGCAAGTTTTCAAAGTATATGATTTGTAAAATGAACATTTGCAAAACATTAAAGTGTTATTTTTCAATAATATATTGATTTAGACAATACAAATCGATTTTTTGGCTGCTTCGACCAACAATACCGCGTCTACCCTTAAATCTCTCATAGTTTTAGATCTCTCGCCACACATCCCAATATTGCAAAGTTGAGTGCCCCCATGCCTCTCTACTAGTGGCGGCACCAGGATTTTTATTCGGGGGTGGGGGGCATTGGGAGGGCAAAGTGTATTTCGGGTGGGGGGTCAACAAATTTTGCTCAAATTGCTGCAGAAAGTGGAAATTTACATAATTTTGGGTGTTTTGCCTCAAAGGTGGGGGGGCAAGAAAAATATTTGGGAGGAAAATGCCCCCCGTAGCACAGCCACTGCTCTCTACACCATTGAAAGTAACTAGATAACATTATTATGAATATTATCATGATCATAACATAAATATTAACATTTTTAATACCATCATGTTTATATTCTCATCCACAGAGGAACTCTGTAACAAACTGGAGCACATTCCACGGAAGGTCAGATCAAAGGTTAGACAGGTTCATACCACTAGAAGACTAGGGGTGGTGAAAGCGCAAATGGAAGGGGCTAAAGTTGCAATAGGTGATGTGGTTGTGTTTATGGATTCCAAATGTGAAGTTCACAGACAATGGTAAGTGGGCCTGAGAGGAATGGTAAGAGGAATGTCAATACTGTGGCACTTGGGGGGAGAGGGGCGGGGGGGGGGGGAATTCATTCCAAAACCAATGACCCATTCCCAACAGCATGCTAAAGACTCTTTGCACCCCTTTACACATGACCGGCAGTGGTGGGGGGAGGTATGGGGAAAATGTTCTCAGTCAGACATCTTGTCCCCAGTTAGGGCCTACCCCCTGAATTACATTTTGCCCCCAATTCTCCCATCCCTCATGGTGATGAGCTGATTAGGCAAAATTCTCAAATTGGTCAAAACTGACTTTAATAGACACTTATGAGAGTGATGATATTCAACATCTGATCTGGGCTTTTTGATGAACATACATTTGATTTTTTAGCCTTGGCACTATAGGCCTAAAAAGTTTTTATTGCCCTGAAAGATCCATTTGAAGTCAGTGTTGGTCAGGATTTTTTTAAACATATTTTAACACATGTTAAAAAATGCAACTTCACCATAAAACATGATGATAAACAATGATTTATTAGGTTTGTCAAGCTTGTTTTTTTTTACTTACAGACATTTTGAGAATTTTATACCAAATATATGAAAAGTTAAATAGAAAAAAAAGCAACCCATTTTTTCAATTTTTTGGGTCATTCGAAAAGGGCAAAACAAATCTTTTTAGACCTTTAACATGATTACCATATAACTTGGTTTTTTTTTTAGGTTGGAGCCACTGTTAGGCCTCATTCATCATGACCAATCAGTGCTGGTGTCACCAGTGATAGATAGAATTCATCCTGATACATTTGAATACCAATCTTCGCCATTGTCATTTGGAATCTTCACATGGGATCTAGGATTCAAATGGTCGCCATTATCTAAAGCAGATCTGGCAGAAAGGAGACAAAAAGCTAAGCCATACAGGTGAAGTACTCGTATAATTGAAGACAGAGATAATAAAAATTCCTTTAAAAAAGGAATGGGGCGCCCAATGTGAGCTTGGACGTGATATGGTGAATTCCATGGCATGGTGTTTAGATTTGATATTATAATGATCTACTCAGGGAAGAGTAGAAGATGATCAAATGCAAATGTGTTTGATTGGGGAAGGTGTATCACAGGACCTTTTTGGATGAAATAAATTGAATTGGAATGAAGCTGTTGTGTCAATTTGCGATTATGTGGGGTGGGGGAGTTCTGTTTTTGGGGCATATTGTAGTGATGATATTGCTTCTACTTGCTAATACACTGAAAATCTAATAGAGATGAAGGATTAAAAACAATTACAGAACATTCATTCTTCATAAAAGTAGCTATGGGTATACAATGTTTACAAGATAAGAACGTTAATGTTTTGTACATGAACGTAACGTCTTTCAAATTGCTTACGATCCTTGATTGGTTAATAGCGCGAATAAAAGGAAGGTCGATTTATCTGGTGCCGATCAAAGAAAATGAATAGCAGAAAATGGCGAAAAAAAAAGGCAGATTTGATGGTTTGTACAAGCTGTATCAAAATGATTGGTACCCATCAGTTTTCATTGATAATGGATGAGCCTGACACATCAAAATTCAACTTAAGATCCAAATAATTTGTAAATTAATTGCAAACACAAGTCATAAACTATACATTCTGGACATCTCAAATGTATCCAAAATTGTATTTGGAAGAAGCACAGGCTTTTCAATAAACATAAAAATTGATGGGTACCAATCATTTTGATACACCCTGTATGTTTGAAGCCGCGTTCAGCAACTCATATCATCATGACCCTTGTAAACAAACCGTGCTGGAGTTTGATTGACAGATGACGCAAACTAGTCTTTTTATCTCTGTCTTCCATTATAGTTTTGAAGACAATTACATAACATGTGATATTTAAACTTCAGTGTGTGATTTGATAATATTGTTTGATTATAGATAAGGGTCCAAAAATTCTAAGTTTCCCCTAAGATTATTTAAAATAAATGAAAAGTTTGTTACAAAATTCAAGAAATTAAAAGCATTGTTGGCAGCACATTTTGTTTGACACAACTGTTCGTTCATCATTGCATTTGGAAAGATGCCGTTTTGAAAATTGCACTGTGGTCCATTCAATTCCAACAATGCAGTAGGCGTGTGCGACAATACTCAATTTGAGGTATGGACTTATATAGGAAGAAGGAAGAAGAGTGGAGAATTGTTGATGAAATTTTAGGCAATTTTGACAAAATTGTTTCAAACATTTTTGAATCCCAGAGGCCAAGAGGGTACCCCAGAATTGTCAATAGAGTCACATTTTGCTGTAGGCATCTATGGCTAGGAATCTCATTGGTCCATAGTTTATTCTGTTTGTTTTCACACACCTGTCTTCACTCCAGTAAGCATCTATAGCCAGCAATCCCATTGGTCCATAGTTTTGTCTGTTTGTTTTCACAGACTCATCTACACTCCAGTAAGCATCTATAGCCAGCAATCTCATTGGTCCATAGTTTTGTCTGTTTGTTTCCACACATTCATCTACACTCCAGTAAGCATCTTTAGCCAGCAATCCCATTGGTCCATAGTTTTGTCTGTTTGTTTCACACACATTTCATCTACACTCCAGTAAGCATCTTTAGCCAGCAATCCCATTGGTCTATAGTTTGTCTGTTTGTTTCCACACATTCATCTACACTCCAGTAAGCATCTATGTCCATAGTTTTGTCTGTTTGTTTCCACACATTCATCTACACTCCAGTAAGCATCTATAGCCAGCAATCCCATTGGTCCATAGTTTTGTCTGATTGTTTCCACACATTCATCTATGCTCCAGTAAGCATCTATAGCCAGCAATCCCATTGGTCCATAGTCTTGTCTGATTGTTTCCGCACATTCATCTACACTCCAGTAAGCATCTATAATAGCCAGCAATCCCATTTGTCCATAGTTTTGTCTGTTTGTTTCCACACATTCATCTACACTCCAGTAAGCATATATAGCCAGCAATTCAGCATCGAAGTGGTTACGTAATTCTCTTGGTTACCGGATCACGCTATTTTGATATGCCTTCAAGTGCCATATACTTTGTGTGGTGATTGTTTCGATCGTGGTTCATAACTCAAGCGCGTGATCCCGTTGACATAGTAACATTACGTAACTTCGATACTGAATAGACCTTTTCGGTAAACCCCATAAGCCTTTGCGAGTACATCTGAGAACTCGTCATTTGACGTCACGCCAACTTGAAATGCGCAGTGACGATGTTTGATAAACGATGTGCGCATTGGCGCAGATTGTTGGCGTGACGTCAAATGACGAGTTCTTAGGTGTACTCGCAAAGGCTTATGGGATTTACCGAAAAGGTCAATCCCATTGGTACATAGTTTGTCTGTTTGTTTCCACATATTCATCATCACTCTAGTAAGCATCTATAGCCAGCAATCACATTGGTCTATAGTTTTGTCTGTTTGTTCCACACACTCATCTTCACTCCAGTAAGCATATAACGCTCATTCTACAAAATCCGTGCCAATAGCCTTTTTTTCCATTCTTTGGTCCACAAACACTTTGTCGAGCATTTAGGGCATCAAATATGTTGTTTTTCTGGTAGAACTCAACAAGATCTACACGGACATATATAATTTTCCATACTTTAAATGCTTTCTTCAGCCTGATTAACCCTTGCAAAGGCTCAAAAATCGCTAAAAATGCGTTTCCACTGCTCAAGTATCACATCTAACCCTGAATATTTTCTTTGAATAAATGCGATTTCTTTACATATTTGTTGTTTTTTAATTAGATAACGCACCATCATATTGTTTATCAACATTATTTTTTAGTGATTAAAACGCGTCTTTGTGTAATTCTAAAATAAATTGCACTTTCCACCAAAACGCTGTGAGCTACGTTACCCTTTTTTAACACAAGTTATTGGAAAGAAGTAAAACAGAGGTATCAATGTAATTTGCGGTTTTTGAAAGGAAACACTCCTAGGTTTTAAAAATCACAGTAAAAATCGTGATGCTGTAGCATTTTTGGCATAGAAGTGTTGTAAACATTGAAATTTCGACCGACCATGTTAAGATTGGTGAGCTACGTTACCAGGATTCTATAGTATGCACTTGTATTACATGTACTTCCTAATAATATGTGAAAGCTACCAGTGGTCGAACCCCATTTATATTAGAATTAACCGACATAATGTTCTAACGTTCGCAAATCACATTAAAAACATTAAAATCCAGTGAACTACGTTACTGTGAGCTACGTTACACACTCATTTACGCATCTTCAAAACTTCTATGAAATGGTGAAATCTGTTTTACATTTCACTCAAGTGATCTTTAGTTTGCTTTTTATGACCTTGGATTGAGTAAAACCAGCCCATTTTGTAGTCGGTAACGTAGCTCACATTACATTGAGTTTTAGTGTTAAAAACATCATGACTTCCTGAAAGAAAAATATGCAAGTGGTGTTGGCAATTTTTTACATCTGAAAGTAGTGATACATTTACTCTTAAAAAACACAAAAAGCAGGTCTTTTTGAACAACTTTTATTTTTTAAATTTTTTTAGTGGATTGGCACCGGATTTTGTAGAATGAGCGATATAGCCAGCAATCCCATTGGTCCATAGTTTGTCTGTTTGTTTCCACACATTCATCTACACTCCAGTAAGCATCTATAGCCAGCAATCCCATTGGTCCATAGTTTGTCTGTTTGTTTCCACACATTCATCTACACTCCAGTAAGCATCTATAGCCAGCAATCCCATTGGTCCATAGTTTGTCTGTTTGTTTCCACACATTCATCTACACTCCAGTAAGCATCTATAGGCAGCAATCCCATTGGTCCATAGTTTGTCTGTTTGTTTCCACACATTCATCTACACTCCAGTAAGCATATATCAGTTCGGGGGCACTGCTAATTCAAAGACGTCTCTGATATCAAAGACGGGTCAGTGATTTCACATACGGGGTCTGTGATATCACATACGTCGTGCTTTTTTTTACAGTTTGGGGCTAGATGCAGCATATCGGAAAGAAGGTGACTGTATCGGAATATGCTTTCCTATGTTTAGCAAATATCTGCCTGTGCAAACATCATATCTATCTGTGCAAATTCTGACAAATGGTCCCAGAAAACACTTGGATTGGCAAAATCGAGCCATATCCAACGTTTTGAAGTAACAAAAAATTCCAAGTCCTGGGGGGAGTGAATATTTTGGCAAGGCAAAAAAAAAGGAGGAACAATGAATTTTGGCCAGTCAACGAGGGGGGAGGGGAGCGATTTTTGGCACGCATTGTGGCGGCAACTTTTCAAAAATATATTCAAAAATGACTTGAAAAATGGTAGGCCCCTACGGAAACGTTCAGGCCTAACCTCGTGGCCTGACTCTTGCACACGTGCATGGGATGTATTTTATTGATAGGGGTAGGGTTATGTTATGATTAGGTGGCTCAAAATAGATCAACAAATTACGGTAAACCAGGCGCGTGCCCACTGCCCAGGAGTGGGGCTTTGGGGCCTGCAGCCCCGGTCTTAAAAAATGAGGGAGACAGAGAGAGAAAGAGAGAAGGAGAGGGAGGGAGAGGAGGGGAGTGATAGAGCAGTGGCATAGCCAGGCCCGCTTTTTCTTGCTTGGGTGCTGATTTTGAAAAAGTGTTTGTGTTTTTCCAGGGGGCGATTTTGTAAAAAGTGGACTTTCTTCACAAACTTTGGACCTTTTTTGACTAAAAAAGCATAAAAAACATATTTTTTTGCTCACTACGGTCGTAAATTAGGATTTGTTTGAGGACTTTTGCCTCACCGCACGGCCCAACTCTGCGTACGGGCCTGAGCATATCCAGTGGGGCAGTATAGTGCCTCCTACAAAAATTGAAGGGCGGAAAAGGGAGGAAAAGAAAAGGTCTACTTTTTCGGGTCTGATTTCCCAAAAATTGAAAGAAATAACCCGACAACTGAAAACATATATAAAATAACTGCCAATAATACCGGAACGAAAATGTTACAAAAATCAGGACAAAATATTAGCAAAACTGGGTTGAAAATTTGTTTTGCCACAGCCACCAGGCTCATTTCAATATCCGGGGATAGGCAAACGGGGGAAAAGTGGAAAGAAAACAAGGAAGAAAACAAGAAGAAACGAGGAAGAGTAGGCCTACGTTCTGAGTCATTGCGCATCATAATTATGTTCATGCTTGAAATTTGTGACGGGAAGTCGCATCCACTGGAAATCCATTCTAAAATACATATTATGCATTATAATGACATGGTTATATGGCCTAGGCTATGCTTAATCATGATGGTTGGAAAAATAAGTTAATAATAGGGGCCTAATGCAAAATGATGCACCAATTGGCTTTTAGTTTGATGATAATATTCCCCTCACAAGTCGGGTCCGTTGAAATCTGTTATGCCCAAAATAATACGAATAATAAGTTCTGAGGGAGCACATCCCCCTCAGGCACCCTTCTCCGTCAAAAAAGAAAAGGCTAACTTGCATTTATCCATATAGGCCTAATTGAGCAGGTTCATACCCATGCAGAAGTCAGGTCCGCAGGAAATTTGTTAGGAATTATAGGCCTATCTTTCATAGATATAATGACTATAGGCCTATTATAGCACATCCCACTCAAGCAAAACAGAAAAGCCTAAACTTAGGCTGAATTGAAGGAATTATTGAGCACGAGTGTTAAATATAGGCGGAGACTGGGGTAATTGTGGCCCCGGGGTAATTGTGGCCCCTTTGTCTTTATCAGGGTGTCTTTATACTAAGCATTGGTCTAGGTGACTTAACTTTGTATTGTATGAAAGAGTGGTCTTTATGTTACTGTTTGGTGAAAGTCCACTTTTTATTCATAGGGGTGGTACTTATTGGTTGTATCACTGACTATTTTGTATGTGTTTGACATGAAAGGTAATCATAACAGTTCCCATTGATATAACAATTTTATAAAAAAATTGTTTATTTAATGAGCTAAATTTGCATATTATGTAATACCCGGCTTGGGATAAAATGGCCCCTGTCTTAAGCAAATTACTTGCATCTGACCCCCTAAAAAGTTATTTTGGTCATTAATCTGTTATATCAAATTAGCCATTTGGAGTCATTATTGAAACAAAAAAGACATATTTAGTATGTTTTCAAGTCAAAACAAGGAAGTATAATGAACAGTCAGATCCGCCGCAGTTTCGCATGCAAAATTAGCATAATAACAAGTATTTTACAAAATGCTTTAAAATGCCTTTTTCTGGTCAATAAACCAGTCCAAATGGCCTAGAATTATCGCAATGACTGTAAAACATGTTATTAATAGTTATCAGGAAGAACTGGATTCACAATACTCTTTAAATTCTTTATTTTGTTCAGGGGCCACAATTACCCCGCTTGGGGTAATTGTGGCCCCTAAAACATGTTAATTATTATGCAAATTGTAATATATTTTCCAATTATATTCATCACATCTTATAGGTATATATAGGCCTACCCATTGCCTCTATCCACTCATGCAGAAATTTTACTTCTCCAGTTCATACTTAAAGAATTACATGGTAAAAATGCAAAAGGGGGCCACAATTACCCAGTTTCCCCTAAGCCTAAAACTAAAATTCGCGGCTCAGTTTGAAATCTGTAAAAAAATATGCTCCGAAAATAACCAATAAACAGTTTTGATGTGTCGGAGAATTGAAAGTCTGCAAAATGTCGTCGAGGAGCAAAGTTATTCTGCAGCATTTAAGCTCAATTATGAAAAAGAGCAACATTTTTTTAGCATTCTCCGATTCCTCACGTTCACTAGAAAGAGTGTATCCCGAGCCCGCGATTTAATTCATAAATTGGATAGTAAAATTAGCTAGCTACAACCCTGTGATCATGCTGATTAGGCCTACTCGCAAAATTATTCCCGTTGCGACAGTTCACGTTCACAATATCGTTTGCGGCTGGGTTTTGAGACTAGGGAGTATGTGATTTATGAGACGTCTTTGAATTATGATACTGTCAGGTGACTCGGCACTGAAGAGTCTTTGATATCAGAGACGTCTTTGAATTAGCAGTGCCCCCGAACTGATATAGCCAGCAATCCCATTGGTCCATAGTCTTGTCTGTTTGTTTCCACACATTCATCTACACTCCAGTAAGCATCTATAGCCAGCAATCTCATTGGTCCATAGTTTTGTCTGATTGTTTCCACACATTCATCTACGCTCCAGTAAGCATATATAGCCAGCAATCTCATTGGTCCATAGTTTTGTCTGATTGTTTCCACACATTCATCTACACTCCAGTAAGCATCTATAGCCAGCAATCCCATTGGTCCATAGTCTTGTCTGATTGTTTCCACACATTCATCTACACTCCAGTAAGCATCTATAGCCAGCAATCTCATTGGTCCATAGTTTTGTCTGATTGTTTCCACACATTCATCTACACTCCAGTAAGCATCTTTAGCCAGCAATCTCATTGGTCCATAGTTTTGTCTGTTTGTTTTCACACACTAGTAAAATAGCCATAAAATCACAACTTACAATAGAAAGTTAATTTGCAATTATAGTATATACCAGCTCTTACATCCTTTGTATTCCAGATCTCCAGCAGTCAGTAGTAGTGTGTTTGCTATTAGTAGACAGTACCTTAGCAACCTAGGAGGATTGGATGTTGGTATGGAGGATCTAAAGGCATCACAAAGTGCTGCTATGGAGATGTCAATGAAGGTAAGATGCTGACATAGACAGACAGAGTGTAGTGTTGCCAGGATTTTAGTATGAGGGGCAAAGCCAAATTTTCGTCCCCATTTGTCAATTTTGTTTTTAGTCATTTTATAGACACTTTACTCTTTGCTGTCCCGATTTTATCTCTGGGGGTTCCCCCCAGTCCCCCTGGCTACGCCCCTGCAGACAGAAAAACAAGTAGACAAGCAGGCCTTCTGCCATGTTTATTATTGTGTACTTCAAATTTCCTTTGCAAAATTATACTTAAAAATGTACTAGTAATTTGCACCAGTGGTGGAGTCTTTTTCAGGGGAGGAGGACAAAGGGGGGGCAAAAATGGCCTAAAAAGTACCAAAAAGACCTAGCAATTTGAAATAAGAGGGTGGCCATGCAGCATCCCACGGGGGTGGGGGACTTCTCACAGGGGAACGCTACCCCTTTTCCTCCCTGGCTATGTGACTGATTTCCACCTAAACTACTTCAATAATTGTAGGCTGCAACTTTGCAACATAAATCTGACAAATTTTATTATTGTATATCATAGGTATGGATGTGTGGGGGAACAGTCCGAGTAGCACCATGTTCACGAGTTGGTCAGATTATGACAGCACCACCAAAAAGCGCCCTCGTTGACCTAGATGAGACAGCAGAGAGACGTAATCGTGTGAGGATAGCTGAAGCATGGATGGATGAGTATGCTAAACATTTCTACACAGTACTACCACTAGCAGCAGTGAGTAGCATCTCCTAGTATTAAAGGCATCATCCACTTGTCATTTTGGACAGGCAGTTTGCTCCTGGGATGTAAAATTCTAAAAATAATGCCTGAAGAAGTTCTGTGATCTCAAAACAAGACCAGACTAATAAATCAAAAGGGATCCGCTCATGATCAGGCAGGCCCCCTAGATCCACTCTTGATATCAACATAAAACACAAATCATGAGATCACAAATTTAGCCCCGGAGGAGGCACTCGAATATGAAAGTGACGTACCTGTGCCCACCAGCGTACAAAACTAGGGGTCTATCGTTGTAGAAATTTTCAAAAAAAGGTGGTCATTCGGTGTTGGCAAGTTAAAAATGGGGTGATTTTGTATGGGAGCGCCATAGCTTTTTACCCAATTTTACAGTACAAAATAGACTAAACTCATTTATTTTGCTCAAAATGCACGCGAAGTGCACCAAAATTTCAATTTTGAGGACTAATTGTTCAAGAAAGGGGGTCATTCAGTGTAGGCTACTGAAAAAAAAGGGGTCATTGGGTGTAGGATTTGCCAAAAATACCGGGGTCTTTTCATGGGCACATGACGTATGTCAATATATGGGAGTGCCCCCGGAATTTAGCATTGTTGAATCTTGTACCGTTTCACTTTATTGTTGAATTTGATAATGCTTATAACCCTATGTCATACATTTTTCATTGTCATTTCTCGACAGAATTCATTTTATGGCAACATATCTTCTCAGCTTCAACTACGCAATCGTCTTCAGTGTCATCATTTCAATTGGTATCTCAACAATGTCTTTCCAAGTTTACTTGCTACATCACATGACAGACTCATTGCATGGGGACAGGTAGGAAGGTTACTTTTTTCTTCCCCCACCCAGTTTTCCCCCCACTTTTGAGGCAAAAACCGTAAAATCGCACAAATTTCCACTTTTTGCTGCAATTTTGTGCAAAATTGGTTGATTCCCCCCCCCCCCCTGAAATTCACTTTCCCCAATGCCCCCACACAAAATTCCTGGTGACGCCACTGCCTGGGATTGAGAGGAGCACTCAGATATTGGTGTACACATGCTTGCCCATAATAACTGGGCCATTCCAGTTGAAATCCATACACCCCCAGTGGAAGATATGACCTTAATCTCCCACATAGGGAGTGTGAATTTCAAATGGGATTACCTGAATGGGTGACTCCATTTGAAATCTACACTCCCTGTGCGGGAGATTAACAAGATCATTATTTTCTTCCATAAGGGTGTATGGATATTAACTGGAATAGCCCAATGTGTGAATTGAGGGGGGGGGTTGTGGGGGAGGGGGGAAGAAGAACATGGTAGGCTATGAGTGTTCCGCTTTCGGATTCTCTTCAAACAAATATTTTTTCAAAAAACATTTTTTAACTGATTCAAGCTTGTTTAGAAAATAGTTTAGTCATATACATACACAAATATTGTTGAATGCCGCTCCCCTGATGATGGTTTCAAACACAAATGACTCAGTGCCACAAAGACTTATCTCCATTACCTGATTGCCTTAGTACGCATTGTCATGCATTCCGTACTCCCCATTCCAGAAAAATACAGCACTAATTGTTCCCCCTTTGCGTTAATTGGTGCAACCATGATCCCAGAGAGTGACAATTTTTATACTGTTCCATTAACTAAGTTTAATCATAGTAATCTGATTTTAAATATACAATTTACACTTATTGTTTCAGTGTAGCAACAAAGGGAGTTCTCTGTGTTTAGATACACTCAGTGCAGATGAAGGCAAACCTTTGGGCATTGCCAAGTGCCAATCTACTAGTAATACTCAGGTAATTATGCCCTCATATTAGGGGGGTTCATGGGGTTTGGGCTAGTGGTGATGTGCAAAGCCTCCCCCCCCCCCCATTTGATGTGCTGCATCACAAATTTTGTCACATCAAAAGGACATGCTTGTTTGATGGCATGTAAAACTGAGTCATTTTAAAGAAAAGTTGAACAATGATGGCGCTATTTAACTTTTTGTTTGCATCTTTACAGGGGGTAGACACTTGCATAGTGATATTAGAATATCAGCAAAAAGACTAACAAATGACAAGTGAATTTTCAAAAAATGTTTTATCATGAAATGTAAGGTATTACTCATATTATTTGGCTAATTTGAATTTAAAACATATGTAAATAGAGCCCTCAATTTACACATAAATATAGAATAAAAATTACCACAAAAAGCAGAAAAAGATGAATAATTTGATATAGAAGCAAAAATTCATGTTAAAAATTGCTACAAAATATATGTGTAGGCTATATACAGTTTATTAGTGTGATAACTGCTGGCATTATTTAGGTCTGGAATTAAACATTATATAATGTATTGTTAAAGAAAATTAATAAATGATCACACCAAACAACCGTGAGGATGGACTTTGCAAAAAAACACTTTTCGAGATAAACAGAAAGCATGGCTTATTTTCATTTATAATATCTGAATGCCAATATTGCCTTGATCAATTTTGACCAGTGATATCTCAAAATAAAGGTGATACAATATTGACTACATGAAAGTATTATCTCAAATTAGATTTTTCCTGTAAAGTGCATCCTTTTGATGTGATTGGTCACACATATGTGTAATGACTCATCATGCATCGCTGAGAGCTTTTGAATTCAACCTATAGTGTGCATTAGTTACTATGTCCTTGTGGCTATAAGACAAGGTGCTCCAGTAAGCATATCCAGCGGGATGGCAAGGGGGGGGGGCATAGTGCCCCGACAAACAAATCAAAAGAAATTTGGGAAGGCATAGAAGGAAAAAAGGAAAGGAGAAAAAAGGGAAAGGTAAAGGACAGAAGCACCCCAAACTACTCATGCACTGTATCTTCTGAGTTTCATGTTTTATACCAAAATTCACCAAAACTTAAGTGTAAAATCTATATGCACAAAAGATACAAATACGCATCTGCTACCTATAACACCGGGCCAGAAATTTTCCCCTACCCCTACCCATCAACACAAAAACCGGAAAGATATTAAAATTTCCCCCCTCCCCTTGCGACGAAAAAAGCTGGATACACCCCTGAGGCCTTTTTAGTTTTAAAGGGTTCACAAGAAAAAATATTTTTCCTTATCTTCTCTAACTCAACGTGTTATATCATTATAGGTAATATAACTTTTTGGGAAAAATGTTTCATAACGTTTTATCACGGTGTAAATTGCGATTGCTGGGTGGTCAAGGAGATTTTGGAGTGAAGATTTAAAATTTAAATGTTGTGACTTGATATCAATTCGCTGGGGTAGTGCATGTTACTACATGACTGTTGCTAGGTCAACTGGCTCATGATTTCTTTGTTTCGAACCACTGATCAAAATGATCACAATACAGAGCCTATGGCTTATCATAATTCGGAATGAGCCTGGGCTTGAACCAGTAACCAATGGTTACTAACGTGTACTGTGTCAGCAATAGACTGATTTTCTTGATGATTTTAAGTTTATCTTTTCATTTACAGGTATTTCATTTGACCAAAGAAGGTGAACTGAGATGGGAGAAACTATGCATTGATCTGTCGGACTATCGACCAGGTCATAGGTTAACCCTAGAGGAATGTCATGGCCAAGGTGGAAGCCAGCAATGGAAACATCTAAAGGTAAAGTAGAGGTCAAAGGTTAAATTGACAGGTCATAGGTTAACACTAGACATATGTCATGTCATGACCTAGGTGGAAGGGAAGCATGGAAACATCTCATGGTCAGTTCAGGACAGTTCAAAGGTTATAACAGGTCATAGGTTAATCTTAAAGGAATCCCATGGCATTGGTGGAAGCCCAGAAAGTCTGATTGTATGTAAAAGACACCAAAACAATACAGGTTATTGTTGCTGGGCCCAGGGGATTCACTCTATCATTATAAAATTGAATTTAGGCTGAGCCTGTAAATATGGCACCTCTTGTCCTATTTTTTAGGCCAAGGGGGCTACTGCTACTGACTGGGGACTATAATATTAATAACCAGTTGAATCGAACTGAACACGATATTTATTTTCCTTTTTTCAGCCTGGTTTCATCAAGCATCGAGAGAGCGACTTATGCCTGGAATTAGCAAATGGACCTAAAACTTTTCCTATCGTTAACAAATGTATGGACAAGGTTTCTCAGCAGTGGGAATTTATGCATTATGAAAGAACTAGAAGGACGGTGGGAGCAGTGGAATTGTTTTAAAGACCACACACATGTCATACAGTTTCAGAAGTTTTGATCTTGTCAAGGCAATAAAAGAGGAAGATACCTCCTTTTGCTCCAGGGCTGGATTTAACACAGGGCAGTGGGCCTAGGACTTGGGGTAATGATCTAGGGGGGGGGGGACAATAATTTTGAGAGGAAAAGAATTTTCATGTGCATTTGTCCTTCAAGTCATTTGAGGATACACAAGCAACTTGAAACTATAATTCTTGACAAACTGGTGGAGGTGGAGCAGGGGTGGGTGGGGAGTGGAGAAGGGGTAACGCTTCAATCTGAAGAACCAGGGGCAATCATGTTGCTGTGCCCAGGGGTCAGCAAAAGGTAAATCCAGCTCTGCTTTTGCCTAGAACTCAGTAACTGCTCCACCCGAAAAGGGTTTTAGCAGTTCTCTGAGTATATCATGTTTAAAATGTGCCATACAGGTAACCAACCTATGGCAATAGACCGTAACATTGTTTGAACATATATTTGAAATGGAGTCACCCATTCAGGTAACAACCCCATTTGAAATTCACATTCCTTGTGTCTAAGATTAAAATAATGTCTTCCATAGGGGGTGTATGAATTTCAACTGGAGTAGCAGGTGACAGAGATCGTCCTTTACTGTTTGTACTTCAGCTACGGGGCCTGCTACTACTAGACTTCATTTCAACTCAAGTTTGGTACTGACATCATTGCGAGATTGCACCGCAGATTGCATTTTTTGGAATGTTTGAATATTAACCCCAAATAACATGAACACATTGCACAATAGCTGATGTGCGCAACCTATGCATCAAACCGATAATGAATATGAGGATGAGTCGGGATTAATAAATACTCATTTTGATTTCTGGTAGTATTTGCAATCACAGTGAATACATCCATATCTTAGACTGGTTCACACTTGATTTGCACACCTGTTAGCAACCCATTGACTTTACATTGTGATCATTTAGATTGTGGTTTTGAACACAGACAGCGTGAACCAGTTGACATGGCAAAGATCAATTTTGACATCACACTACGATGTCAAATAGACATTTAACAATTTCTGAATTCTATAGACCTTTGCCCTGCTAGTGTGCATACGCATCGTAGTTTGCTCAGGGCATGTGCATGTTAAATCGCCCACCACATTTCATATAGTACAAGAAAGCCATATTGAACAGTGTAGCAGTTCTTTCAAGCATATCGATAGATCAGTCCCTCTCCTTTGTTGATAAACAATGTCAAATGGACCATATTGTACACATCTAAAAATTTCACACCCAGCAGCTATTGTAGATTAGCCTTCATGTACTAACCCCTTCAAATAAGCAAACCTCTTAAGGGTAGACGAGGTATTGTTGGTCGAAGCAACCTAAAAATCGATTTTCATTATCTAGATCAATATATTATTGAAAATTAACACCTTGATGTTTTGCAAAAGTTCATTCTACAAATCGTATACTTTGCAAACTTGCTTAATTTATTGTTGTTAATGAGTTATGTACATTTTACAAATGTGTTGTTGTTTCAGCCCTCTTTACAACGTAACTCAAGAACCGCAGCACCTATAAAGGTATATCTGTGATATTTTAATTCTTCTACACGCCGCTATGAATTGAGCAATGCAGTTTTTGCCAAAGCTCACTACCATTCGGAAGATGCTGTGAACTACCAAATCACAACAGTTTAAAATAATTAATAACCTTAAGCATGCTACGATGACCTTTCATTATCTGTAATGTAACAGTGACTCTTAAAAACACCAAATTATACCTCTAATTTGTGACAAAAATTGCACGGTTTATTCATACTTTCTTTTCATAATAATGAACAGAAAACAATACAAATTGCAATTTTACATGAGCCTGTTGTGTTGCTGATTTTATAAACCAGATTTCACAATAGTTGAAATCTAAAACTTGTAATAATATTAAGGTACGTGCAATAAAGATTATGAGATGGTTAAAAGAAACAAAACAAAATTCATCAAGTTAGTTTTGGAATCATGTGATTCACACCAGCTGAAGGGAGTATCCCATCATGCATTGCAGTGCATCTGCTTGCTCCATAGCAAATGTATACAAGAAATAAGTACGAGCCGCTTAAATATTGATAGCTATGGATAGATTCCCAATATTTTACAGTGATATTTTTTCTAAGCACCTTTGAGTAATTGAAAGTTAAAGTGAGTGATTTTGTATACATTTTCCATGGCAAGTGCAGTTTTATTATGGCACCGCAAAGCTAATGGGATACTCCCTTCACCTGCTGTGGGAGGGATTGAAAGTTGACAAGGAAAAACATCTTTGAATGTCAGCTACATATGACTGATTTTCAAAAGTCGTTTATGTTAAATTAGTGGCAATAAATTTCAGTATTCTTTTTTTTCAGCTGAAGTACTGTTTGTACTTCAGCTACGGGGCCTGCTACTACTAGACTTCATTTCAACTCAAGTTTGGTACTGACATCGTTGCGAGATTGCACCGCAGATTGCATTTTTTGGAA
Source organism: Amphiura filiformis (assembly GCF_039555335.1). Classification (NCBI taxonomy): domain Eukaryota; kingdom Metazoa; phylum Echinodermata; class Ophiuroidea; order Amphilepidida; family Amphiuridae; genus Amphiura; species Amphiura filiformis. The sequence goes on from NC_092631.1 coordinate 6,664,455, forward strand.
TGTTTGAATATTAACCCCAAATAACATTGCACAATAGCTGATGTGCGCAACCTATGCATCAGACCGATAATGAATATGAGGAAGAGTCGGGATTAATAAATACTCTTTTTGATTTCTGGTAGTATTTGCAATCACAGTGAATACATCCATATCTTAGACTGGTTCACACTTGATTTGCACACCTGTTAGCAACCCATTGACTTTACATTGTGATCATTTAGATTGTGGTTCTGAACACAGACAGCGTGAACCAGTTGACATGGCAAAGATCAATTTTGTCATCACACTACGACGTCAAATAGACATTTAACAATTTCTGAATTCAACAGACCTTTGCCCTGCTAGTGTGCATACGCATCGTTTGCTCAGGGCATGTGCATTTTCAATCGCCCACCACATTTCATATAGTACAAGAAAGCCATATTGAACAGTGTAGCGGTTCTTTCAAGCATATCGATAGACCATTCCCTTGCCTTTGATGATAAACAATGTCAAATGGACCATATTGTACACATCTAAAATTTCACACTCAGCAGCTATTGTTGATTAGCCTTCATGCACTAACCCTTCAAATAAGCAAACCTCTTAAGCATGCTACGATGACCTTTCATTATCTGTAATGTAACAGTGACTCTTAAAAACACCAAATTACGACTCAAATTTGTGACAAAAATTGCACGGTTTATTCGCACTCTCTTTTCATAATAATGAACAGAAAACAATACAAATTGCAATTTTACATGAGTCTGTTGTGTTGCTGATTTTATAAACCAGATTTCACAATAGTTGAAATCTAAAACTTGTAATAATATTAAGGTACGTGCAATAAAGATTATGAGATGGTTAAAAGAAACAAAACAAAATTCATCAAGTTAGTTTTGGAATCATGTGATTCACACCAGCTGAAGGGAGTATCCCATCATGCATTGCAGTGCATCTGCTTGCTCCATAGCAAATGTATACAAGAAATAAGTACGAGCCGCTTAAATATTGATAGCTATGGATAGATTCCCAATATTTTACAGTGATATTTTTTCTAAGCACCTTTGAGTAATTGAAAGTTAAAGTGAGGGATTTTGTATACATTTTCCATGGCAAGTGCAGTTTTATTATGGTACCGCAAAGCTAATGGGATACTCCTTCACCTGCTGTGGGAGGATTGAAAGTTGACAAGGAAAAACATCTTTGAATGTCAGCTACATATGACTGATTTTCAAGTCGTTTATGTTAAATTAGTGGCAATAAATTTCAGTATTCTTTTTTTTCAGCTGAAGTACTGTTTGTACTTCAGCTACGGGGCCTGCTACTACTAGACTTCATTTCAACTCAAGTTTGGTACTGACATCGTTGCGAGATTGCACCGCAGATTGCATTTTTTGGAATGTTTGAATATTAACCCCAAATAACATTGCACAATAGCTGATGATGTGCTTAACCTATGCATCAGACCGATAATGAATATGAGGAAGAGTCGGGATTAATAAATACTCTTTTTGATTTCTGGTAGTATTTGCAATCACAGTGAATACATCCATATCTTAGACTGGTTCACACTTGATTTGCACACCTGTTAGCAACCCATTGACTTTACATTGTGATCATTTAGATTGTGGTTCTGAACACAGACAGCGTGAACCAGTTGACATGGCAAAGATCAATTTTGTCATCACACTACGACGTCAAATAGACATTTAACAATTTCTGAATTCAACAGACTTTTGCCCTGCTAGTGTGCATACACATCGTTTGCTCAGGGCATGTGCATTTTCAATCGCCCACCACATTTCATATAGTACAAGAAAGCCATATTGAACAGTGTAGCGGTTCTTTCAAGCATATCGATAGACCATTCCCTTGCCTTTGATGATAAACAATGTCAAATGGACCATATTGTACACATCTAAAAATTTCACACTCAGCAGCTATTGTTGATTAGCCTTCATGCACTAACCCCTTCAAATAAGCAAACCTCTTAAGCATGCTACGATGACCTTTCATTATCTGTAATGTAACAGTGACTCTTAAAAACACCAAATTACGACTCAAATTTGTGACAAAAATTGCACGGTTTATTCGCACTCTCTTTTCATAATAATGAACAGAAAACAATACAAATTGCAATTTTACATGAGTCTGTTGTGTTGCTGATTTTATAAACCAGATTTCACAATAGTTGAAATCTAAAACTTGTAATAATATTAAGGTAACGTGCAATAAAGATTATGAGATGGTTAAAAGAAACAAAACAAAATTCATCAAGTTAGTTTTGGAATCATGTGATTCACACCAGCTGAAGGAGTATCCCATCATGCATTGCAGTGCATCTGCTTGCTCCATAGCAAATGTATACAAGAAATAAGTACGAGCCGCTTAAATATTGATAGCTATGGATAGATTCCCAATATTTTACAGTGATATTTTTTCTAAGCACCTTTGAGTAATTGAAAGTTAAAGTGAGGGATTTTGTATACATTTTCCATGGCAAGTGCAGTTTTATTATGGTACCGCAAAGCTAATGGGATACTCCCTTCACCTGCTGTGGGAGGGATTGAAAGTTGACAAGGAAAAACATCTTTGAATGTCAGCTACATATGACTGATTTTCAAGTCGTTTATGTTAAATTAGTGGCAATAAATTTCAGTATTCTTTTTTTTCATGCCAAAGATGAGAAAAGATTTAAATTTCTGAAGTGTGAAAGCTGGAAAATGATAAGTACATGCCATAACATTTTGGTTATCAAAGTACTATTTATATGTACATTTGGTTCTAGATAGCTTTCATTGAATGCATGGTAAATTTGGGTTAATCAATCCAGTTCCATGCGCCCTCCATGGAAGACATGATCTTAATCATCCACACAGGGGGTGTAGATTTCAAACGGAATGACCCAGTCAGGTAACCCCATTTCAAATTCACACTTCCTGCGGAGAAGATTAATGTCATGTCTTCCGCAGAGGGGGTGTATGGATTTCAACTGGAATAGTTGGAATAATACGATGTTAAGTTTGAAGTTCATATTAAAGATGAATGTGTCGCATACAAGTGGGCAGTGTGTGATTGATAGAAATTTATCAGAAATATTTAAGAAAAATTAAAATATAAATTTACCTCTGATCCTTGTAATCCGATTTGTACATACAAAATATTGACAGTATCAAGATGATCATCTATTCTACATCAACAGAAAATATCATCTGAAATCATACTTAAATTCTGCTCGTTTCTGAATATATTTGAATGTCTGTACATAGGTTCATGTTTAGTGTATTTTACTATTATTTGAATATTTTATCTGCTGCAAAATGGGCTATTCCAGTTGAAATCCATACACCCCAATGGAAGACATGACATTAATCTTCCACACAGGGAGTGTGAATTTCAAATGGGGTTACATGAATGGGCAATTCCATTTGAAATCTACACCACCTGTTTGGAAAATAAGGTTATACATTCCATAGGGGTTATGGATTCCAACTGGAACAGCCCAACTGAACCACAACCACAACATATCCGGCTTAAGAACAAAGCTGAACATTTTGAGTTGAGTTAGTGAGCCAGACAGTAATATCATTCTGGTTTTAGCATACTGACCCCCCACTGATCGCCGCCCCCTGTGAAGCATCTTATGTGATTTGCCGAGCAATCGAGCATGAGTAGCAATCATGGCAAATACAGCTTTACACTGCACCAAATTTGATGACACCCTCTACAGTTATTACTTTATAATACAAAAGGACAGCTTGTAGTTGGCTGTTGTTCGTCAGTATGCAGGAGTCGCAACGATTTTATACCAAAAAGATTCATGTTCTACCATAGGACACAATGCCAAGTAACATTTTATGATATGATTGAAGGAGTATTTCGTGATCCTAGCATCCTCTATTTATGTCATTTTTCATTAGATATCCACGAAAAAAAACCTATTCCCAAAATTTCAGTTGATTCCGATTTTGCGTTTCACGAATTATGCATGATTATGTGTATTACACTGCTCCATAGACAATGCGTTGTAATTTCGTTCTGGTGCACCAGAACGAAATTCAAATTTCACGATATTTTTCCAAAACGAATTAATCTGCAAGAAATATTTTGTACATAAACATTATGTAGCCAGAGGTTTCCAGTGATATAAAAATCTCCAACTTTTTTTGAGAAAAGTGGGGGGATGAGGCTGTGGATCACGAAATGCCCTTTTAATACATGTCTACAAATATACCATTTGGTAAAACATCCGTCAAAATCGCCCCATTTATTGCATCAAAATCAGCTATGTTTCAAAGTAAGATTTATATCAAGCATTATCTAGTGTCTAGTGAAAACACTGAGAAAATCACTTCCTGTTATGAAGTAATGATTTGTCAAACACGCTCCAAGTTGAACCCAATTTATAGGCTTAATTACTGCTCTGCATACACAATTACACACAATTCTTCCAATTAATGACAGAGAGAAAGTTCTCAACTTGTGTCAAAATGGTAAAGTGATGATAGGTTATTGTGGTCTATTTAAATTCTCGTCTCATAATTGTAGAGACTTTGGATGGCTTTGAATGTGAAACGAGAATATACCACACAAACCATGAAAAATCGTTTCACACAAAAAAGCAATCCAATATTATTATTATTATTTATATAATATGAAGCTTTTTCAATGCTTGTTGAGTACCAAAGTATCAAAATAAACATGTTGGTGCCATTTGGAATTCAGTCGTTTAGTGTAATCATGTTTGCCGGGGCTTAAAGCAACAAACTGCGTAACTCAATAAATTATGGCTGCTTTGGCCTCTCCTTGCACATATACTGTGTAATGCAGTCCAAGTTGCAGGCGCCAATGCGCGCGTGTGCCCGTTCAGTATCATATATCTTGCATTACTGTGCAGTATTGAAAATGTGGGGTATAGCTTAAGCCTGGGGGGGCCACTCCCATTGTGGCCTGTACACCATCCACGATAATGAAAATGCGTAAAAAGGGTAGCTTTTCGTGGGTAAGCACGATACGCGTGTAACGCGTTTAGGGTGTCAAAAACATGAAAAATAAAAAAAAAGGGTAGCAAAATTGCAATTGCTAATACGCGGAAATGAAATTTAGGGTATGAAATTTGATGCAAGGAATAAAATCCCTGTTATTATTGTTTTAGCCAAGGGTTAAATCCTTGTTTAGGGTGCTTTTCAAAAGTTGATTATCGCGGATGGTGTACAGGACACAATGGGAGTGACCCCGAGCTTAAGCTCGCTTCAGTACTATATAATAATTGTCTATATAGAATGATCAAACCCGAGAACATTCTCAAAGATTACCGCCTCAATGAGCGACACACAAAGCTGGTACTCCTTGATTCTACCTTATCAAACACAATATATAAGGCAAGGTTGCCAAACCCTCAATTTGGTAGCCCAATTGGGTGACTTTTGAAGATTTTTCCCACAACTTTTTATCATTCTGTCCCATAGAAACCAATGGTCAAGAAAAAGGTTGGATAACTTTTCAGTATTGGAATCTGTGACTTTTGTTAGTTTCCTTTCCCCTAAAAACCCATGTTTAAGAGAAAAATTGGACTACTTGGTGGTTATATATAAATCTTAAGTTAACATACCAGGAATATACAACATAATAATAACCCAATAAATGACTGTACAACTTGGTTCAAATTGGGCTATTCTAGTTGAAATCCATACATTCATCCCATGGAAGACATGACATTAATCTTCCACACAGGGAGTGTGAGTGGGGTTACCTGAATGGACGACTCCATTTGAAACCTTCAGTCCCTGTATGGGAGAATTAAGGCCATGTCTTCCTTAGGGGGTGTATGGATTTCACTTGAAAATAGACCAATGGTTCAAAGCAGGATGGAATTATGTATTTATGTCATGCTTTAAAAAAGGCGCATTCAGTGATGTGATCATGTGTGCATGAATAACACCATAGACTGGGAAAACAGTTAACACACCTTTACAATAATACACCTACATACATTTCAAATCCACCCAGAAAGCAAAGGGCTTGTGGCAGCACAAAGACGTATGTCCATTTTACAGGGTGAGTCAAAAAAAGTGCAATAGAGAAAAGAATCCATTTTTATTTAAGAACCGAGTTGAACTTTCTAGGTTTTAAAACATTTTATAAATAACATATATCCATTAGTGATATTGTGTGAAAAAAACAAGGAATTAGCATTTACCGTTTTGTTTTTATGACATATTTTATAGCGATACCCAATTTTAATGTTTGTCCAAGAGATAGCTAAAATTTGAATGTCAGCCCACTCTGTGTAGGTAGATTTGGAACAACTGCCAGTTTCTTAACCTCATTGGCATTGAAATAAAATGGAGCACCCTAAGTGTTATTGCCAGTGGTCTTGTTTAAAGACCAGAAACATTATTTGTTGTTATTTTCATTTTCCCTTTATTTTAAAGATGTTTATTCTCTTTCAAAACCATATAAATTTGTAGGCGGGTTTTTCAAATGTCGAAATGAAATGCGCGCAAATTGGAGTGGAGTGAATTACAAAACATCCAGTAAGTTGGACATATTGGGATTAAAAAAACTGGAGTTGGAGTCGAGTGAGGTATGAAGGACTTAAAGAAATGTTAGAAAGTTTGTTTGAACAGAAAAAAGAAATAAAAAATAACGCAAAAATTAACCTTATTTAAGTTAAAGTCAGTTTCAGAGCTGGTGCATTTATCGTGCATTCTGTGCTCCCATTCAAAATACATGGTACCTCGTGGACAAATAATGAATTGGGGTATCGCAGCAAAAGGACTCATAAAAACTAAATGGTAGAAGCGAGTCACTTCATTTTTTCACACAAGGTGACTATTGAGTGTGGCATTTATAGAAATATTCAATAATGGGAAAGTTCAACTTGATTCTTACATAAATATCGATTCTTTGCTCTATTGCACTTTTTTTGACTCACCCTGTATTAACCCACCATGCATTCATGGGCAGCTTGGCATCACAAGCATACCCTCCATTTTAGTTGGAACTGGAGTTGCCAAGCACTGGAGTTGCCAAGCCCTACAAAAATGTAGTGTCAAATGAACGCATGTCCTTAGTGCTGATGAGAACTGCACATTATCATTTATATATCAGCTTAGAATGAACATATCTCTACTTGATTTTCCTGTGTAGTTCAATTTTGTGACAAAATAATCAATTATTTGACCACCTAACTGGTAGATCTTCAGTGGTATGTGAGCTTTCTTAAAGCAAGTTGGATTTCTCTTTGCATACACCACTGAATGTGCTTTTAATAATTGGAAATCTTTTTAAATACATATTATAAAATAAAAAACAAGACTGAACAATTGACAATCTCAAAATGTACTAAAACAAAAAAGTAAAATTAAACAAACGAAAAGAGCAACAAAAACTTAAAATGCAACTTTGAGATATAAAGGCACAGTATGTTTTAAGAACCATAACAGCATAGGGACATATAATTCACCGCACTCTCACAACACTCTGAACACTGGTCACAGCTTCTTTTGTTATAACTGATATAAACTGATAACCCCCTAGAGCTGAACTTGAAAGTGGGTAAAAGCTTTTGATAGTTACATAAAATACTGAAAGTCAAGATTTTCTTACTTTTATTATGGCAAAATGAATCATGTTGCAAAAACTGAAATTTAAAAGTCTACTATTTGTTCTATTGAGATACAATTGTCCTATTTGGGAAATAAACATAATGCCATTAAGGGGGTACTACACCCCTGCCCAAAGTTGTGCCTATTTTTGCATTTTTCTCAAAAATTGTAGAGCATTGGTGACAAGTAAGATATGTATATATTATAGGGGCAAGGACTACAACTGCTACACTGGAAATTTTATTTCAGCACAGACAATAGTTGTTGAGTTACAGTCAAAAATGAGGGAAAACCAATATTTGATCAATAAATCAATAACTACTTGCCTTGAGTTGCTGAATTTTCAGTGCAGTAGTTGTAGTCCTTGCCCTATAAAATACATATCTTACTTGTCACCAATGCGCTGTAATATTTGAGAAAAATGCAAAAATAAGCAAAAAATTGGCTAGGGGTGTAGTACCCTCTTAATGCTCTTTTTGTCATAAGCTTTTCTCAAAGTGTGAATCTATACCAGTAATAACCATGACATGCATTTCAGAAAACAATCCCCAAAAATGCACAAATGTGTACATCCATATCAAAAGGATGCACTTGTCGGCTGCTACATGTGTCTCATTTCACATAATAACTAGGAAGAAATACCAGACTCATCTCCGAAGAGGAGGTCACTTCAAATTATCCCAAGTCACATGGTTTAGGAATACAGATAATATTTCTTATACAATTTGACTTGGGATGATTTGAAGTGACCTACACTTGATATGAGTCTGGTATTTATTCCTAGCTATTATGTGAAATGAGACACATGTAGCAGCCGACAAGTGCATCGTTTTAATATGGATGTACACAAATATGCATTATGCAAATGAACAATATATTAAAGATGATAATGTACAGGAGTAAAAATATAGACAATGATAATGCCTTGGAATCTTACAGCAGACACTATGTAAAACAAAATAATCTTTCAATTATTGATAAGGGTCCAGTTGTATAAATTATGTGATGCCAAACGTCACTATGTAAAACACCCCGGGTTTGACCTCTCTCACTATGTAATACACCCTATGATTTGGGAACTTATCCCATGCTCCAGTGCAAAACATCTTGTTCATGTGTGTAGCTGTTTGATGGCACCCTACACCCCCAATCCCTTCCCCAACAAGGTGAAAAAGCTGACAACATTGGACTATAAATCCATACACCCCCTATGGAAGACGTCATGACCTTAATTTCCCTCACAGGGGGTGTAGATTTCAAACGGAGTCGCCTATATTCAGGCAACCGCATTTGAAATTCACACTCCCTATGTGGAAAATAAAGGTCATGTATTCCATATAGAATAACCTGTTGTCAACATTAACAATGTTGGAGGGTCTCACTGCATGCTGCCAACATGGACATTCATGTTACATTCATCTTATGTTTAAGTGTGGTAACCAAGGGTGAAAATAAGTGGGAGACGGGAGCCGTTTAGCCCCCAGAAACCCTTAAATGGCCCCTGGTCCCATCTAAATTTAAGCTGACCAGGGGACACTTTGCTTCAGAAACTGGCCCCTGGTCACTACACCCAAAAATCCAATTCCATAGCCATTGATGCATGATGAACTTACCCAGAACAATATTGGCTCCTTGTTGATTAGAAGTGGCCTCTAGTTCTGTGTTGAATGAACTGAACCAGGGGCCATTTTGTGTAAAAAGGGGCCCCTGGTTCATCATTTCTTATTTTCACCCTTGGTGGTAACTTGTTATCCTGGGATTGTTCCTTTATCCCAGTACAACGATTGCATTTGTATAATTGTACAATTCATATGATTACCCTGTGAATACATAGTACATCAACGTAGGACTGTCTGATTGCAATCATATAGATAACTAGATCTCAACTACATAATACAAAGTATATTGTACTACTCAATACAATTTGTTTAGTTCTTCACACACCATCAGTTGGAATTCAGTACAACCACAGAAATAAAACCAGAGAACTTGAGTACACACAGCGCCAAGAAATACAAAATTATAAATCTGCATTATTGCAATGAGCTGTCGCTCTTGCCGCAGCACAGTCAAGATTCTCTGATATTATCCACTGAGTATAATACTAATTTTCAAATGTTAATTCATAATTTTCATGTCACATATACATATCATTTACTGCTTTGCAGTGACTATGCTAAGAATCAAAGCTACTGCTGTGTATCACAGCTATAGATCTACTGTAGTGTAACATGTGCAATTGTACGTGGATGTGTCGCAAACATGGCTCTCATTTTTGGCATTTGGTATATCAATGACCCCTCTTTCTTGGCCAATTTTGGTATATGGATGGGTCATTTTTCAAAATTTCCCAAATTTTTTTCTTGAAAAATTGGTGAATTTTATCTACCTGTAGCCAGAATTTTCAACATTTTGAGATTATCTAATGTTTTGGCAAAAGTTGTAAAAACTTTCGCAGCTTGCACTAAACTTGGCCTAAAAGTTTGACTTTTGGTGTAGCGATATATTTCTTGTATCCAATAGCACACCATCACAAACCTAACAGATTTGAGATTTACAGTATGTCTATTTAGATTATACACATAGTATACTGAAACGTCTCAAGATTGACAAAGTCTGTTCATACCAACATTATATTGGTTTTGCATGTACAGTGACAATTTGGAAAAAATAATACTATAATATTTACAGTAATTTCTTGCGAAACTGGAACACTATAAACGCTAGCGGCTCCGCGATAAACACATGCGAATATAGCGCGGCACAGAAGAAAGCATACACATGCCTTACATTGCATACATGCTTAGTACGCTACATGGACGCAACGCGCATGTTCCAGTTTGGCCAAGAAATTACTGTCAATATTATAAGTGCTTATGAGTTTGGTCATTACAAGCGCCAACTCATATTTTCAGACTCCCAATTGCCCTGCATTTATTGCTAAAAGACCAGAATCCAGTCTCCCCACACCGTCCTGTATGGTGATACCAGTATCAGCAATGTAGGTAAAATTAGGGGTATATAAATAAGCACTTGTGTCGCTCCATCAATGGCTCTCATCCAGTTGAAATCCATACAACCCCCTATGGAAGACATGACCTTAAACTTCCACACAGGGAATGAGATTGTCTAAATGGGCGACTCCATTTGAAATCTACACCCCTCTGTGGGAGATTAAGGTCACATCTTCCATAGGGGGATGTATTTCAACTGGAATAACTCCATGCAATCAGTGTGTCGTAACATGAGAGCATTGGGTCGTGCACCAACACTAATCCGAAGTTTATCAGGCGCACAGCAAAGTATTCAAAGAGGTACCGGTACACCATTTTGCCCTCAATGAACAATACATAAAAATGGTGCTAACCGGGTTTGATGCAAACTCTTGATATACATTATAATACCCTGGTTACAGGAATACCACACATTGAGCAATAGGGATATTCTATTTCAAATCCACACACCCCCTGTGGAATATTTCACTACCATCTCAATTGCAGTTGCACTTTATCAGTGTTCAATTCAGTTAGAAATTTTTGATAGCTTCATGTTAAAATTGCCACTTGAAAATTGTTAGAATTTATCCTGGGAATTTATAATGAATTTTGCACAATTTGGTCTAAAATAAGACCATTTTGTTTGGAATTCCAAACTTTTTATGGATGAGAATAGTTGGATCTGGACTAATTTACACTCTTAAATTTGCTTGGAATTCCTGGTAAATCTTCCAAGGGGTGTGGTTTTCAAATGGAATTGCCAATTTCTATAACTCGTCATCGCAGTGTTACGTCAAAATCGATAGTTGCTAGGTCAACGCTATATCATGTGTTTGGAACCAAAATCAAAATGATTACAACACAAAGTCAATGGGTTGCCAACAGGTGTGCAATCCAAGCGTGAACCAGTAACTAAGGTGTCGACATATTCACTACGACTGCAAATAATGATATTGTAATGATCACCATATTTTGAAGACTTGGGTTTTTTTGGCGTAGTACAAAGATAACATCCTGTTTCTTCAACTTCATTGTTAAGGTTCAAAATTGTCAACATTTATTTCATAACTTGAAAAAATTTCAAGCTTTGAAACAGGAAGTAGACCCCATTTGTTGTCCTTTTTGAAGTGAGTTGTTATGGTGAATGTTTCATAGTTCATCTTGGCTATATCACTCCTTATCACTTCTTAATGCTCTGCATTCTCGCCAAAGGCTTCAACCCTAAAAGTCCCAGTTTAGAGATATCCTCTCAAAAACCACTGAACCAATACTGGACTTGGTTTGTAATCATATTAATGCATTTTTCATGCCGATACCAAACATGGTCGTGGAAATGTACACATTTTTTTTAAAGAAAGTTATGAATTAGTCGTCTGTAGTCGACATCTGTGTGGGGATGATTAACATCAATGTAAAGAGCTGTAAGAGTCGGACAATGGCATCTCGAAAAAGAGTTGTATCTTAAGCAGCCTCTGCAACCATGTCTCTTCATTAAAAAAACGTAAAATTTGGCTGCATTCTCCAAAGGTCCATTCAATGCATTTCATGCAAGTCTCATTTATAATGCCAACCACAAGTCCTTTATCGTTGTCTAGAAAAATATCACCCAAACTAACAAACAGTTTGTACTTGTAGCAACCTGTGTACACAAAATGCTGGAAATTCACCTTTGGAAGAACTGAAAATATCCAGCAAATCAGTCCATTTCATGAAATTGATAACATCTACTTCTTCAATATCTCCACCACGATTACTATCAGTACTTGTAGTAACTCGCTTCTATTCAATCTCTCTCCTTGGTGTTCAGCCACAGTAGTAGTATGGACATAAATCCCTCCTTTCAACAGGAGCACCATCCGAGTTAAGGATGTATAAAGTCTCAAAGAAATTGTGTCATATTTTCTCCCCGTACTAGAGCGCCGCTGAAGCGGAAGTACCCAACTGAAGTCAGCGCAACATGCCTGAATACGTCAGTCTTCCTTACAAAATATACAAAAAGTCAGGAATAAGTTCATTTCAAAAGAAACGTCTTCAGAAGTCATTTTTTGCTTTCCTCTTCCTGGAAATTTGTGATGGTTATTGATTATCAAAACTGATATCAGATAACCAGATATTGATTATTCAAAATTGATAATCAAATCATCAGGTGTTTCTAGTTATTATACCTGTTGTTACAGTCATTTTCTGCCCAAGTATACACACACGCTGATACACTACTACGAGAGATGCTGCTTCTCCATTTCATACTGTGATAAAGAAGTGAAAAAAGAAGAGAATAATATATATAAATTAGTATACATGACATAAATATGCCCTATTTGTTGCATAAGCTGCCCAGGGCATTTAAGTCATCTTTAATACTAGGTGCTTAATTTCCCCCTTTTTACCATCATTAATCATGCACTACACCCGTCTGGGATTGGCAAAATTTTTTTCTTGAGAAAATCATCAAAATGGCATCAACCACTGACTTAAAAAAATTTAAGAATATATATAATTAAGATCCTCTCATGAATGAAGATAAAAAAAAAATGGTTTTTTACATTTCGGATTTTTTAGCCATGTTTCGGAATTTCCGGAAGACTTACACCTCTGTTGAAGCTATTTATAATTATAACAAACATATCGTCACCCTCATAACCAAACTGCCTAAGTCATTATTACATGTTTCTCATTTGCAATTTTGATTTTCTGAGTAATGAACCCATAGTTAATCAAATTTCCAGCCGCATTTTCATTAACTTGTGAAATACATCTCTTTTGACGTATTCCACAAGTTTAAAATAAATAATGCGGCTGGAAATTTGATTAATTATGGGTTCATTACTCAGAAAATTAAAATTGCAAATGAGAAACATGTAATAATGACTTACATGTAGGCAGTTTGGTTATGAGGGTGACGATATGTGAAATGCTATACCTGACAAAAGTGGTGTAAAAGTAACATATAGTATAGTCTAGACAACATGTAAACAATATGTATCTAAATTGGCACTCCATAATGTCACAATTTCAGGTTCAATTAGCATGATTAAATTTGTTCTGATTAATTAATGCACATTGTACTGCATGCATCCCACATGACTTCACTTAATTGCCACATGAATCACAGCATTAGGTACAGAGTCCCCCATGCCAACATTCTAAATTTGTATACAAGGGCTGTTTTGGTCTAAGTTGTAAAATAGCATGCGCATATTTTGGGGGGGCCAAAATGAAGGGGCGACGGAAGAAGAAGGGGCGGCAAAAACGAAGGGGGAGGCAAAAAGAATTAGTAAATACAAAAGGGCGGAAAAATTTGACAAAGCATAACAATTTTTGAAAAAATGGTACTATACATCAAAATGTGCTGCTTTTAGGGCGCTAGCACCTGAAACCCTTCTATTAATTCTATTAATTATTTTTTTCTTCAGCAGTGAAGTGTCACAACAATATATTTTTGCATTTAATAAATGGGGCTCGACAGCATCACAATTTTGCACCCCATTTTTACAGTGGAGTGCAATATGCATATTTTGAGGTGCATAAATCTGATATAGGAGAGTGATTTTTAGCTCTCCTTCTAAGTTGACCATTCTCTCCTTACATTCTGTTGTAAATGTTCTAAACAGCTCTCCTTGAAAAATCCAGAAGAGCTATTTCGTGCTCTCCTGCAAATTCCGAAAGACAGTCCCTGCAACAAAATACAAAGAGATATTTTACATTTGGGTTCTTCATTCCTTGCTTTTATTCTAGGATAACATAAGCAACTTACCCAAGCTAGTTGTCTGCCTATATTGCCCATTGTTACACCCCCGGAAAAGAACACGCATGGAAGCCATGACCTCACATACAAGAAATCAGGCTCTGTGTATCTGTAACAAATAGTAAGATAAGGTATGGTCAAAGGCAAGCTATCAGTCCCCATTACTACATGTATATGCAATTTACTTTAAAAAAAAAAAGAGACAGTATGGGCCAATTTCTCGAAGCAGGGCTAGTGGTCAGGCTTCCTTAAGCCCAATTAGTCCTACATACCACTAGCCAACCTTCGAGAAATCAGACCTATGTGGCCCTGATTGCATGATTTGAAATCTGCCCACATTAAAGCCCTATGACTTAAGGGAAAACGTTTTACTTCCCGGCTCGGCCAGACACTTCTCTGTGACATCTTATCTGACCAGACCCACTGCACTTCAGTGTATGTAATGTGCCACACTGCCAGTGCACAGGTTATAGGCTAAAACTCACAGAATCAAATGATGTTATAGTGATCGCCAAGCATGGCAATGGCTAACCCAAGGACCTGCTTATTTTGTTTACAGAAAATAGGCTACAAATGATGTTCCAAGTACATGCCCCAAATAAAAATGACTTCCTGGACCCTGGTTGAGACCAAACCTGATCTGAACAGTAGCGAAAATCTGCAGACAGGACCCTAAAATGTTTTGAAAATTATACTGAAGTTCTTCATGAGGACATAACAAGAACATTCTTGTCATCAGAATATTATGATAACATAACACAGTAAGAAACAGGTGTTTTGGAATCAGTCCAATTGCAATTTTCACATGCAAATAACCTAGCAGATACCTGACCAGATAATAATGAAATTGAGTTATAGGCAAAAGAAAATGGGCAAGGTTCATAACTTTGCAACCAAATAATCCCGGCAAGTAATCAAGAGACCTGATTCAACATCAGTAAGTGTTGATACTGTACAAGTTAGTAATGGTAGTAACTCAATTTTCAAAATTTCTGACTTTGGCCTGAGTGGATCTGATCGGTCACATATTATTTGGGAGCAGAATATCTTGAATGTTTAGGAATCAGTCTGCTCCAAAAGTCTACTGATAATTAATACTTGTGTGTGCTAGCCATAGGCTTCAACATAAAAATATCAAAATATCAAGAGCTATCTCAAGAACCACTGAACCAAAACTAGGCTTGTTTGTACTCATTTTTATGCATTTTTCATGCCAATTCCAATTATGGGCATGAAAATGTACAATTCTGATTTTTGTTGTTGAATAAATTAACTTGTCGTCTACAGTCGACACCCGCTTGGATAGGGTTAAATAGCTACTTACCTGTACACACCCTGATAAACTAAGAGTTGTGTGACTAATGTAGCCAGGAAGGCTATGCTGAGTGCTAGACCAAACCCACTCCGTGATCTGTCAAATAACCACCATAGACCAATGGACATTGCTGCTAGTGTGAGCGAGAACTGTAGATTGTTGGCAAAATCAAGTTTCTGAGGATTCGGATGGTCAAGGAACATACGTTTTCATTTAAAATACATGTTGTTGTGATTATTTGTTGAAAAATAAAATGACGCAGGTAAAGAAATAATAAAAAGAATTGCCGATTATTCTCTAATAAATGCTCCCTCTAATATTTAAATGCTTCCCCCATTTATTTTCAACCAAAATTCCATGCTTGTATCTTGTGAAAATAAGCTTACCACGATCGGAAATAGCCAAAAAGTGCAAATCCGAAAGTGAACCGGAAGTCACTGATCCCAATTTCATAGTTGGTCATGATTTTTAAGCTTACCTAACTATTTTTCTAGTATTTTTATTTTGAAAATTTGACTTTAATAAATGTAACCTTTTAAAAAAAATGCAATAATATTACAAAATAACAAACATGTTAGTTAAAGTGTGTGTAATAGGAGTCCTGAGGGTTCAATGGACTATGGCTCCCGGAACCAATGGAGGAGAGCCTTACCAATACCATACACAAATGAACAAATACAATAGGACAAAGCCAACCCCTATGATCTGCTTCTATACCCGTTTAATATGCACACAGGTGGATCCCCGGTTGTATTATCATTTTTTTTCATGTAACAAGTTCACGGTTTCCAGTGCATGGGGGTCACTGAGGCGTTACAAATTGAATGCAATCATTGAATGAATACAGAAATAAGAATAGGAGTGTCTGGTACATAGCGTGTCGGACTCTACCTGAGAACCTAGTCTTTAATTATATCTTAAGTTCCACAGAATCACTCGCCATACACAAATGAACAAACTCAATACAATATTTTCCAATGAGGAAGTGTCAGACTCTTGCCTATCACAGTCAATGTTTACAGACCTAGACCTATTCATGTTTTGCAAACAGACCAAGCCTCATCAAGGCCTAAAGACGTGCAATTTGTGCTGATAAAAATGACCTTAAAAGTGTTTCTGACAAGATTGTACAGGAAGTAATGTATACAATGAATAATATTGATAAATTGTTTGCTTTGTGGCCCCGGGTGATTATCATAGCATATTGTTCACATTACATGTAGCTTGCAGTGTACTACCAGATTAATTAACATGTCTAAGCACAATTACCCCCCCCCCCCCCCCCACACACACACAGCCCTGTTTGTAAATACGTTCAAACGAGGACCTCGACTTAACGAGGTTCTAACCGAGGACTCACACACCCATTTTTAATCGACACACCGTGGACCTCACACAGACACACCAGACAACTTACTATCCAACTGTGACCCGTCCATACCCCCTATGGGGACCTATCTTATGCATATTTGCATCATTTACGTCATCCTGGTCATAGTTTCAAACCTAGGACGTCCTCGTTTGGAGATGGGTCCTCGCTGTATGGTGTATATCCATATGTAGGTCCTCGTTTGGAGGCATTTACAAATGCATACACAGACACCCAAGAGTTGCACGACTGGATCAATGAATTCAATTAATATGACATTATTCTATGACTTTTGTATGCTATGTATTTATCCCAGGGTATTTATAGACATGGGGAAATCAATTGCCAGTGAGACAGATTTTAAAACATTTTTGTGAATTACTAAATATTAAACTATATGTACAGTAAACATTTCTAACTGATCATAATACATGTATATATGTATCTTTGACAGTAAGGCTAGAATTTTAATTAGCGCACATTTTGAGAATCGATATTGAATCTTGCAAAGAAATTGTCACGAATCAGGAATGAAATTTCAATGAGAATCAGAGAATTGATTCTCGTAATGATTCGCCTTAAATTGGTTTGCGAAAATCAAAATTGATAAAGGTAAACTTTTTAGTGAACAACTTGTTTGTTATTACAGGATCTACAACTTAAAAATTCACCCAAACGCTTTTGGAAATAAACCGAAAAAGTTACTTTTAAACACAAACAAACAAACAAACAAATACATATGACACGATCTGGTCCATGGAGGCATGGGGCATGGAGGGGGGAAAATGCCCCCAGTCAGAACTCTTGCCCCTGTTGCCCCCAGTAAATACCCAAAATTGCGGAAATGTCCAGTTTTTGCAGCAATTTTATGCAACATTTGTTGATTTTGCCCCTCCTGAAATTCACTTCCCCCCCAATACAACAAAAAAAAAAACTGCATGTACCAGATTGTGTCACATATTATAATTTATCAAGGATACAGCTGACGCATGGTTGATTCCTACAAAGACTGCCAGACATCTCATGACATTGGACCATTCTCTCTTGTAACACTGCTTCTCTCCAAGTTTACTGTCTACACATGGGTATAGGAGACCTATGAAGGCTGAAAAGACAAAATGGGAACAAATGGAAGATGATTATAAACAATGTGTAATGCTGATTTCATACCGTTATGCACACACATTGCAGACAGCAAGCGCAGGGACTGCCTTTTGAGAGGAGCTTGAGCTGTGTAGCTAATCTACAGCTCCTCTGAATTTGCATTTGCAAGAGTGATTAATAGCTCCTCTTAATAACTCATTACATTCTTTACGCTTTAATGGCCACAGGTGCAAACAGCTCTTCTAAAGCTCTTCTTGAAGAAACCAGAAGAGCATTTTACAGCTCTTGACCTATTTTCAAAAGGCAGTCCCTGAAGCGGCAGCAAATTTTTCCTGCATGTACAATTTTTTTCCTACCTGCACTGGTGCATGTAGCCCAAAATTTCTACATGCACAGCAAAAAGTGTGCATGCACCAAAATTAAAGCAAACATAAAATCACATTGAATCACGATCATTGTCAGTTAAGCTTGTAATAATATTTCCGGCTCCCCTGTCAGTGTCATTTTTGTGCCGATCACTCGCCCCTTCACTCGCCGATGATGTGGCTTCATCTGTTCTAGAACTAGTCGCCGACGAGGTGCACGATTTCCAGAATGATGCAAGTGTTTTTGAGCTATTTCCTTTTTGCTGGACATTATTATGATTATTTTCCGTACGTAGACAAATATTTCCCATGGTTTAAATTCCGGGCCTTTTTTTTTTCTTCAATGAAATGAAAATGACACTCTTCTACATGTGCTGAGAGTATCGGAAATTGGTGGCATATGATGTCACATTACGCTAGCCCCTCTAAGGGAAGTCATAGTCTTGGACCAGACTGTATGTGGCTATCGCGAATGTTCGTTAGGATGGACGAGTATCAGACCGATGCAAACTGGCTGTGTAGAAGACTAGGGAAGTCAATGAAAAAAGTGACAGTTCTCACATGATAGGGGTATCGGGAATTGTCAATTGTGCGATTTGTGCCAGCCCTTCTAATGAAGTCAGAAGATGTTGCGCTAAAATAGATTGGGTTTTTCCCAATCGGACTGACTGCTTGCTTACTTTTGTATTGGCCTTGTCATATCGCTAGCGCTAAAATCGTACATGCACGTGTGTAGGCAGGTAGTGAAAAGCTGCATGCACAGAGGGAATGTTACATACACTGGTGCAGGTATGCAGGTGGTAAATCGAACACTGCCCCCGTCAGATTTTCCTGTCACTTTTGTTAAAGGCCTAAAAATACAAAAGTTTGTATTGCACTTGAAGCTCCAAAGTCGGGGTTGGTCAGTCAGTAATTTAAAGAGAGAAAAAAAAATCCAACATTATTCAAAAATGTAATTTCACCACATATGATAGTAAACAATGATTTACATGTACAATGGCTTGTTTGGGGGTTTAACTTACAAAATAGAATTGAAGAAAATAATATTTGACCCTCTTTTTCAGATTTTAGAGTCGGTCGAAAAGGTCAATACAAATCTTTTTGTAGGCCTAATGATGTTGTTACTGACATATTCTCTAATGAATACAGTATCATACCCTCATTTGTTAATTTCGCACTCCCACAATAATTTCACTGTAGCCACATAGTGTATACATTGTAGGTGTAACTCAACAAGGGATCAGATATCAGTGGTTTTAGCCAGAATCAAAAAAATGCCTTCCACATATCCAAGGCAAAGTCTAATAACCTATTTGATAACACTATTAAGGTCAAACACTGACCTCATTTTATGGAGTCCCTTACCAAAAATGCAGCCTAATTTAGCATGTAATTAACCTGCATCTAGCCTGCTTTTAAAAAGCAGTCTTATTTTAACCTGTACAAGGCTGTGCTAGCATGGTGTTTATAAACGTAGGTTAAATTTTAGCCTGGTTTTGACCAAGATGTTTCTGCAGGTTAACTTTTAGACTGTTATACAAATTTACATGCAGGTTAATTTTGTACAGGTTAATTCTTAAGCTGCTTTTATTAATATATATTAACAGGTTAATGATTAGCAGGCTAATAATTTGACAGGTTAAAATTTTAGACTGCTTCAGGTGCATGATGGGATATATTTCTAACTGCCATTTTGAATTCTGTAAAATGCAGACATGATGTGGGCTCCTTGTTTTTTAATGTTTTAAGCTTGATGTATGCTCTGTGTTTTCACTATTGGACTGTTACTTGACAACTAACAATGTATGTGAACCATGTAGCTCATCTGAACCCTGCATGTGCTAGGCCAGATTGCAATGTAAATGCTATACGGATGTACACATGTATAAGGTATAGGTAAGCTTAAAAATAATATCAATGTAAATGTGGAAGGTTTTCATGGTGGCATGCAGCTTAACTTGAAGTAGGGGAATGGTCTAATGTAAGGGAGCATTAAGCTGGAATAACTTCTATCATATATCGTCGGTTGTATCACATAGCATGCATAGTGACGCATATTCGACATTTTAAACATTTTTGCGAAAATTGGTACATTAATTTGTTTATGTTCTTCTCTATTCATCAAAAAACATGCCTGAAAGTGTCTTAATTAGTAAGATACATTGTATATAATTATATCGTATTTACAAAAATGTCTGTATCACATAACAAAGTATTTGCCGATCATCTATAGCCCAATAAGTTTTTGATACAAATGTACGCGAATAATTTTGCCATAAAAATGGTGCACAAGTGGAATATATGTGCGTGAAGTGCGCAAATATTGGCACATTTGGGGCTAAAATGGCCCAATATGAGGTTAATTTGGTCAGAAACCCTGTGTCAACATTAGGGGGGGGGGGTGATTGTATGGACCACCCTCCGGCAAGAGGATTCACACCCACCCCCTGATCAATTTGATTTGCTCGAAATGTGTATTTTGCAAATATGTCAGTATGTAATACAGCCGACGATTTATGAATTCGGCAGCTGAGTGACGAATACGCTGTTCTGAGTAAATTTTGGTACCATACCATATTTTGGAAGATGACACACTGATTTTGGTCTATATTTTGTGTACGGTACTAGCTCTCACATGGTGGAACCATGCAGTGGACGAATACTGCTAAATATCCTTTATACAGGCTAACTGTTTTGTATTTAAAAACAGGTTAATTTAGGTCCCAAATTAACCTGTTAGTGTTATGCTAATTAGACAGGTTAAAAATTAGCCTGCCTAATTTAAATATTTCGGCTCTATTGCAGGCTAAGCGCAGGTTAATATTGATTTACAGGTTAATTTAACAGGATAATATCGCAGGCTAAAAGTATGCAGGCTAAATATATACAGGCTAAAATTAACCTGCATACAGTATGCAAATTTTGCAGCCTAACTTAGCCTGTCTAATTTACATATTTCGGCTATATTGCAGGTTAGAGGCAGGTTAAAAATTTACCCTGCGTTTTTGCAGTCAACACAGGCTAAGCGCAGGCTTAGTGCAGGCCTTTTCTGGTAAGGGGTACGAGGTTTTGTACCCAATAACACTGCACATTCACAGACCTATCATTTATCTGTGTACTGTGGCCTGCTGACAAATAAGCATGTTTGGAGATCCATGAACAAGCAACTCATTGAATGTCCTTAGTTACATGCTAATAACAGAACAGGCAAACAACATACTTGTAACATTAGTACATGACCTACATTGTGTAATTGGATTTCCTGAATCCTTACTACATGTAGCACGTGCCAAAGTTACACATGTAGCCTTGTTTGTTTGTTTGATTTCTTCTTTTGCCTTCTAATCTAAATGACCTTTGATTCTCTGATCAAAATAAATTACAGGCTTCAAGAGTCAATAACCCTTATTTATTTACACAAAATCACATGCTAGAAGGCTGCTGATATTGATAATTGAACTATCATGATTATTTTGTGTCACTATTCGAAATCTGCAAAATTTTGCAGGGCCTATAGATTTCGTCTTGGTTTGCAAGAAATCAAAATCCATCATAGTCACTCACTGCACTTACTGTATGATACAATGAGAGAAGTTGTTCTCGCAACGGAATCTTACGAGAACCATTATGACAATCGATTCTGTGATTCTTGTTGAAATCTAGGCCCTGTTTTGTCCTCTAGTCCAAAAAATCCTCACTTACCGTATTAGTTCCAATAAGCCCACATGCCCCAATAAGCGCCCACCAAGGGTATTTTCAATTTGCTAAACATGTATTATTTAGAGCCCCCCAGGCACCCATGACAAGTTTTATTTATACAAGCCCTCAGCTTATCATGGTCATCTGATGTAAGGACGTAGCGCCTTATTTTGAGCACTGTATACAATCAATGTATGGTCCATGAGTTTGAATTACATGTTATGGTGGTAAATTGATAAATTTGTGACTATTTTTGCAATTTTCTCAAAAAATAATAACACACTAGTAACAAAAGTTATGTAAATTATAGGGGCAAGGAGTCCAGTTACTACACTGGAATTTGAGTGTCTCAAAAAAAGCGGTACAACAAATGTACGTTATTTATGATAAGAACAGAGGTACGGTACCGCTAGAATGTACCTCATTTCTTAACATGTTATTATGAACTACAAGTTTGTCTTGAATCACTGCAATTTAAGTAATTAGATTCCTTACCATATATTTTAAATACTTTAAAAGCTATGAATACATACATAACTTTTGTTACCAGTGTGTAGTTATTATTTTGAGAAAAATGCAAAATTAGTTACAAAATTTATCAGGGGGTGTGTAGTACCACCACCTTAATGTAAAGCCAACTTTGTAGAAGTACTCAAAACATGTTTGACATTCAATGTTCTTGTGCCCTTTTTGTGTTTGTTCAAAATTATTTAATTTTTGTGTGTACTTGCGTATGATAAGACACCTCTAGTAGCATGTAAATACACAAAGTTTAAAGTGTAGGAAGGTCAATATGTATACATCTAGCTGATGCAATGCTAAACAACAACAAGTGGGCTTTACAGAAATACATGTGACCTTCTACATGTAGTACAACAAAATGAGGGTAAAGTTACAAGTTGGTAGACTTTTCAAGATGTCCTGGCTGCTGTGTTGCAAGCGTTGGTGGTCTTTGTTTCACATGCACCTGTTCAAGGCAATAGTATGTCTGTATCAGCGATCGAATTGGATGGTATCGCATCGCAAAATGCGATGCAATTTCCATCAACTGCTATGCACTTTTCCAAAATGCATAGCTAAAAGTGCTATACTGCTATGCAAACATGTGTTTTGCATCTATAGCACAAACTGCGATGCAAAAAAATTGACTGAATTCGAACCCTGGTCTGTATCCTTTGCGAATGGGGGCAGAGTGAGCCATTGTACACATGCACGTGGTAAACAAAGAACATCAACATCAACTGGGCAGCCAAGGTGTCGCAAAACTACCAACTTGCAATTTTACACTCATAGCAGGTCACATGTCAATATAATAATGCATGTCACAATTACCACATCTACATACAATGCTATACATGTGTATGTGTGTCAGGCACACAAACACCTTCATGTAAAAATTTAGACAAAACTTGAGGGCATCCTCCTCAGAAACTGTTACACTAGGGCTTTAATCACAATTTAATATAGTACACTGCCAAAGAAGATATCTTACACTTCCCACAATGCACTTCTTCCATTTCAGTTTTCTGTACTGATTAATGGAACACGGGTCGATAGTGACAAAAAGTACCATGAACAGAGAACAATACATCCATATCTTGCAAAATATGATTTTCTTGACTATCAATCCATGTTTAGCCAGTCTATTGTCAACATGAAAACAAAGGGAACTCATACAAAGTTATATGAGTGTCATTTGATGAAATGAGGTGATGCATCATGTTGCAAAGGATTCTGGGAAGGGGCAAGATATCTTCTCTGGCATGTACACTACCAGGGATTGAAATACAAAATAAAACTTACATGCACAACTCTGATTTTTTTCTAAAAATTGGCGGATTTTCACAAAATTTTACATGCACTAGGCAAAATTCTAACAGTTTGTAGACAGAATGTTGTTGAAACACACATACTTAAACTGGATCTCTAAAGATGCACTCCCATGAAATATAACATAAAATAAAACGAACGGAGACGGGAAACAGTTGTACATTAGCAGCAAATTTTCGGTACCAAGCGTACCTTCTTCAGGCTTTATTATAAAATGACACAAGAAAACGTTACGCATTAATGTTCTTGTTTGTTTTTAGATTGTTTTCTTGTGTCATTTTATAATAAAGCCTGAAGAAGGTACGCTTGGTACCGAAAATTTGCTGCTAATGTACAACTGTTTCCCGTCTCCATTCGTTTTATTTAATAGGCAAAATTCTACATGCACAGAGTCAAAGTTACATGCATCTGTGTATGTATGCATGTGGTATTTCGAACACTGTACACTACAGTCTATTGATTTTTTAGTCACTAACCTGCAGCAGTTCCACAGACGACAGGCACCCACCAGGCAGATGAGAAAAAGTTGACAACAATCTCTGGAGGGAATAGAGTCACATTTTGCTGAACTTGAAGTAGATTCAACACCAGGGCAAGAAACATGCCAATCACAAAGAGTACTGTAGCTCTCTTCACCAGGCTTTGGAAGTATGCCATGGTAGAAGGTATTTATGTAGTTACTTGGTAACTGTAACTGATAAGTCTGTGTAAGAGTCGTCTTGCAATATAAGTTATCTGAAGAGGTTTTTTAAAGCATCAGTCCTCTGTTAGTTATAACTGGACCTTCATAGTTGATGAAATGGTAGAGCTAACCTATACAAGAAAAGAATAGAAACGATATGTGGTATTTGTAATTTCAAAGAAAATGTTACGGTACAATATTATGTTAACAATTCTGAAAGAAAATAGACTGCTCCAGTTGAAATCCATGTCCTCTGAAACTGGAAGACATGATCTTTGTTTTCCACTGCAGGGAGTGTTTTTCAAACAGTGTTACCTGAATGGGCGATTCCATATGAAAACACAAGGATGTGATGGGATGGTTAGTTTGATGCTAATGAGTGAAATCGGAGCATCAGCCCTCGAATTAAGGATCTGAAGGGGCACAGCAACTTTTTTAGGGCAAGTTGATACTTGCCTTGGATTTTCACTGAAAAGGCAAAGCAGCACAACAGTTTGGAATATTTCAAGAGGGAATCATGGCAACTGTTGAAAATTTGAGAAGGGCACCAAGGCAATTTCTCAAAAGCAAAGAAAACACACACAAATAGTCTGAAAGATGATTTTATAATGAAGGGGTAGGGCTGGGGCACTGACGGCAACTTCTTTAGAGGGCACGTCAAGTGACTGCCGTCGGTAAAGGACACATTTTGAGGGCATTACGGCGGTGGGGATGGGCACCCACGGCATTATGCCGTGGGTTAATTCGAGGGCTGCGGAGCATGTTTAATTTGTGACCCTTGTATGGGGTCATTTTGAGGGTAATCAAAATAATGCTTGCTCAACACCTTTTTTGGATTCAGCGGGTCCAAATGTAAAGATACACTCTAGGTTATCAACTTTTACTAACACATACCTTACGAAACCTGAACTATTAACATTTTGGCTAGTCTGCAAGCTTTAATTTGAATATGAATTTATACAATAAAATTTTATACAGTTTGAAAAATGCCTTTGTAATTTTCCATGTTATGTTTATGGGAAAAAATACAGATTTTTCAAGGTAATTTTCATGTTGTATTCAATCGTTTAATCACAAATCTACGGAAGAGGATCTGACTCGGGATCTGACATGTGGCCTTATATCCAAAATGGCTGCACTCATCAGATTAAATCATGCATTTCGCCAAAAAACATCACATTTTTGTCGCATTACATACTGTGTCAGGTGCTAGGTGATAAGTTATTTTTCAGGGTTGTTGATTTTTTTTTTAAATCAAGATTTTTTTATTTAAATAAATTTTTCTTTTTTTTAATTCCAAGAACTGCTATACCCCATGATAGAGTCAAAAGAGTGCCAGTGGAATGCTAGTCATATGTACAATCCTACCAGGTATTTACAAAAAAATCAAAACATGTTTTTACATGTGAAAATTTCAAAGAAAAAATTTGGTAAAATCATGGGGAACAAACCTGAATTCTGCACCTTGAAGATGAATTTTTAGCAATAGATAGAGTGACATCATAGAGATATTTTAATTGTATTCAAAAGTTGTAGAAGCATTAAGAATGAAGTAAAACAGTCAATGTAAGAAGTAAATTAACTTACATTTATCAAAAATGAAAAAAAAATGGAAAAAGTTGATTTAAATCAGTGATTAAAAAAAAAAAATCAAGTGATTTAAATCGGCGTGATTTAAATCAAACAAACCCTGTTATTTTTATTTTTTTTTTAAACACATTTTACATCAAATGAATATTTAAAGGGAGATGTAGTGCAGAATTGACACAAAAATTATGTTTTTGGATTGGTAGCAGAATTCTGCAGTCATAGTATGCATGTACCTGCATGGCCGGCTGTACTGCACTGATGGACTGGATCTGATGAGCAAAAACTTATTAAAATGCATCATGCATCAGTCGCTATTGACATTTTCATCCTATTATTCACTCAATTCCTTCCAGAAGTACTAGTAATTGTTGTCATTTTAAGCTTTTTGAAATAAATTATGCACTTCTCATCCTCTTGCAATGTAGGCCTTAAGGGGGTACTACACCCCTCGATAAATTTGTGTCTATTTTTTCATTTTTCTCAAAAACTAATAACACACTGATAACAAAAGTTATGTATATTATACGGGCAAGGAATTCAATCACTACACTGAAATTTCAGTGACCCAAGACAAGCGGCTCGTTATTTATGATAAGAAATAAGGTACCGCTACGATGTACCTCATTTTCTATATCATATATACTGAACCGCTTGACTTGAGTCACTGAAATTTCAGTGTAGTAATTGGATACCTTGCCCCAATAATACATAACTTTTGTTACCAGTGTCTTATTATTTTTGCAGAAAAATGCAAATATAGTCACAAATTTACCACAGGGGTGTAGTACCCCCTTAAAAAATCTAACCAATATTCTAATGATTTTTTTCTCACCCTGAAACATTATTTTAATGTCAAGATAAGATGAATTTTGTTCTCTAAAATTACAAATTGATAATGATAAAAATTAGGCCTATAAACAATTAAGAATTTTGATGTTTGTGTGTCTTATTTTATGTTAGTATTTTGTAGGCGCTACAAACTAAAGCTATTCCTCCCCAACGTTGTCGGATTCTTGGCTGTGGCTTTTTGGGAGAAAACACATCAAACAAAATTGATTTCTTTTGCACCAAAACAAATCGCACATTTCTGTTGTACAGTAACAAACAAACATGATCTATTCAATTCTCTCTAACTTCAATGGACATTGCTAAATAGAAATGATGACTATCGAGGTCGCATCACTGAAGTCATGAATAGATTAATTACGTACGGTACTATAGTCTATCTAGATTGTATTGTTCTCTGAAAAATACAGGTTTTTTATCTATGGCACTCTAGCTGAAATACAGCAAAATAATGTCACCCGGGGGTAATGTCATAGGAAAAATGTAAACCTGTATTTTAAATAGCTTGTTAGCTAGGGTATTGTATCTCGAGCTAGCGATGCATGGATGCAGGATGCATGGAAGGCCGGCCAGCTGGCCATTGATGGCACTGTACTAGCCCGAGGTACTCATACCTCAGTCACTACGATTTCCACTGTCCTTCTCCGTACGAAGGTCTGAGACTCCTGAGCCTATCTGGTCCAGGGTACACATAAAATACCACCTTTTCTCATAAATACCACTTCCTACTACCATTCCTCACATGAAGATGAGACTTTAATAAACAAAACATATTTGGTGCATGTTCGTTAATTTTGAGCACATTCGAGGATGTAAAAGACCAGACTTGTGACTTTTATCGTCGCCGTGTTTTGAATTCTTCCTATAAATAGATGCCGTCATCACTGCGACGTGAGTTCACGGTGTCCCGTTTCTACGTACGTCATTCATGGCCCTATGGTGAGGAAGGAACAACTAGGGCCAGCCCATGGATGATGTTTCGGGCTACATGCGCATGCTCACCCGCGCGTACCCGATCATGCTGTATTTAGGAATCCCAGGCAAACCTTATATTTAGTTAACACACTTGCTAGTCAGTCAAATTCGCCGACAATGTCAATGCATATTTACATAGAAATTTAAAACAACTGGCCGAAGAAAGAAACCTACATAAATATGCTTTCTATACTTCACTTGACCCAAATATATGATTTTTATGGTGATAAGACAGGCACATGGAATTTTAAAGGGATTTTGATAGCAGTTCCATTAAAAAAAAGCTGCTATCGTAATGAGACTAAGATCTAGAAACACCCCCGAAATGCCGTTTTGGGGAATTTTGCTAGCTAGCTGAATCTTTTTGATGAAAGTCAATCTTTGACAAGATGTAACTTTTCTACGGAAAGTGCTATGAAAAAAGGTTTTCAGTTTTGGCTTTGTTTACTCAAGAGCTTTAATTTGATATATAAAATGATGCAGTTTGATGGCAAATTTGAATTCACCTAGCATACCTACTGTATTTTAGTGTATGACTATAAATAATAAAACATGATAAACATCTTTGACTTCAATGCATGATTGGGCACTAGGAAAAATAAATACATAAATAAAATCGGGCTCATGAAACTGACCAGGAAATACAAGTACTTCAAGTTCATATACTTACAAATGCAATGTAAATGTCTGGTCAATCACAGGCGACATTCATGCATTTCATAGCAATATTTTTTACCAAATATCGACAAACCAATCACTAATCAGTCCATCTCATGAACGGCGTGGCAGTATTAAATCTTCACTAGCATGCTAGTTGTAACTTGTAGATCTAATAAACAAGTCTGACGATGATTCAATGAATTTACTATTGAAATATTCTGTCTATCTTCGCTTCTGATCCGTCTTTCTGTTTCATACAAGGCTTCTGTGTGTGTATGTTTTGTGGTGTGATAATTCACCGGCTTGGGTCATTCACATTTACTTGCATGATCAAAAGCGTTTCTATTATGTTTTTAAGTGATGTTTCACCGGTTACTTGATGATCAATTTGCGTCAAAAAATTAAAGGGGCACTTTGAAAAAATAGACAGTAGGTAATCAATCTGAATTTTTTTTACGTCAAGAGGGAATGAGGAAAATTGAGAGAAAAAAGGGGGGGGGGGGGGAGTTTTCAGTGGACGCGAGAGGGGAACACGATATTTTTGTCGATTATTTTGTGTTACTCCCTCGGCGTACCGGTAAATATTAAACGGTCCCTAGTCAAGTATTCAAATGTTTGGTTCATAGTTTAATAAACAAACAAAACATAATTTTTGAAAAATTACAAAACCATGTCATCAGGGTAAAAGATAAAACAATTTAATCCCACAGTAAGCCTTAACATAAATTTGAGGGGGTGTATTTTTTTTGTTGAAACGTTTAATGGCAATTTTTTTTCTCTCTTCCACTGTGCACACGCTTCGGTGCCAGTGCCGGGTGCCAGTGCTTTATTTTTTTAAAGAAAACAAAAGAACAATTGAGAAGAATCACAAAAATAATTAAAGATCACAAAGAATTACAAATGCAGCATTTAATAATGTCAAAGTGTTACTACTTTATAAAATATTCTACTTAGGTCTAGGTTTTTTTTCTCATTATTTAGTGGTGAAGTTTTTTCCCCAAAAGACTCCCACCCTCCCGGAAATAAAATAAAACCAAGAAAATGTAAAATTAATGGGATTATTTAATTTTTTGTTGTTGTTGTAAATTTGCACACAAACAAAATTGGTGTCGTTTCAAAAAATGGTGGTCAAAATTTTCTCACAAATGATATAAGAAAAAAAAAACATAACAGGCCTACAAAAAGTTAAAGAGACATTTAAATGTGGTTTTCTGTTTAATATTAGACTATGTCATAGTCGATTTTTGATAAATAAAAATATGTTATTAATCATGATGAACGCATTCAGTTGAACTCGAAATTATAGTATACTGATATTTATTAGGCCCTACATCAAAATACTAGTATAAAATGGTTATGAAAAAGTTTATATAATTATATTTGTGACAGTAAAAGTAAAGTATACGTAGTTATTGGTAAATTATGCTTTACAAATCCACTTGATTACTCACGTTTTAGACGTTTCATCTTCCTACGGAAGACTTCATCAGTAATGTGATGAACCAGCAACACTCCTACTCTCATCTCCAGAGGGTGTAGTTCTTTGTAATAGCTGGTCATATGCAGTGGCGTAGCCAGGATTTTGGAACCGAGGGGGCACAACTTGTAAATGTACCGACGGAAATATTTTTTACCGACGGAAGTTGTGATTTGTTGACCCAAAATTTTTTAGCATGGTTTGAAAAAGTGAAGAGCAAAAAAAAAAAAAAAAAAAAAAGGATAATAGGCGCTACTAACATAAAAACACATACTTTTTATGTGCAATTGTCAATTTTTCATCATTTTTGTTACAATTCTCCTAATTTTCTGTCCCCTGGATGGAAAATAGTATATTGTTAACCCAATTTTTTGTCAACAACGCCTTCCGCCTACCGACGGCCTTACATGAACCGACGCCCATGACGAGCGGGGGCACCAACCCCCTGCCCCCCCCACTGAGCTACGCCACTGGTCATATACATGATTGAGTGAGTATGTCCCTTCATCGCGGTTGATAACGTTGGCCCCCCGTTTTCTGATCCACATTGCTTCTCTAATCCATCTGGTTTGCTTAAGTTATAGAGAAGCAATGTGGATCAGAAAACGGGGGGCCAACGTTATCAACCGCGATGAAGGGCTACATAGGCCTACTCACTCAATCATGTATATGACCAGCTATTACAAAGAACTACACCCTCTGGAGATATGAGAGTAGGAGTGTTGCTGGTTCATCACATTACTGATGAAGTCTTCCGTAGGAAGATGAAACGTCTAAAAACGTGAGTAATCAAGTGGATTTGTAAAGCATAATTTACCAATAATTGATATCTAACAATCCTGATGAACTTATTCAAAGAGTAAAGTATACGTAGGCTTATATTATTGAACGCAACATATCATAATGGCATAACTATAATGGCACTTCAATACTGAACAATTCTAATTTTCTGCCAGTTTATTATCCGTTTAAAAATCGACTATGGACTTTCACTTTTAAGCAGAACTTTACCCCGGGACTTCGTTCTCTAAAACACACTGTCAATCATACTTGTTTACCAATCAAATCTAACCACAAGACTAAGCATGGTGGTACAATACGCGCTAGATGCGTACGTGCATCCACCAACTTTCGCGCCAGCACAAAAGCGCCGCATTCCATAGATAGTTGTGTACCATGTATAGTTAATGGTAATGGTATACGTGTCGGGAGGATTTAAACAATAACGAGATCTGGGCGACCAATCACAAGCCAGATTCATTTAAAGATGCATTACATCATGACCAATTTTAGTTAGGCCAGAAATTGGCCTAACTCTCCATAGAGTCCCGTGTTAAAAATGTTAACCGCAAGTCAAAGTCAGTAGTCCACTTGGGAAGCTAACAAACAGAGGGAGTGCGGTGACTAAAAAGATCAGATGTGAAAATCTATCAATTGTGCACAAATAATTGAATCAGAGTTTTAAGCTTAAATGTAATAGCCAGAGTCCCGGGCCAGAGTATGCACAATTGGCAAGTGGACTACGGAGAAGTCTAGTTTAATATCAGTGTGATTTGACATTGCCTTTTTTTGTGCACCTTTTTCTGATAAAGGAGTAGGCCTAGTCAGAAATTTAGTCAAAAGTTTATTAAAGTAAAGGGATTAAATTCACTCGTGTCCGAAAATGAAGAAATACATTATGAAAATAAAAGAATGAAACAAAACCGCTTTTAAGCTTCCACAAAATATAAAATATTTTGCAGATTTCCTTTTAGAAATTAAGCGTAGGCCTGCTCCTAACAGTCCAGACGTCGCTCGCGTACATGTATGCGCGATGGTTTTATACTAGTAGCGGCCCTTTAAAATGTATAAACTGCACGTTATTTTGTATCCAGCTGATTCAGCGAACCATTTAAAGCCTATTCTCAAATTAAACAATATATGCTGAAAAATATCTTATTTCTAATTCTTTTAATGTAATTTTGATTTAAGATCAACGGTGAAAGTAAAATTGAACTGATTTACTAGTTTAATAGCCACTATTTTGTCAGTTGACGGTGAGACAAAAGAAGTTTAATAACTCGTAGTAAATGTTTTCTCATATTGGAAACACAACTACCGTAACCTTCTGCGCTTGCGTAAATGGTCTGCCGATGACTTTCACCCAATAGCATGTCACGGTTCAGTCATGTGATCTTATCACAAGAAATCGTATGATTATCAGCCAGCTCAGGTTATGTTTATGATGCATAGGTCAAGGAGCATTGTACTTTTTCCCAGGGTCATGTTTACGTCGGGAAAGTGGATTTTAAAAACATCCCTTTAAAAGGGCCAGCAAATGCATAAGGTACAAAATCAAAATAACAACACACTGCAAGCAGTGGCGTAACTAGGGTCGGTAGCGCCCGGGTCAAGAAACAAAATTGGCGCCCCTACCCCCCCCCCCCAGATTTTCAGTTAATTCTTGAAAGAATTGCGCGCGGAGCGCGCGAAATTTTGGACAAATAAGGCCTACCACTAATTAATTTTGGTAACTAGAAGTTGAATATCGGTCTTAAAATGTTCTTTCAATTGATTTTGTGTTGAAATGCGCGCGAAGCGCGCGAAAATTTTGACTTTCATCACTTGGAGGGGCGCAGAATCGATGCTGGCCCTGACTGAATTAGTCAATTTGGCGCCCCCTAACGGTAGCGCCGGGGCATGTTGCCCCCTGCCCCCCCTAGTTACGCCACTGACTGCAAGTAAGCCTATGAGGGTTGTTATATTTTTTTTTAAATGATGTAGGCCAATAGTAACACTGACAACTTACAAGCACATTCACATTTTTTTTTTCAATTTAATTCTCAATTTTTTTTGTACATAAAATAACATCAAATGTTATTATTACAAAATAATTTCATACGATTTCAACAATGCCATATTATGCCTACGCTTAATTGATAAGATTTTTGACATAGACGGTTCTGGATTTATACAAACTTGTGTAGCATTATAGCAACATCTCCTTTTTTGGTTTTTTCTTTTTAACTTTTGCTTTCCGAAGTTAAAGAAGAAACCAAAAAGGAGAGAAGATGAACAAAGAAGTCATTTGGTAGTTGGTAACTTGGGGCAAATTGGGACACAGGGTAATTTGGGACAGTGATTTCGGAAATAGGCCCTACTTTTATACCTTAAAATAGTCAAATTTTGCCCATTTTTGCAACAAAAGAATTTTGATACCTGCAGGGAATATGGGACCATTAAGGACGTTTAGCTTATTTGCATAAAAACTAAAGAAGATATGCCCACAAGAGATTGTTATGATGAACAAACTGTCCTTTAAGATTAATAAAACAGGCAATGTTACCTTGTTTTTATGTTTGTTTGGACGCAATGACGTCAAAATGACGTCATCGTCAAGTGTCCCATATTACCTGCATGTGCAGGTAATATGGGACACTGTGTTATCTCTATAAAAAAAATCAAAAAGTTCAGAAAATCACTCTTTTGTTCTAAAAACATTTTTGTTACATGATTTTGAATGTTAAATGCAAATTTCTACAAGAAAATTCAATTTTCTAAATAGTTTTGCTTTTCGCATTGACAATGCACACAATTTCCTATGTGTCCCATATTACCTGCACCCATTCAGTTGAAAATCAGAGAAAATAATCATTTATAAAGGAAAGTGCCACTTGTCAGTGGAATTTTACCTGCTGATAAGCTTAACCCATCACCTAAAGATCATAAAAATGACAAATGCCCCCTCAGTACCAGAGTTTTTGGATACACAATCATAAAATGTGACGTCATTGATTTTATATCAGGCCAAAAAAACGACATAATTTTTTGGGCAATTTCACTCTTTTTGGCATTGATTTCCAAGAGTTTGATACACAGACTCCAAAACTGCATTTCTATAGAAGCACAATTGATGTCTCTAAACACTTAACAAATCAAATTAAAGTGTTTACCTTCTCTAAGCTACTTTTTGTTAAAATGAAAACAGGTGTCCCATATTACCTGCTGTCCCATATTACCTGCAGCTACCCTAATGTCTATTTATATTTCCAACCATTTAAAATTACCATTATTCATTAAACAGAAACATCTGAGGACCGTGATAAGCTTTAATAATAGGGATGCCCACTGTCAATAAAGTTTACACTAGAACGATTCTTCATTTACTGTGTGCGTGCACTCACACACGTATTGTCTATGGAGAAACTGATCGATACAAGAAATCCCAGGCCTGTTAAATGGCGTACATACTTGTTTTGATCCAAATGTAGGCCTATATCAGGGTGTTTCAAGAAATTCCTGATTCCACCAGAAAACATTAACCAAACTTTTTCCTGTTTGGTCAGTAAATAGAGAGGACCTTCCTTCATGAAGAGATCAACTTTTTTAATGAAAAATTTAATGAGATGAGAACTACAACAGGTTGAAGTGACACCATTCCGTGCATCAGGTGTTCAAACGCAATTATCTCCGAATTTGGAGTGAATCAGACAAGCAAACTTACATACTCATAAAATTTAACTATTTTTGAAGACAAAATGTGTAGGATGTTAAGAAATTTAAGAATGTTTAAGCCTACCGCGGCCCATCTCAAATCATGCACTTCCCCGTGCACTTCTCACTACCATGTCCATTTCATATGCTATCCACCGGGGCTATCCATCATGGCTTCCATGCACACACAGTGTATTGCTCAATGTAGTAACGATAACCTTTGAGTTGGAGCAAATTTCTCAAAATTGGTAGTGATTAATGTTACCAAACTTATGCCATGATGAAATATAATAATTTTTGAAGATAAAATGTGCTGACCTTAAAAGATTGAACAATGTTTAAGACTACCGCTTTTCATTTGAAATAATGCACTTATTGTACATCTCCTCTATGGAGATATTTTCCATGGCGGCCATCTATGATCATGCTTGAGGTTTCACCAAACAAACCATGGGTTTTGAGGTCTTATATTTTTTGTTGTATGTCAACAAAATCGATTAAATTTTCAGGATGATCTTATTTTCATGTTGTTATAAGCAAATATAATGTTCCAGATAAGCTAGTTAATAAATACATTAAGAAAAAGTACCTTAAAGTTGCACTTTCTGTTAGTATTCCTTTTGGACTTTAACTTTTTAAATGTTCTAGCAGCCCTATATAAAACCGTGACACTCGAAAGGCCATATCTCTGGAATGAAACGTCCGATTAAGATTATTTAAACGCCAAAATGTTTCTTTCATTAATTCCCAGCCAATAAGTTAGGTCTGAATCAATTTAAAAGTACTTCAATTTTTAGTGGACATGCCTATTAATAACACATCAATATGAATATTCCATTTTTTTTGTCATGAAAATAAAGCAGAGGTCACGACTTGAGGCTAAATATCTGAATCAATGGCCCGGATTAGTGTTTTTCAAATAAATAAGACAAAAATTGCCCGGGAAAATTGTTACTTTCATCGATGATTATAAGAAAATGTGCCAAATTTGGGTAAAATGGGATGCCATCGATTACTGTGAGCTAACTCGCCCTGTCCCATCTTGCCTCAACAAAAAATCCAATAGTAAATCAATGGCGTCCCATTTTACCCAGCTGTCCCATTTTACCCCAGCTTCTTTACAGCAACCGATTTCGCAGTGGGGTAAAATGGGACGCCTTTTAAAAAGACTCCCTAATAAAATAATGAAGCCGGAGGCCGACGGGCACCATTTGTTTGTGAAACGTAAGCCTACTAAGCATGGTTTATTATTATTATTACTAGACTCTTGGTGATGTTGGCCTACATTTTGTTTTGTAATGGTCACTTGTCGCAAGTTGCCATCGTATAGCCGAGTAAAATCTGGTGGGGTAAAATGGGACATTAGGTGGACCAATTTTCCCCACTTCCCCCTACCCGGGGATTCGAACCTTAGACCCCTCGCGTGCCAAGCACACACACAAAAAAATTAGATTGTTTATAAATCCCTAAGGATAAGTCGTTAAAATTGCCATTAGGTATTTCTGAAATGGAAAATTTGGGCAAAGAGGCAAGGAAACGGCATGCCAGTTAGGCCTATATCAGTTGACAAAGTTGAAGCCCCATTGAAATACATGTAGCTACTGTCAGTATAAATTACAGATTCACGTAAAATGTCTTATTTTGTCTTTCATGATGACGTTCGGCTGAATTACTAGCAGGCAATCATATGACAATGACAAAGGTACCAAAATCTTAATTTAGATTTTTACGATCCTCGCGTCCGGATGAGCAAATCACTGAATGGGCCTTTAAAAGCTCCTAGCTCTCCCCACCCATAAAGACAAATCATGCACCTTCCAATCCTTTTCCCTCAACTAAAATGGACACAAATTAATTTGATCACTCAAAAAAAAAATACAGTTTTTAATACCGGTAACATTATCCTCCTTCCTAGTGGTAGCCCGGTGGGTTCCGTCTTCACTGACGATGCGTACGCATGATGGTTCCAATTAGGGGTACTTTTCAAGAAATGTCCGCGAAATTTTCGAGGACAAAATTGTTCGCGATTGTCCAAATTAGGGGTGTTTTGGAGCAAAATTGTCCTTGAAATGAAAAATAGGGTGTATTTCTAGGACTTTCGTCCGCATTTTACCGCTATAGTTTTCGTTTTTTGTATTTTTTCTGTCCGTTTTTTAGTAGTTCCACACAAAAATGGATAGGGTGTTTTTTCCCATAAAAATTGTCCTCATTTCCCCGTGAAATAGGGGGAAAAATTCAAAAGCATCCTTGAAATGATAAAAATAGGGGTATTTATTTTGGAAAAATGTCCTCGATTCCTCGTGATATTAAGGGGGGAAATGAAAATGCGTCCTCAAAATGATAAAAATAGGGGAGGTATTTGGGGGCAAATTTTCCTTGATTTCGCGCAAAATAGGGGGGAAAATTGCTGCAAATGTCCTCGATTCCCCGTGAAATAGGGGTCATTTTCAAATCCTGGAACGGTCATACGTCCTACCTTTAAATACAAACTGAACCCACCGGGAGTAGTAGTAGGCCTTCATGTACTGTGTCAATTTATAAATCCGCAGTCCTAAAATATGCATCTAGCTTCCCATTGTCATGGAAATCAAGATGATGCAGGGCGTAGTCTAAATTGGGTAACCCCGATGGATTTTACGCCCAATAGAATAAATCATAATAAGTGTTCTATGGTTCACTGAATTTGATGAAAACGTTTGGGCGGATGATTTGGTAAAATGTAGATAAAGTTGGATACATACTTGAAGAATTCTCCCATTGTTATTCCGACTTCTTTAGCTCATAACAATTGAATTAGGATGAAAATGTCGTCAATTTAACCTTGAAATCACCCAACCAATCCTTCTATCCACGTAAGGGAAGAGAAATACATTTCTTGAGGACAGCATTGTAAAAAATAGCTACATTTTTACCAGAAGGGCGTGTTTTGAGGCGAGGAACCTAATGTAAGTTGATTTGTGTTTTCTTTGATCAAGTAATAACGAATCAGATGAAAACGTCTGGTGGAAAAAAGGTTTAAAAGATTGCATCTTGATATTAGATCATGACATGCTAAATATTGTGCAACAATTAGGCCTATTATTATATCAGAGAAGATTTTACTCGACGATCCAAAAGTTTCTTTGATCGATCGTTGCGTTTTATGCGATTAGCCTACTATAGAAAATTCAAGTTTGCACTAAAACTTGATCAAACTAGGCAGTAATATCATCATTATTTTTTGTAAAATATATGAAGGCCTAATCCCATCATATTAGTATAATTATATTTTTGGAATCATTCCGATGTTAGGATCTGTGCAATATTTTACGTTAGGGGGTGGAAGTTTTACCAAAATATCCACAACAAATTCGCATTCGGAACCGGCTCAAAATTTTCGGATTACCCATTGTTTTCACCCTTTTCTCCATTTAAAACTTTATTCCCCCAAGTTCAAGTCAAAAATTCGGATCCCCCTTAAAACTCCCCCTCCCCCTCCCCCCTCCCATGGCATAAATATTGAACAGACCCTAGATAGGCCTATATTTTAAATAGCATGAAATATTCCGGGGAAATTTTTTAATTAAAGAATATTTGTCGTGATGAAACATGAGGTAACATTTCACAACACTTGTTAGGGGGGCCTGATGCAAAAAGGGGGGCCCTGAAAATTTTTGACCCTCCAAAAAGGGGGGGGGGGCTGAAAACAAATTTAACCCATAATTTTCATGTCAAAAAGGGGAGGGGCCCTTAAATTTTGAGATCTCATAAGGGGGCGCAAAATGTTCGCGATGAAATGTTTTGCATCAGCCCCCCCCACCCCCTTACAAGTGTTTGTGAACGGTCCCTAAGTTCAATTTCAATAGTTCTTGTTGAGTGTTTTAAGGGAAAATAGCAAAACCCTTATTTTACATTTGTTTACAAAAAAGTAATACAATTTAAGACTTGACACAAGTCTAAGCATGCATTCAAAATCTGATGTAGGCCTAGGGTGGGGGACTCTTGCCCCTAAAATTAAAATAAAGCAATATAATTGCCCTGGGTATCTTCCTTTTTAGCACCGTGTTTTGGGCAAAAATAACTATGTTTTGCACGCACTGGCTCATCAAAATTAATGGCAAAATTATCTTCATTTTGTGCTACAATAGTCTGAAGTTTTTTTACGCTCTTGAACAGTATCCATTCCGCCATATTAATTGACCTATTTTGCTGTGTTTCCATGGTAACAATGTATCCTATATAGTGCAAACTATTCTTTTTTGGATTGCTATATCAAAATAAACAATTTGAAGAGACATGCATGGACATTTGGGATCGCTTGAGCCCATGCATAATTTTGGTCGAGCTATGACTATGAGTTTTAAAATATTGGACGAGACATAGTCAGTGATACAAGTCGAGTCCGATATTCCAAAACTCATAAGGGGTGGTGCAATAATTATGTGTACCCTCGGGTGGTGAATTCTCAAAATGGCCTGCCAAAATCGCTTGCCCCCCCCTCTGACCGTGCCAAAAATCTTTGCCCCCCCTTTTGACGTGCCAAAAATCTTTGCCCACCCCTTTTGACGTGCCAAAAATCTTTGCCCACCCCCCATTTTGATGTGCCAAAAAATCTTTGCCCCCTCCCCTTACACAGCAAGATTTTTGGGAACCTGAATTTGAAGCCTTAAATTGTCTTATCATATAATGCGAGTGCAGCGAGCAGGACATTTTGCATATTTGAACGTGTTCCTAACGTTTTCCTACACCTTTTAGGGCGTAATATAGAAACGGTGCCCAAAATATCTGTGCCAAAAATCGCTTGCCCCCTTTCGACCTGCCAAAAATCGCCTGAGCCCCCTTCCGACCTGCCAAAAAATACTTGCCCCCCCCTTCTGGCCTGCCAAAAAATCTTTGCCCCTCCCCTATAATTCACCACCCCGGGGTACCCATAATTATTGCACCACCCCTAAGAGACGACTTTGGGCGTAAAGCATCCAATTTTATCATTGTTTTGGATCCAATATTTTCACGCACTTGGGCTCATCAAAACATAGGCCTAATAATCATCGAAATTGGTAAAAATTATTTGTTTTGACCCATGTGTAACCCAAAGGTTGACCTTTGACCTTTTCACTAATAACTCCAGACTGATAATCCTAACTAGACCCTTTATCTAAAAAATGCCCAAGGATCGACTTTTGAGACATTTTGTTGTATTTGTGAGACATTTGGGCACAGACTACTACAGACTATTTACCAACAGCCAAAGTCCCCTTGCTTTGTATGCTGTGAATTCACTCAATTCTTGCATATTCATGAGGACCAATCGTCCGATTTTTTCGTTTTTAACAAAGCACTTGGGCTCATCAAAACATAGGCCTAATAATCATTGAAATTGGTAAAAATTATTTGTTTTGACCCATGTGTAACCCAAAGGTTGACCTTTGACCTTTTCACTAATAACTCCAGACTGATAATCCTAACTAGACCCTTTATCTAAAAAATGCCCAAGGATCGACTTTTGAGACATTTTGTTGTATTTGTGAGACATTTGGGCACAGACTACTACAGACTATTTACCAACAGCCAAAGTCCCCTTGCTTTGTATGCTGTGAATTCACTCAATTCTTGCATATTCATGAGGGCCAATCGTCCGATTTTAGATGTAGGCTATTTAGGAGACATTTGGGTGTGTTTGTGAAACATTTGGGTGTATTTGTGAGACATTTGGGTGTATTTGTGAAACATTTGGGTGTATTTGTGAGACATTTGGGCACAGACTATTTCCCAACAGCCAAAGTCCCTGTGCTTTGTAAAATGCTGTGAATTCTTGCATACTCATGAGGGCCGCTCGTTCGATTTTTTTTCGTGTCTAACGAATAACTCCAGCCTTATTTTAGATGTACTTTAGATGAGACATTTGGGTGTATTTGTGAAACATTTGGGTGTATTTGTGAGACATGTGGGTGTACTTATGAGACATTTGGGTGTATTTTTGAGACATTTGGGTGTATTTGTGAGACATTTGGGTGTATTTGTGAGACATTTGGGTGTATTTGTGAAACATTTGGGTGTATTTGTGAGACATTTTGGGTGTATTTGTGAGACATGTGGGTGTACTTATGAGACATTTGGGTGTATTTTTGAGACATTTGGGTGTATTTGTGAGACATTTGGGTGTATTTGTGACACATTTGGGTGTATTTGTGAAACATTTGGGCGTATTATTGAGACATTTGGGTGTGTTTGTGAGACATTTGGATGTATGTGCGTGCTATAATGTGGGTGTATTTGTGAGACAATTGGGTGTATTTGAGACAGTTGGGTGTATTTGTGAGACATATGGGTGTATTTGTGGTGAGACATTTGGGTGCATTTGCGTGCTATGTAGATGTATTTGTGAGACCTTTAGGTGTATTTGAGACATTTGGGTGTATTTGTGAGACATATCGGTGTATTTTGTGAGACATTTGGGTGTATTTGTGAGACATTTGGGTGTATTTGTGAAACATTTGGGTGTATTTGTGAAACATGTGAGATAATGGGTGTATTCGAGAGATAGGCCGTATTTGGGCAACATTGGGTGTATTTGGGATATATTTGGGTGTTTTTATACAGGGATGGTTCACAGTAATCTGGTATACGTCCGTATGTGGAAATCACAACCTGATATAGTAAGTTTTTATTTGTTGTTAATTTTTCTTGACAGATGGCTCGCCATTTCATCATCCCTGTCCTGGTAATCCTTACTTGGGTGGCGTTATCTGATGCCCTACGGACAAGTGTCAATAGAGCCTGGGCTGGTGGCTTCCAAGGCATCGTCGAATTCCCCGTTGCGGAGGCAGTCAATGCCAGTGGATGGCATATGAAGATCGACTTTGACTACAATGTCTTTGACTTTGATGTAAGTATCAGCCTCCCTGAGGGGTTTAGACTAAGCAGCCGGGCGGTGGCAGACTTGTTTGGTTGTACCACTTGAGGGAGAGGCAAATTAAGCTGCTGTGCTATAATCGGAGACAGAATACAAACACTAGTTTGCGTCTTATGTCACTGTCAATCAAACTCCCCATGACCCTTGATTTGTTAGTAGCGCACAACAGGGAGGTTGATTCCTCTGGTGCTTTCATATGGCGGAGAAAAGGAATTGCAGAAAATGGCAACATTTATAGGTAGGCCCCCCTATTTCTTCGGAAAGAAAGTTTCCTATTATTAGGACTTAACTTTTGAGATGATTTGTATATTTGAAAGGGCAAAATTAACCATAAGGCACGCTGTTTTACCGCCGCGTAAACTCAATCTTCATGTAAATAAATCGGACTTTGATTGACAGGGGGTGTTAGACGCAAATTAGTCTTTTTGATTATACCACACCTCCACCAATACAACCACCAATACCACCACCAATACCACATTACCACCAATACCAACACCACCACCAATTCAACCACCAATACCACACCACCGCCAATACCAACACCACCGACACCACCCCCAACACCAACACCAATACCACACCACCACCAATTCCAACACCACCACCAATTCAACCACCAATACCACACCATTGCCAATACCAACACTACCACCAATACCGCCACCACCACCAATACCACCACTAATACCACCATCAATACCACACCACCGCCAATACCACACCACCGCCATTATCACCACCAATACAACCACCAATACCACACCACCTCCAACACAACCACCAATACCACACCACCACCAATACCAACACCACCACCAATACCACACCACTGCCAATACCAACACCGCCACCAATACCACCATCAATTTCACACCACCGCCATTACTACCACCAATACAACCACCAATACCACACCACTACCAATATAACCACCAATACCACCACCAATACCACACCACTGCCAATACCACACCACCGCCATTACCACCACCAGTACACCCACCAATTCCACACCACCACTAATACAACCACTAATACCACCACCAATACCACACACCGCCACCAATACCACACCACCGCCAATACCAACACCACCACCTCCAACACCAATACCACACCACCAATTCTAACACCACCACCAATTCAACCACCAATACCACACCATTGCCAATACCAACACTACCACCAATACCGCCACCACCACCAATACAACCACTAATACCACCATCAATACCACACCACCGCCAATACCACACCACCGCCTTTATCACCGCCAATACAACCACCAATACCACACCACCTCCAACACAACCACCAATACCACCACCAATACCAATACCACCACCAATACCACACCACTGCCAATACCAACACCGCCACCAATACCACCATCAATTTCACACCACCGCCATTACTACCACCAATACAACCACCAATACCACACCACTACCAATACAACCACCAATACCACCACCAATACCACACCACCGCCAATACCACACCACCGCCATTACCACCACCAGTACACCCACCAATTCCACACCACCACTAATACCAACCACTAATACCACCACCAATACCACACCACCACCAATACCACTTTGATTGACAGGGGGTGTTAGACGCAAATTAGTCTTTTT
Organism: Amphiura filiformis; assembly: GCF_039555335.1. Lineage (NCBI taxonomy): Eukaryota > Metazoa > Echinodermata > Ophiuroidea > Amphilepidida > Amphiuridae > Amphiura > Amphiura filiformis. Next base: position 6,707,708 of record NC_092631.1, read on the forward strand.
GATTATACCACACCTCCACCAATACAACCACCAATACCACCACCAATACCACATTACCACCAATACCAACACCACCACCAATTCAACCACCAATACCACACCACCGCCAATACCAACACCACCACCCCCAACACCAACACCAATACCACACCACCACCAATTCCACCACCACCACCAATTCAACCACCAATACCACACCATTGCCAATACCAACACTACCACCAATACCGCCACCACCACCAATACCACCACTAATACCACCATCAATACCACACCACCGCCAATACCACACCACCGCCATTATCACCACCAATACAACCACCAATACCACACCACCTCCAACACAACCACCAATACCACACCACCACCAATACCAACACCACCACCAATACCACACCACTGCCAATACCAACACCCGCCACCAATACCACCATCAATTTCACACCACCGCCATTACTACCACCAATACAACCACCAATACCACACCACTACCAATATAACCACCAATACCACCACCAATACCACACCACTGCCAATACCACACCACCGCCATTACCACCACCAGTACACCCACCAATTCCACACCACCACTAATACAACCACTAATACCACCACCAATACCACACCGCCACCAATACCACACCACCACCAATACCACACCGCCACCAATACCAACACCACCACCAATACCACACCACTACCAATACAACCACCAATACCACACCACCGCCAATACCACACCACCGCCATTACCACCACCAGTACACCCACCAATTCCACTCCACCACTAATACAACCACTAATACCACCACCAATACCACACCGCCACCAATACCACACTACCACCAATACCACACCACCGCCAATACCACACCACCGCCAATACCAACACCACCACCAATACCACACCACTACCCACCACCAATAATACCACCACCAATACCACCACCAATACCACACCACTGCCAATACCACACCACCGCCATTACCACCACCAGTACACCCACCAATTCCACACCACCACTAATACAACCACTAATACCACCACCAATACCACACCGCCACCAATACCACACCACCACCAATACCACACCGCCACCAATACCAACACCACCACCAATTCAACCACCAATACCACACCACCGCCAATACCAACACCACCACCTCCAACACCAATACCACACCACCAATTCTAACACCACCACCAATTCAACCACCAATACCACACCATTGCCAATACCAACACTACCACCAATACCGCCACCACCACCAATACAACCACTAATACCACCATCAATACCACACCACCGCCAATACCACACCACCGCCTTTATCACCGCCAATACAACCACCAATACCACACCACCTCCAACACAACCACCAATACCACCACCAATACCAATACCACCACCAATACCACACCACTGCCAATACCAACACCGCCACCAATACCACCATCAATTTCACACCACCGCCATTACTACCACCAATACAACCACCAATACCACACCACTACCAATACAACCACCAATACCACCACCAATACCACACCACTGCCAATACCACACCACCGCCATTACCACCACCAGTACACCCACCAATTCCACACCACCACTAATACAACCACTAATACCACCACCAATACCACACCACCACCAATACCACACCACCACCAATACCACACCGCCACCAATACCAACACCACCACCAATTCAACCACCAATACCACACCACCGCCAATACCAACACCACCACCTCCAACACCAATACCACACCACCAATTCTAACACCACCACCAATTCAACCACCAATACCACACCATTGCCAATACCAACACTACCACCAATACCGCCACCACCACCAATACAACCACTAATACCACCATCAATACCACACCACCGCCAATACCACACCACCGCCTTTATCCAACCGCCAATACAACCACCAATACCACACCACCTCCAACACAACCACCAATACCACCACCAATACCAATACCACCACCAATACCACACCACTGCCAATACCAACACCGCCACCAATACCACCATCAATTTCACACCACCGCCATTACTACCACCAATACAACCACCAATACCACACCACTACCAATACAACCACCAATACCACCACCAATACCACACCACTGCTAATACCACACCACCGCCATTACCACCACCAGTACACCCACCAATTCCACACCACCACTAATACAACCACTAATACCACCACCAATACCACACCACCACCAATACCACACCACCACCAATACCACACCACCGCCAATACCACACCACCGCCAATACCAACACCACCACCAATACCACACCATACCACCGCCATTACCAACAATACAACCACCACTACCAATACAACCACCAATACTACCACCAATACCACACCACCACCAATACCACCATCACCACCAATACCATACCACCGCCAATACCACACCACCGCCAATACCACACCACCGCCGATACCAACACCGCCACCAATACCACCACCAATACCACACCACCGCTAATACAAACACCACCACTAATACAACCACCACACCGCAACAAAAATATGCTTGTCCCCAACCCCCTCCCCCCTAAATTTTAATGCTTCCGCCGCCAATGCTGCCACCAATACCACACCACACACAATAGTAAACCACCACCACAACCACCTCCATCACCAACAAACAAACAACATCTCCACCCACTCCTCCATCCATGGTAAAGACAGCTTTACTCCAGGATGAGTCCGTCTTCTTTGCACCGCAAAGAGTCGATAACAGCGCCCTCATTAGTCAGTATAATAACCTCTTCGGATTGGTCGGTATTGGTAACTCCCGGGGGGTAACTTAAGTCAGTTCGGGGGCACTCGTAATAACCGGACGTCTCTGATTTCAAAGACGGGTCAGTGATTTCACATACGGGGGTCTGTGATATCACATACGTCGAGCTTTGTTGACAGCTCGGCACCCGATGCAGCACATCGGAACGAAGCTGAGTGTATTAGAATAAGCTTTCCTATGTTTAGAAAATATCTACCTGTGCAAAAATTATATCTATCTGTGCAAATTCTGACAATTGGTCCCAGAATTTTTTCCCACATTTTTGATGAGTTTCTAGAACTGGGATCAAGAAAATCCCCAGATGAAAAATCAACTGGCAACACCAATACCTACGCTGGAGATACATCTAGCGTCGGTTCCCAGTAGGAATCACTCATCATCAAGTGTTGACAAAGCTAAAGGCAACAGTGTTGCTGAAACGTACACAAAGTAAGTTCAATTTCTGGATCAGATACAAAGTACTTTGGTTACTGAGTTCAATAGTTCTTCCTTTGATGCGTATTGGCAAGGTACACGAGTAATACTTGTTGTAATCATTTATTACATTTCTTACCCATTTGCAGGCATCTTGTTGGGCAGATCTGGTTGAAATGCACCCTGAAGAAGGAGATAAAACACGCAGTCTAGTGATCCTAAAGAACCCCTATCACACTCCCACTCTGGAAGCGGGCATGTTCCGCTTCTACTTCCTAGCCAAGACATGGAAAAAACGCAAGGGATTCCAGGGCGATATCGAATTCTTTGAAGGCGCATACGTACCACCACCACCACCTCTGCCTGAGATACCAGAATGAAGAGGGCGCTTTTTCTGACTTGATGGCGCTGGTTTCTACCGGACCGAACACGATTCTTAATTATTTTGAAAAAAAAATCTTTCTATTATTTTCTTATATCACAAAGGAGCAATATCTAACATGTTTGTTACTATCATTTGGTGGTGGTATATTAAACAAAGTACTATTTAATGTAAATTAGTATGTCTATATAAACATGATAAATTCATGTATGGTGTATATTTAGGTTGTATTTTTAAATAAATTTAGTTGCTTACTACGCGTGCATATAGATCATATATTATGCATAGTGTTTTAAGTTGCTACTAATGATAAAAAGTTTATTCGCTAGTAGGCCTACTTAATTTCGCTATTGAATTACCAATGACTACCAATTTGTGGGTATTTAGTTTCGCTAATCCAGCAATTCACGGTAATATTGTCAAATTCACGGGTGTTTAATTAGGCCTAATAGCGAATTAAGGCTTCTAGGGGAAATGGGCGAAATAAGATCCTTAGCGAAATTAAGTCGTTTTACAATAATCTAATTGAGCATTGGACACGCAGCAACTTGCATTTTCCTCAAGTCCTGAAATCTTTATCACGTGATCTAATTCTGAATATATCGCATATTTTAAGGAAAGGGACTTCAAGAAAAGATCTATGTTATTGCATCGGACACGGTGCATTTTGTAGGTGCACATAATGACCTGATCGCGGACGCACCATGTTCACCAATGCGAAAATTAGATAACAAAATCGTCAAGAGATTCAAGAAAAACGTCTGATTAAAAATTTGAAAATTTTTTGGCGTTTTTTTTGTTCTTAAATCTCTGGACAAACAGATTGACGCATGCGTAAAATGTAGCCTATTTACTAGTAGCCTATGCTGGGAAGGAAGGGTGATGCCCGGTCCCATATTGACGAACCAAATAAGTAAAAACCGTTCCTTATACTGACTGCCGATATATCGACCTTTTGTTTGGTTTCAGTTTGAGTTCACCATGGCGAATCGTGTAAACCACTTCTTTCAGGTTATTATATAGGGACGGTTTATAGTTAGTATGGTATACGTCAATATGCGGAAATGACGACATAGCGGGCCTACAGCAATTTGACATTTGTGAATTTCAATAGCATGAAACTTCAGCAGAGGGCGTAACATTTTTTTTAAATTTCAAACACTTTTCATGCCGACTTGTTAAAAGTAAGAAAAAATTTAACATCGTTGTTATCGTTTGGCAATTAACAGGGTTTTGATACACTCTACATGTAATTATTAAATTATTAATCAAGTAAATTTACACATAAATCGAAAAAGTTATATGTAAAATATTTTTAAAAAGTCCTTGGAGTAAAATTTACTCTGAAAGTTGACTCTTTTTGAGACAATTTAGAGGATTTTGCCACGAATTTCATTAACTTATTCTGTCCAATTGACTAAATCGGACGGTCAGTCGAGATCCAGGTCGAGATCGTGCACGGTCAAACGAATGGAGGCTTAATTTGACATGTGCATGATCACGATTTGGCGCCAAACACTTAGAACATAAAATGGAATTTGTTGTATGCTCAAGCAAGACTAATAATTATTACCATAATTTGAAAAATGAAACAGCACATGTATTATTAAAAAGGAAAATAAAGTTTATTACAGACCAATTTAATTTTAAAGTGATATACCTTTTCTTATGAGTTCGTGCAATCCTTGGTGATCACGCAATCATAAGTGTTCATTCAATTCTAGGTGATCACGCAATCCTAACTGATCACGCAATCCTAACTGTTCACGCAATCCTTGGTGTTCACGCAATCCCATATGAGTTCATGAAACGTGCATAGTTTGAACAAATGACCATAGGGCCTAGTCCCTACCAAGTATCGAAACGTACCGAAATTTAAAATATGGTATTTACATGGGTCTTGCTGATAGGAGGGAGGCACTCCAGTCACGATCCATTCTGTACCATGTCTTAAGCATCGATGGTGATTTTGATATTAGGGCTCTAATCTAAAAATTAAAATCCACACACCCCTGTGGAAGATTTTGGAAATATCTTCCACAGGGGGAGTGTGAATCTTAAATGGAATTAGCACATTAATCAACTCTATTTGAAACTCACCCTCCCTCTGTGAAAGATTCAGGTTGAATCTTTCTCAGATGGTGTATACAACTCAAATGGAGCTGCTTGATGAGTTTATTCCATTTGAAATTCATACTCGCTTGTGAAAAATGGTTCCAAAATCTTTCACATGCACAGTGGGAGTATGGACTTTAAATGGATTAGCCGTTAGTAAATTTATGATAAAATGTAATAGACTTATTTTTGATAAGACAACCAGCTGTAATAATGCAAATGAACCACATGTTTTGTGACACAATGAATTGGCCGAATTTCGAGAAGAAAATAAAAATTAGAAAAAAAATAACACAAATTTTTGCACTGTCTTGTTATTCGTAGACTGCGTCACCGTCCTAACCTGACTTACTCTCTAAATGTAAAAGAGTGAAAATCTCACTACCGATATTAAGACCACGCAAAAAGGAGTGAAATGCGTTTTTTAACTTTAAAACCACTCAAAAAATAGTGAAAACCACTCTTCATGCTCTTTAAGAGTGAATTTTAACTCTTTCAAGAAGTTAAATGAAGGACAACTCTAAAAATGTGTTGTCCTTCATTTAACTCCTTGAACGAATTGAAATTCACTCTTTTAGAGTGGTTTTCATTCTTTTTTGAGTAGTTTTAAAGTTTAAAAAACACATTTCACTCATTTTTGAGTGGTTTTAAAGTTTAAAAAACACATTTCACTCATTTTTGAGTGGTTTTATAAGTGAATCACTCTTTTGGGGAGTGAGTTTTTCACTCTTTTACATTTAGAAAGTATCTATTTACCCCTTTCATGCAGTTGAAGACGTATTCAGTAATTTGCTCATTCAGAAAATCATAGTAGTATAGTTGTGCTAACATAGGATGGTTAACGTGGTCAAGCCGAAATCCGTGTATGGAAGACAACATAGGACATTAATTACACAAAAATGTATTCAACTTTGTCAAAACTGCTGTTTTTTATTGTTGGGTTTTTTGTTATTTTGATGGATTGTTTGGGGCCTCAAAATTAAAAATAACCCCAGCTCATACGTATCTTGCTATAATTGAGCATTATGATGGCATGTTGATGGTGCCTTATATAAAAACCCAATTTTCTAGGATTAATAACAAAAACAAGTGGCCTAAAAAATAGTCTGTTCTATCCAACATGTGTATACAATAATTATAGATTTACGTATACCCCTGAAACATTGCGAAAACGGATGCATGTAGGCCCCGGGCCCTTGGTCAAATCGGATGCAAGTCAGTCCCTCATTTCAAATGTTTAGTTTTGGTTTCTCTTTTGTTTAGAAACCAAATATCAAGGGATTAAAATGTGGAGATGATCTGGTCTGCAATCATACACTATTATGCTGGGTGGGTATATAACCAGAAGTATACAATAGCCTAACCAGAAGTATACAATAGCCTATTGTGCTAACATAATTATTATCATGATTGATATCGGAAATCTATCCTCGGCCCTGCGGACGACAGTTGATGCTCTCTGTCGAAGTTGGCATATTACATCCCAAGTTATAGGCCTAGAAATCATATACATGTGCGTATACATATTGAGGGGTGGGGTGGGGTGGAGGCGTTTGTTTGTATGAAACATAAACGATGCATGGAGATGATTTGATTATGAATTATTTTATTATCCCCGGTAAGCACAACTCATACCTTTTACCTAGGCTCCCCTCTCCCCCACTTATATAACCTCCTCTTCCTTAAGTGTCTCCTTCCCTCGTCAGTAGGCTATATTCGATATCTCCTCTATCTCGAGCTCTCCTCCCCCTTCCTTTTTCACTTCCAATGCTCTCCTCCCATCTGTTTGCCTTTCTCCTTGTCCTTACCTCCCCTTACACACACTCTCTCTCTTTTCCCCCACACAAACTCTCTTTTCCCCTCTATCTTCTCTCTTTCCCCCTCTATCTTCTATTTTAATTTCCAGTAAAAATTGCTTCAGTAAAAGTCATCAGCTTGTATTGGAAGTCATAGCCTTCTATTGATTCTGGTACATGGGATTAAGGACATGAATCGATTTTGTTTATAACACTCCAGTCGCCGCTTTTGTAATGTCGCGATTTTGTTTATAACAACTTAGTCGCCGCTTTTGTAATGTCGAATGCAAATATTTCGATGGTCTATATTTTTCACAGGTGAAATAGCCTAGGCTTATTCGATTTTGTAAACCACGTCTTTCAATGTAGATTACCATGCTCAATTTCTCTCCTCGTGAATATTGCACTGCGAAATTTAAACATTTCTTTTGTATACTTAGAGTAGGTAACTTCAAACCAAACAATTTTCTTCGTCACACCACTTATAAGAAACTGAAACCAAAACCGAAACTGCCTGTCACAAATGTTTAGTTTTTTACAAAAGGTAGAAACAATGAGTTCGATATCTTGTGATTCAAGTGGTTAGGCAGGACAATAGGAAACCACGTGACCAAAACCAAAACCAAAACTAAAACTAAACATTTGAAATGAGGCAGTGCATCGGATTGTTTCAAAATTGGCACTAAACCGTGGTCAAAATTCAAAACAGCTCAAATTTGGTAATTCCACAATGCTTTTCCTTTTAAAGGGATATTTTGTTTGGAAAAAAATGACCTATCTCACGGTAAAGCTACATAGCATCTCAAAAATGAGTACCGTGCGCGTGCCTATTTCAGATTTAGAAAGGATTTGTACAATGAGCATGATAGACTTGCGAACCTGCAGGGTTGCTCCAGTCCTGGCCCTCGGTCGAAAAACCAGATTATTCAATTTTTGAGAAATCTTAATTCCAGGTTTGAGAAACCTGAATTCCGGGATTGAGAAACCATAGTTTCTCGTTCCAGAAACCTTGCCAGGTTTATCAAAATTTGGCTTTCCGAAAGGAGAAACCATAGATAAGTAATTCAAATAACCTGTTTTTTTTTCGATTTTGAAAAGCAAAATAAGTTTTGATATAAAATTGGATCGGTTGAGCCCATATTTATTGGTCGAGCTATGAGTTTTAAAATATTGGACGAGACGTAGTCGTTAAAACTCATAGTGAGACCAATAAATATTGGGCGTAAAGCATCCAATTTTGTTTTGGATCCAATATTTTCACACACTTTGATCCATCAAAACATAGGCCTAATAATGGACAAAGTTGGTTTCTCGGCCGAGAAACCAAGTTTTTTTTATGTTTCTCAAATAGAGAAGCCTGCTTTAAAAAAAACTTTGTGACGAAGTTAATTGATAAAAATACTCCTTTTCTGAAAGCCTATAGGCTGGCCATTCAAAAATTCTCTCGACTATTTTTCTTGGTATAATTTCCATAATTTTATAAACTTTTGTTAGGATCTTTTTATTTGCTTATTGAAATAGAGACGAGGCCCGGCGCAAGGACAGTAATCTTTTCATGGATTTATGCAAATTCTGATTTTCAATGAGATTTGAAGACGCCTGACTGATTAGTGAAAACATTATGAAAGGGCCATTATAAGGTGATCGAAGAGGCTACATAGATTATCAACACCGGCGATCGCCCTGTGACACGAATCGGGATTTCCATCTTGAGTAGATGCCCTGTTTACATGTCTTAGAGTCAAGTCCAGTGATGGTTTCTCAGAGATCATATTACTAATCTGATCACACCTACTGTACATCAATATTGTAACAGAATAGAGGTCCGAGCGGTCTTGTGGCAGGCGGGGTAAGGGTCAGGGGCAGAAACCTGGCCGATGTCTGAGTGCGAAATCGCATGCGCAAAACACAAAAAGGCGCTTAATTTGAATAATTGACACATGCAGCATGGGACGCGTCACAAGCAAACGCGATAAGAGGGCGCTTACTTAATAATACAAGAAAATCACACAGGAACACAATTTGGCGATTAATTTGAATATTGACACAAGAAACATGGGACACGCTTACTTAATAAAACAAGAAAATCACACAGGACTCAATTTGCTTACACCTTGGAAAAACATCTTATATTATCTTGAAAACATGAATAAAATACACAGCACTGATTAATTGATCTCTGAAGTCAAATCCTGGTTTCATATTGAAAGTTATTTGTACCACAACGGTTGGCTTGACTCGTACAAACATAATGAATATCACGCACCACGTATCAGCATTAGGAGCAAATTATTGGTTCCAGAAAACAATTTAGTCAATAAAATAAAGTCACTGGGTCACATAATAAAACATAATAAATATCACACAACATCATGTTATTTGCTGAGATCATATTAGAGGGCCAAACCTTAGATCAAACTCACCAGGGCACATAAATAACATAAAAATATACACAGTAAAATGGAACCAAAACACAGTCATGAAATGCAAATTGGTAAACAGAAATGTGTGTGTAAACCCGGGTATATTACATGTAATTTATGGCCATTTGTTTATGTCTGAAAAGTGCACAATATTTTGTCAGCGCTGAACAATATGAATGAGTCATTTCCATACACAATCTTCGAACCTGTATCATACAGTCTATAATGCTGTACACAAGAGCAGAATTGGCGATTTCGATGACCCATCACAATGTCCCATCCCATTGCACTTTCGCTTGGCATAAATCTAGAAGAACCCTTGTACTCTCCATACTGTGACGCTGCATCTTTGCAATCAGGTTTCCAATATCAAAACAACACAGGAGCACTCACATTCTGCATCGAAAATCTCCGCGAATCACCACATATTCATTCAGCACTGGATCCCATTTGCAGCAGCAGTTCTTGTATTAATCATAGCTGCAGCTTATATTTCAAATCATCCTCCATAATCAGCACAAATCAGTCAAATCAGTGAAATAATCATCTGAAATTACGCCCCCCCATGATTGTTGTTGATTCCCTCGATTCTGCCCATGCAGCAGAAAATGTCACGTTTTAGCACAATCCTCCGGGAGCAAAGTTCAGCGGTATACCACAACACACGGCCAGCGCTTCACTGGTGCACAAGAATGCTGAGCGAGTCTGATTTCTCAGAAAATCACGCAATTTTATAAATGACCTCTGTAGAGGTCAGTGAATCTCAACCAAAATGAGGGCGCTATGACGGTCTGCTGATTGATGACAATTCCAGACGGTGCATTATCATGATTATGCGAGGGGTTGATTTAGCACAGGAAAATTCCGTTACACAACCCCCTCCTCCATCGAAGCGCTGTCCCAGCGCTGACAACCCACCAGGCATAAAGGGAGTGTACATGTATTATCGATCCACATTGCTCTTTGGTATGTGTCCATAGCAGCAGCATTTTTATAAGTATCAGTTCAGCAACTTAATGTTCACTGCCAGCACAAAAAGTGACATGTGTATTAATAGCTGTTTCACAGTGCTCCTTTGTATGTGTCCATAACAGTGGCATTTTTATAAACTCAGTTCAACTTCAAATGTTCACTGCTAGCACAAAAAGTGACTCTTTAGTTTCACAAAACAGTTGTCACTCTCAATTGCCTGCTATATTACAGCACAGTCAGATTTGATTACCTGCAAATGTGTAGATTGATTAACATCTTTACTTTGCATAGAACAATATACTATGACACACAATTTACAATTATCTTTTTCATTGATTACTTGGCAAGAATTTAAAGCTACATGTCATTATCAAACAAAATGATGTGAATGAATTACTGATGTATTAGTGGAATGGAGGAATGAATGAACAGTGACATGGAATGTACAATCAATAATCAACATTTTGCATAGATCAAAACACACATTTTCCAAGGTGCAAACTTAGTAAAAAAAACAGCGCTGAACCAAACGCTACCAGAACTGAAAATTATGCAAGCATATGTAAATGCCGAGCATCGCCAATCGCAGAAACAAGCGCCATACTCTGAAAATAGCCAAGTCGGACGTTAGCCACCACAATGATAATTTAAAACCTTGCACATGAAAACACAACAGCGAATGTGAACTCCTCCCTCTGAACAATCGTCTTGTAGATGTCTATACATGCATCTAACAGCTAGTCTATACACCCCACAGACTGGTAAAAGTCGGTGCAACCAATTTACTCCTTCCAGGCAATACTCGAAGTAGATGTCTATAAATGCATCGATCAAATCTTCTTCACAATGTTCGCTTCAGATTATTTTATGACACTTGAAAACAGCATTGAAACACCATCCTCCTCTTCTACTAGACATACACCGATTGGTTCCTCCCAATTAACTGCGCTTGCATGGCCATAACTCCGATAATCAAATCACTGTCGAGTAATATATCAGCCTCAGGTACATAATTGAAATCACTGCGCAAACACATCATTAAAACAGTCTCTGAATCGCCACCTCTGATTGAATCCTGATAACACACAAATAATTCACATAATTTACTGCACATACGCGTCCTAAAATCACTACCTTGAACTACTACCAGGGTCGTCCCGGGACTACCGGAGCCAGGGGGTCAACGTGGTCCTCCTGGTCGGCACGAGCCTGTCATCGCTCAAAAATTACTTCCGCTGACTTCAGCATATTTCCCTTGAATTACTCCTGTATGACTTCCTCTCCAAACTCAGTGTTTCTTCAACCTCAGCTGTCCTATTAAGTGTCTTCACTCTTGGTACGACAACACTCCCTTGTGGCACACAGCAGCAACGGCCCGGAAAGACACCAGTCTACAAGAAGACAGAATCTACCTACAAATTCAGCAGACCTGTCTCCCGATCCAACCGAGATGGGCACCACACAGGAGGCTATCAGGATGATCTCATGTACAATGTATTGGCTGGCTTTACTTGTCCTCATTGGCGAGCTCTTCTTGTCATTAAATGGTTCAGTTACGCTACATATGTACAAATCAGTGCAGCTGGGTAGTTACAAATCCTGTCCAGTATGCATGTATCCACACTCAGTCTTCAGGGGCTAATTTAGTCACTAGTCCATCTGCATCCATCATTGAGTCTCCATCGCAACCTCTTGAAGGGATCACGTCTCAACTTCAGGCATTCCGCAGACAAAACACTTTGACTCTCCTCCGTTGACACCTGGATTATGCTCTGGTTGCAACTCATACTCTGCTGACACAAGATGATTTTAATTAGTAAACACAAAACATGACATGAACTTTCAAGAAGTCATCTGGTCCCAAGAAAAAGCACTTGTAGTCTTTTAAATGAAAGCATATTTACAAGATAAACATCACATTGTCTCTGCTGGAACTATTATCACCTGAGTCGATGTGTTGGATCATTACCTGTCTAACAACCGAGATTTCCCTACATGGCCAGGCAAGAAAATCCATTAAACAAGGTCAGCCATAAATAGTCTCCTTCACAACCACTCTAAAAGTCCTGCAGTTATGATGTCAAAAAGTGCCACAGATGCTCCTTTAATTACTCCTTGATTGGTAAAAATTACTCGCATTTACATCTGATTAGGCTTGAGTGGGTAACACCTGCAAAATTCAGTCACACCAAAATACATCAATAAAACAGAAAAATAGCAAGCACAAACAAAAATCCCACTTCTGACACCAATGTAACAGAATTTAAGGCTCGAGCGGTCTCTGGCAGGCGGGGTAAGGGTCAGGCGCAGAAACCTGGCCGATGTCTGGCGTGCGAAATCGCATGCGCAAAACACAAGAAGGCGCTTAATTTGAATAATTTGACATGTGCAGCATGGGACGCGTTGAAAGCAAACGGGATAAAAGGGCGCTTTCTTAAATACAAGAAAATCACACAGGAACACAATTTGGCGATTAATTTGAATATTGACACAAGAAACATGGGACACGCTTACTTAATAAAACAAGAAAATCACACAGGACTCAATTTGCTTACACCTTGGAAATCACCTTATATTATCTTAAAAACATGAATAAATACACAGCACTGATTGATCTCAAAAGTCAAATCCTGGTTTCATATAAAGTTATTATGTATACCACAACGGTTAGCTTGACTCATAAAACAATGATGAATATCACGCATCACGTACCAGCAGGGGAGCAAATTATTGGTTCCAGCAAAACAATTTAGTCAATAAAATAAAGTCAATGGGTCACATAATAAAACATAATAAATATCACACAACATCATGTTATTTGCTGAGATCATATTAGAGGACCAAACCTTAGATCAAACTCACCAGGGCACATAAATAACATAAAAATATACACAGTAAAATGGAACCAAAACACAGTCATGAAATGCAAATTGGTAAACAGAAATGTGTGTGTAAACCCGGGTATATTACATGTAATTTATGGCCATTTGTTTATGTCTGAAAAGTGCACAATATTTTGTCAGCGCTGAACAATATGAATGAGTCATTTTTTATAAACAATCTGCGAACCTGTATCATACAGTCTATATATGCTGTACACAAGATCATTATCGTCGAATACGATGACCCATCACACAATGTCCCAATGCACTGTCGCTTGGCAGAATGAAGAACCCAAACTCTCCATACTGTGACGCTGTATCTTTGCAATCAGGTTTCCAATATCAAAACAACACAGAAGCACTCACATTCTGCATCGAAAATCTCCGCGAATCACCACATATTCATTCAGCACTGGATCCCATTTGCAGCAGCAGTTCTTGTATTAATCATAGCTGCAGCTTATATTTCAAATCATCCTCCATAATCAGCACAAATCAGTCAAATCAGTGAAATAATCTCCCGAAATCACGTTACATCCATGATTGTTGTTGATTCCCCTCGATTCTGCCCATGCAGCAGAAAATGTCACGTTTTAGCACAATCCTCCGGGAGCAAAGTTCAGCGGTATACCACAACACACGGCCAGCGCTTCACTGATGCACAAGAATGCTGAGCGAGTCTGATTTCTCAGAAAATCACGCAATCTTACCAAATGACCTCTGTAGAGGTCAGTGAATCTCAACCAAAAATGCGGGCGCTATGATGGTCTGCTAGTTGATGACAGTTCCAGACGGTGATGTATCATGATTATGAAAGGGGTTGATTTAGCACAGGCAAATTCCGTTACACAACCCCCTCCTCCATCGAAGCGCTGCCCCAGCGCTGACAAACCACCAGGCATAAAGGAAGTGTACATGTAAATTGTTCCACAGCACTCTTTGGTATGTGTCCATAGCAGTAGCATATTTAAGTATCAGTTCAGCATCTCAATGTTCACTGCCAGCACAAAAAGTGACATGTGTTTAGATGTACATGGATTAATACTATATCACAGTGCTCCTTTGTATGTGTCCATAACAGTGGCATTTTTATAAACTCAGTTCAACTTTAAATGCTCACTGCTAGCACAAAAAGTGACTCTTTAGTTTCACAATATAGGGTTTAACAGTCACTCCTTTGCCTGCGATATTACAGCACAGATTTGTTTACATGAAAATGTAGATTGATTAACCTCCTTTACTCTGCATAAACAATATATTATGACACACAATTTACAGTTATAATTTTTTTCATTACTTGGCATTTAGTTAAAGCTTCATGTCATTGTCAAACAAAATGATGTGAATGAATTAATGATGTATTAGTGAAATGGAGGAGTGAATGAACATGACATGGAATGCACAATCAATAATCAACATTTTGCATAGATCAAAACACACATTTTCCAAGGTGTAAACCTAGTAAAAAAACAGCGCTGAACCAAACGCTACCAAAACTTAAAATTACGCAAGCATATGTAAATGCCGAGCATCGCCAATCGCAGGACAAGCGCCATATTCTGAAAATAGCCAGTCAGACGTTAGCCACCACAATGATAATTTAAAAACTTGCACACAAAAACAAAACAGCGAACGTGAACTCCTCCCTTTGAACAATCGTCTCGTAGATGTCTATACATGCATCTAACAGCTAGTCTATACACCCCACAGACTGGTAAAAGTCGGTGCAACCAATTTACTCCTTCCTGGCAATCCTCGTAGTAGATGTCTATAAATGCATCGATCAAATCTTCTTCACAATGTTCGCTTCAGATTATTTTATGACACTTGAAAACAGCATTGAAACACCATCCTCCTCTTCTGCTAGAACATACACTGATTGGTTCCTCCCCAATTAACTGCGCTTGCATGGCCATAACTCCGATAATCAAATCACTGTCGAGTAATATATCAGCCTCAGGTACATAATTGAAATCACTGCGCAAACACGTCATCAAAACAGTCTCTGAATCACCACCTCTGATTGAAATCCTGATAACACACAAATAATTCACATGATTTACTGCACACACACGTCCTTGAATCACTACCATGAACTACTTCCAGGGTCGTCCCGGGACTACCGGAGCCAGGGGGTCAACATGGTCCTCCTGGTCGTCACGAGCCTGTCATCGCTCAAAAATTACTTCCGCTGACTTCAGCATATTTCCCTCGAATTACTTCCGCATGACTAGTTCTCTCCTCCAAACTCAGTGTTTCGTCAACCTCAGCTGTCCTATATTAAGTGTCTTCACTCTTGGTACGACAACACTCCCTTGTGGCACACACAGTAGCAACGGCCCGGAAAGACACCAGTCTACAAGAAGACAAAGTCTACCTACAAATTCAGCAGACCTGTCTCCCGATCCAACCGAGATGGGCACCACATAGGAGGCTATCAGGATGATCTCATGTACAATGTATTGGTTGGCTGTACTTGTCCTCATTGGCGAGCTCTTCTTGTCATTAAATGGTTCAGTTACGCTACATATGTACAAATCAGTGCAGCTGGGTAGTTACAAATCCTGTCCAGTATGCATGTATCCATACTCAGAGTCTTCAGGGGCTAAATTAATCACAAGTCCATCTGCATCCATCATTGAGTCTCCATCGCAACCTCTTAAAGGGATCACGTCTCAACTTCAGGCATTCCGCAGACAAAACACTTTGACTCTCCTCTGTCGACATCTGAATTATGCGCTGGTTGCAACCCCTACTCTGCTAACACAAGATGATTTTAATTAGTTTAAACACAAAACATGACATGAAATTTTAAAAGTCATCCAACCCCAAGAAAAAGCACTAGTAGTCTTTCACCTGATAAAATATTTACAAGATAAACATCACATTGTTGTCTCTGCTGGAACAATTATCACCTGAGTCGATGTGTCGGATCAGTGCCTGTCTAACAACCGAGATTCCCCTACATGTACATGGCAAGAAAATCCATCAGACAAGGTCAGCCATAGTCTCCATCACATGACACTAAAAGTCCTGCAGTTATGATGATGTCAAAAAGTACTACTGATGCTCCCTTAATTACTCCTTGATTGGCAAAAATTACTCACATTTACATCTGATTAGGCTTGAGTGGGTAACACCTGCAAAATTCAGTCACACCAAAATACATCAATAAAACAGAAAAATAGCAAGCACAAACAAAAATCCCACTTCTGACACCAATGTAACAGAATAGAGTCCGATGCGGTCTTGGCAGGCGGGGTAAGGGTCAGGCGCAGAAACCTGGCCGATGTCTGGCGTATGAAATCGCATGCGCAAAACACAAAAAGGCGCTTAATTTGAATAATTGACACATGCAGCATGGGACGCGTCACAAGCAAACGCGATAAGAGGGCGCTTACTTAATAATACAAGAAAATCACACAGGAACACAATTTGGCGATTAATTTGAATATTGACACAAGAAACATGGGACACGCTTACTTAATAAAACAAGAAAATCACACAGGACTCAATTTGCTTACACCTTGGAAAAACATCTTATATTATCTTGAAAACATGAATAAAATACACAGCACTGATTAATTGATCTCTGAAGTCAAATCCTGGTTTCATATTGAAAGTTATTTGTACCACAACGGTTGGCTTGACTCGTACAAACATAATGAATATCACGCACCACGTATCAGCATTAGGAGCAAATTATTGGTTCCAGAAAACAATTTAGTCAATAAAATAAAGTCACTGGGTCACATAATAAAACATAATAAATATCACACAACATCATGTTATTTGCTGAGATCATATTAGAGGGCCAAACCTTAGATCAAACTCACCAGGGCACATAAATAACATAAAAATATACACAGTAAAATGGAACCAAAACACAGTCATGAAATGCAAATTGGTAAACAGAAATGTGTGTGTAAACCCGGGTATATTACATGTAATTTATGGCCATTTGTTTATGTCTGAAAAGTGCACAATATTTTGTCAGCGCTGAACAATATGAATGAGTCATTTCCATACACAATCTTCGAACCTGTATCATACAGTCTATAATGCTGTACACAAGAGCAGAATTGGCGATTTCGATGACCCATCACAATGTCCCATCCCATTGCACTTTCGCTTGGCATAAATCTAGAAGAACCCATGTACTCTCCATACTGTGACGCTGCATCTTTGCAATCAGGTTTCCAATATCAAAACAACACAGGAGCACTCACATTCTGCATCGAAAATCTCCGCGAATCACCACATATTCATTCAGCACTGGATCCCATTTGCAGCAGCAGTTCTTGTATTAATCATAGCTGCAGCTTATATTTCAAATCATCCTCCATAATCAGCACAAATCAGTCAAATCAGTGAAATAATCATCTGAAATTACGCCCCCCCATGATTGTTGTTGATTCCCTCGATTCTGCCCATGCAGCAGAAAATGTCACGTTTTAGCACAATCCTCCGGGAGCAAAGTTCAGCGGTATACCACAACACACGGCCAGCGCTTCACTGGTGCACAAGAATGCTGAGCGAGTCTGATTTCTCAGAAAATCACGCAATTTTATAAATGACCTCTGTAGAGGTCAGTGAATCTCAACCAAAATGAGGGCGCTATGACGGTCTGCTGATTGATGACAATTCCAGACGGTGCATTATCATGATTATGCGAGGGGTTGATTTAGCACAGGAAAATTCCGTTACAATATTTAGCACACCATCACGACGAACGCCACTTTCTTCTGGATTCGCAAAGAGACTGAACTCGGCATCCTAACAGCCAACCGAAGACTTTGTGTAACTCATCGTACATAGAGAAGACCAGGAGGCCAATTTATCAAGGTATTTTAATTTGGTAAAAACCCGATATCATGATGTAGTCTAGGAGATTAATCTAATTTTTTCTGTCTCCGCAGGAGGTAGTTTGCTTTGAAATTTACACCTAAAATGCCGCACATTGCGCGGCATGTAGGCCGATTGTACAAATTTATATTCTGACAAGTACTCTAATTTCCGCCCAATATCGAGAGCCCAAAATATATCCCCCACCTCTTTGCGCCATAGGCCTACATAAATTCGCCTATCGCCATTTCCGAATGTTCAAAAGGTAATCACGCTTCCTCAGCATGTGCAATAAATTAGCATTAAAATTAATCTTATTCTATAGGGATTCTAGAAACACCTAGCACGTGGCGCCAATGGTGCGGGTCTATCAAGCTCATGAATTATGCATTAGAAATTTTTTAAACTCATATGTTGTATAATTGAAGACCGAATTAAAAAGACTAGCTTGCGTATGCCGTCCTGTCAACCAGACCAAAATGCCATACTGCGCAGGTCAGCAACCAATCACGGCGCGCCTTTGTCATGACGTCAGACGCAAACTAGTATTTTTTTAATTCGGTATTTAATTATGGATTGTAGCCTCATCAGCAATATCGTAGAAATCAAGTCGGACAACCGTTATGCTGTGTGTGGCAATGTTTACACATTAAACAAGGTTTAATTTCATGTTCATACCCGCTGGACAGCAGGAAAAATGTTTATAACTGACATTTCAATACAATCATGTTACTTTTATCTTGAACTTGGAAGAAACTGATTTCAATAACAATTTCAATATTGCAAACTAATGACCATCAGTGACCATACATTACACTAAACAGTGAGATCCGTGCCGGTTTATGACTAGAAAGTAGAATGGATTATTTATTTCTGTTCATCTTGATATCAACATTTAAATGGTAAGTTCATGAGTTTGACCTCAATTAAAATACAAAACAGAACCCGTGTCAAATCTACATTGTATGTCGCACAATTATGTGTTGTGCATGACTGAGTGCATGATGCTAGCATGACTAGTCTAGGGTATGACTAGAAAGTAGAATGGATTATTTATTTCTGTTCATCTTGATATCAACATTTAAATGGTAAGTTCATGAGTTTGACCTCAATTAAAATACAAAACAGAACCCGTGTCAAATCTATACATTGTATGTCGCACAGTTATGTGCAGTGCATGACTGAGTGCATGATGCTAGCATGATTAGTAGTCTAGGGCTAGGCCCGGGGCTAGTCCTTTACTAGCCCTTGGCAGTTGGCAGTATCTGGAAAACACTCCTCCGACACAGCGCTAGTCCAAATCTAAAAAAACACTCTGCCAGTCCGAAACGAAAACGCTAGTCCGAATTTGCAAAACATGGCGCAATTCCGAATCTGAATTTAGGAAACACTGCGCTAGTCCGACTGCATTCGGACTAGTGCCGTGTTTTTCAGATTCGGACCAGCGCTGTGATATTCAGATTCGGACTACCGCTTTGGTTTTCTGCAGTTTCGGACTGACGCAGTGTTTTCCAGACTCGGACTAGCGCAGTGTATTTCGGATTCGGACTAGGGGTGTGTCGGACTGTTAACGTGTTTTCAGATTCGGACTAGCGGTGTGTCGGACTGTTGCAGTGGTGTTCAAATTTGCCAAATGCATCCATGGGTTTTATATCTTATTTTGTAGCCTATCTGAAAATTTTACTTTGCATAATTCTTGCAAATAAGGCCTACCTGACAACATTGCATAACAAAAATAAAAGAAAGTTGTTGCCAACGACTTGGTTTCGCTCCATTTTGACAGGCCATATTTTGGTAACCGAATATCCGATTAAAATAAAATTTTCAGTCTCAAGTATTAGGAGAAAATGGACTCACATATTTTAATCAGACAAAAATCTATATCCAATAGCATTATAAGTACCGTAAAACCCCGTCTACAAGGATATACCTAAGAAACGCCCTCAATAAAATTGGTTGCTTGTTGTATTTGGAGTTTGAGCAAATATATACTGGCACTGGGTGGCTATGCATTCCATCTAAGTATGTTGTAACACCAATCAATTGTATTGACATAATAACGACTGTTTCGTATATCAGGATCGTATAGCTCAATTGATAGAGCGTCAGACTTTGGAACTGAAGACATGCTGAAGAGAGCATGGTCCGGGCACCGGTTCCGTTTTTTCATTCTCGTTTAATTTTAACTTTTGACATGTTCTTTTATCTTTCTTCAAATCTACCTTTCTACTTTTAATTTTAGGTGCGTTTTTTTTTTTTTTTTTTTTTTTTAGTTTTTTTATAGTTTTTTTAGTAATTTTGTGGTTTTATAGAAACTAGTAAAAGCATTTATTCTAAATAATAGCGAAACCCACGGTTAGACAGATGTGTTGTAACTACTTGTCTGTCCTCGTCTTTGCAATAAAAACCTATGTTGCACCTTTGTGCCATCCCAATTCTTGAGGTAGGGTGCGTTTTTGGCTTAAGCACGATTTTGTTTCTACTTGAAATGAAATCAAAATAAATATTGTTCTGTTGCCACAATTGCAGTTTTTTCAATAAAAAAAAATAGATGAGGAATAATAATTATTCCATATTTGAATCTATTGTCCCATCAAGAATAGAGTGTCTTCAAAAACTTCAATCAATTCATCTGACAAAGGAAACTATTCTGGTCGTTCAATTTTGTTTCGCTTGCACCTGTTATATCACAGGCGTTGGTAGAGAAGGCACACTTCTCTTGTCTTCACCGAAGTAGTGATGTAAACACTAACATGATTAATTACCATAGCTAGCAATGGACATACACTATTTTTTGTTCCACTTGAACCCATACTATAGGCTATTCGCTGTCGATGTGACGTAATTAATCGGATTAACTACCATAGCAATTGATGAATACAATTTCGAATATATAGCCCTGCACTTCATCGTTCACGTGGCACCTATGCATTAAACCATAGTTGTCAAAGAAATGCTAATCACTCGCCATGTAAGATTAGTATTTATGAAAAGAGTGGTATTCAATCTATGTTTGGTGACATACGCGGGTGATTAGTGCAATCTGCTTGATGGTAGTTATTGCGATTATTACGTCACTTCGACAGCGAATTGTAGTATAGACGAATCCAACAAGCCAAGTGATGGTCAGAATTTATTCGGCCATTATACGCTGGTGAAGTTGCGTAATTAATCGGATTAATTACCATAGCAATAGGTGAAAACAATGTTGAACATATCGCGCTGCGCTACAAGCAGGTTACACTCATCACCTGTACTGTGTATGTCTGCAATCATAGATTGAATACAATACTGGTCTTTTCAAAGATCTTACAGGTGCAGCATGATATGGTTCAATGAAGAGGTACCGCCTGAACGTATCAGTGTATAACGCGGTATATTCAAAAATTGTTTTCACCTATTGCTATGGTAGTTAATCCGATTATTACGTAACTTCGCCAGCGTATTGAATAAAACAGGAGGATGTGAGTTCATAAGGGCAATGTCGGGGATAGGTCACAATCGATGTGGAGAGATGAGAGGTCCGACCAACAGCCATAGCGATTCAACTAATTCCAGCGGACGGTCTGTGGCTAGTAAGGAATCGTCTTTGACCACATGCGCAGATCTGTCTCGTCAGGAAGATATTTAATATCCCGAATTTATAATAGGCCTATGCCTACCAGTTCCATCGTATAACCGATCTGCTAGAGAATATTTGTTACCATGTTTAATAAATTCGTATTTATCGTATAATAAAATGTAGCCAAATGTATATTATGTGTCACACGGTTTTCTGCTGAACCACTAGCAGGCTATGTTACCACATCTATGACAATGACAAAGGTGAATTTTGATGATTTTTACGATCGTCCGGATGAGCAAATCACTGAATGGGTCTTTAGTTCCCTCCTCTCCTTATCCTGCCAATATTATATGAATCAAAGAAAAATAAAGAAAAATAAAATTAAACAAGAAAAAAGACAAAGAAAAGAAACAATAAAAGAAAAACAATAGAATAAATTAAACTAAATATGAAAAAAAATGATCACGAAAGGAGTCTTTAGAAAATGCAAGAAAATATAAATGAAAAGTTTGAACAATATTTTGTTTATAAAAGTTTGTGTGACCGTGATGAGGCTCGAACTCACCATCTTCCGATCTAAAGAACCAAAGTCTTATGCCTTGCCAAGTGAGCTATGCTCGTGAGATGCGAAATAAAGATAAAATAATACATTGTATACCTGCTTGTGTCGGTAAATGATTTGCTCAAATTCCATAATGATATAATATTGTGGAGGGCGCTAGCGTGAAATATGCTATCATCACAGTCGCTTCTATTCCTTATAGACGGGTTTCTACGGTATCTCCTTAACTAATAACAAAAGGTGTCCACTGGTATCTTGGAGGCATTGTCTTTTTTAAAGACATTTCTTGTTTACTCTGTGTGACCTTTCGTGACCTCTAGCAAAAAACGTACCCCACAATTGGAGTCCACTACCATAACTACCCCCTAGCAGGGTCTATACTAACACCTTAGGCGACGAAAAAAAGAAAACCTATTCTACGGGCGGACGGACCTTTCAAGTAGGGTCGGTCGGTCGGGCTTTTTTTTTCTTTTTTTTTTTGGAAATGACCCAAAAAATCACCAAAATCTGTAAATATTTGCAATTTGGGAAATACACAAAAAAAAATTTGTTCCTGAATTTGTCGAAATTTGGGTCGGTATTCATTTGTACAGGAATTTTTTTTTTCCCAATTTGTTCAAAATCTGGGTCGATCGGGCCCGTAGAACAGGGTTTTCTTTTTTCGTCGCCTTATGGTAACAAAATTGGTAGATATGGGCAGTGGCGTAGCGTCATATGGGCACGGGGCACGTGCCCCCATTGATTGTAAAATGTAGAAAATCCCATAGGAAAATTGCAAAAAAACTGCTTGTGCCCCCCCATCATGGTCGGTGCCCCCCCCCAATCGGATGACTCACGCTACGCCACTGGATATGGGTGTCGAACTCGACCATTTTTCAAAACCCCTTGTTCCTAATGGTTCGAAGCTGTTCAACCGGAATTTTGAGGTGGTGGGTCTTTGGGAGCTGACAGTTTCTTTTGGAGCTGCAAATCGGGATGCGGACAAGACTGAAATGGGGACTTTTGGAGCTGCGAAGAGTCAAAATCAAGGGTCTTTCTTGGCTTTTTGGTTCAATGAAAATCGCCTGACAAAAACCCAGAAATATGAGGAATGAGCAATTTTTGGGTCTTTTAGAGCTGAAATTATCAAAATCAAGGTCAAATATAGGAGGTCTTTCGGAGCTGCGAAATCCAAAAAAAAAAAAGGGGGGGGTCTTTCCGGGGAGCCTACCAGTATGGTCATTTGTGTTAAGTGCCCCGGGAGTTTGGTATGGGTACCCAGCAAACACAGAACGTTTTCGACATCATTCGCAAAAGGTTATAAAAGGTTGTCAGAAAACGTTAAAATGTCGGGTTATATAAAGAGTACATTAATGGTATAAAACGTTTTCATAACATTAAATAACATTTGCTGGTAATTTACTGCACAGCAAACACAAATGTTTTACAGAAAACATTTAAATGTCGGGTTATATAAAGGGTATAAAAACGTTTTCATAACATTCCAAAAACATTTTTGAAAACTTGGTACAAATCATTCTAAACAGAATGTTATTTTGGGGTTGAAAAAATATTTTGCAAAAAATGTTTGCCCAAAATATTTACAATAACGTTTTTAAAATGTTTTCACGACCTTTATATAACCCGACATTTAAATGTTATTAAAACGTTTTGTAAAAAACATTTTAAGAACATTTCTGTGTTTTCTGGGTGCAAATATTTTAACATAATGTTATTTAAGTGTTGACAAAATATTTGGCCAAAAATGTTTGCAAAAATAGTTTACAATGACATTTCGAAAACATTTAAAAATATTGTTGAAGTGTGTTTTCATACAAAACGTTTTAAAACGTTATTATGACCTTTATATAACCCGACATTTTAATGTTATTAAAACGTTTTTACCTAAACCAAAACACAAAATATAACTTATTTTTTAAAAACATTTGTGTGTTTGCTGGGTAGGGATGTACCGCTGAGAATTTGAAAGTGGACCCATCAAATACCATTTTTTTTCAAGAAATCTAGACCCATCGATATACCAATATTCAAGGCCGAATTTAATACAAAAGTGTCTTGGAATTTAAAAAAAATTTCGAAAATTTCGAAAAAGGGACTCATCCATACATTCTGAGAATGTGGGTTCTTGCTGTCCTGTATGTGTTGAAAATTTAAAGAATCCCAAAATGGTTCTTTCTGCCCTTTCCAGAACCCTTTTCAGATCTAAAATGGTTCTTTCTAACCTTTCCAAAACCCATTTCAGATCTAAAATGGTTCTTTCTAACCTTTCCAAAACCCTTTTCAGATCTAAAATGGTTCTTTCTAACCTTTCTAGAACCCTTTTCAGGTCTAAAATGGTTCTTTCTAACCTTTCTAGAACCCTTTTCTGTTCTTTGTAGAACCATTTAAGGTTCCAATGTCTTATTGTATCCGAACCATTTAGGTTTTCTTTGCAAGCAAAAGAAATTCTAAAATTTGATTAAATCAAAATCCCCCGGGGTGGGGGTTCTTCAAAATTATTTTGCACGGGGATGTGCCACGCAGAATTTCGGGCGTTGACTTTATCTATACCCACCTACTTTTTTGCAACTTGGTAACCCATCAGTAGGCCAATACCAATATTTCACAAAAAAGCACATTATTATGTTTTGATGGATCCAAGTTGTGATAATATTGGATCCAAAACATAATAATGATAAAATTGGATGCTTTACGCCCAATATTTATTGGTCTCGCTATGAATTTTAAAATATTGGACTCGACTATACGTCTCGTCCAATATTTTAAAACTCATAGCTCAACCAATAAATATGAGCTCAACCGATCCAATTTTATATCATAATTATGCCTAAATTTGCCCAAATTGGATGCTTTTAAGGGCACTTTTGCCCAAATGCGCCCAATTGGTCTTCACTGAAAATCGATCGTTATGCCGAAATCATTGCAAAAATCATAGTGCTGTGTTTAAAAACATGATTTTTTTACAGATGGCGAGACATGCTATCATAGCAATCTGTCTAATCGTGGCAATATGGGTGATGCTCACTACAGCCCAGAACAACAACAACAACAACAATAATAATAACAACAACAACAACAACAACAATAATAATAACAATAATAATAATAATAATAACAATTGTATTTGGTTGTTTACTAAGAACAACAATAATAATAACAATAATAATAATAACAATAACAACAATAACAACAACAACAACCTGGCTAAGTGTTTTGACCTGTATGATGAACCAGAATATGGTAACGTCCCGAAGAATAACAACAACAACAACAATAACAACAACAACAACAATAACAATAATAACAACAATAATTTGTGCTTCAGTCTTGAAACGCAGAACAACAACAACAATAATAATAACAATAACAACAACAACAACAATAACAACAACAATAACAACAATGTTTGCGGTTGTAGCTGCGTGCCCATCCCTACCTTCTGCGTCGGCTTCGTTTGTACTCGCATTCTGCGCGCCTGGCCTGGTTGGTTCATGGGTCGCATCATTGTCCCAATTGAGGTAGACATTACCGGAGGATGGCAGATCAAGCTTCAGTTCACGAGGAGCATATTTGAGTTTGAGGTAAGTGATTCCCTCTAAGGGCCGGTTTCTCGAAGCATGGCTACCGGGCATGGCTAGTGTTCAGGCTTCCTAACCCATCAGGCTTGAAGTTCAATTATTATTAGTCATAAAGTGCTTCCAATTTCACATCATATATCACCTAGAAAGAATGATGAATTAATCAAAATGGATCCACATTGGTAGGGCTAACCTGTTTGCTTAGGAAGCCTGACCACTAGCCTAGCTTCGAGAAATCGGACCCTAGGTCAATAGTTAGTGGCGAGAAGTAAGCACACATTAAGTTTAACGATACAAACTTCGCGCGTATTCGTCGTTCGTTTATGCTATAGGAACATAGGACGGTGCCCGAGTATTCGGCTGTATATCCAACCGAAAATTTCACAAATAATTCTGAATACGCTCGTAATTTAGTACCGTAGTATGTAATGAAACATTATTTTTCCACTCTAAATCCTTTGGAGAGTCAACTCCATACACTTTGAAGAACTGTCCATGTATGTTTTTGCGTGAGCAACGGTTAAAATACATAGCCGACCCATCTGGATCACTCCCATATTTTTGCGGAATTTCCAAATGTGAGCCTTTTTGTCCAAACAATCGCATGGATGCAAAAGCGCATGGAATTCACTTCCTAACAATGGACTTTGGGGCAATTTTTGAATTAAAAAAAATTTGGACGCTCTTTGACATTTTTACCCATGAAAAGTGGACTTTTTCGTAGGTTGGGAGTGACGGCGTACTATACCCTCTGCGTACTCTGAGGGCAAACCCTCATTTTAAATGCATACAAGTCGTTTTCGTCTCCCGAAAATCTACCATACCAAGTTACATCCTAAGATCCTTGCATGCTGCGTAAAAATCCTAAGAGAAGAAAAAATAAAGGAGTAAGCCTCACTTGCCCTGTGCATCTTCCCCTTTTGCTTGAAAAACACCGTGTTTTGGACCAAAATAGGACAAAATTGCAAAATTTTGCGTGCTTCGCCTCATCAAATGCCATACTTCACCTTCATCATTTTTAGTCCAAAATTGAACAAATTTCGCAAATATCCTACAACCGGCATAAAATATGCTCGCCCTCACCTAGATTTTTAAGCTTTCGCTGCCACTGTAACGGGCGCTGATAAATCAGTCATAAATATAGGAAAGGTTTTTAACACAAGTCTCCACATACATAAATGACAGCCAGTGAAAAAAAAATTACTGACCATCCAGGATTTGAACCTGGGACCTTCGGATCACCGGACCGATGCTATAATATATACCATGAGCAAATGAGTCAGATGGAGAAGAGCAGCGATGTTATTATAGGCCTTGTTATTATCTAAGGCCTTGTTATTATCTATAGGCCTTCAGTGATGTTATTATCTATAGGCCTTCAGTTCATAAATGTTTTGCTGAAATTGCTTACTATAAACATTAAGACATTCTATTTTTTCCTACTTAATTTTTACTTCTATTTTTATCTTTATTTTATAGTCGTGTGCTGTGACTGTGGTGAACATCTTCTCTGGAAAGAACAGTGATCAACGTAATCGTGTCCTTCTCACCAACGCCCTCTGGAATGCCGATCTGAAGGCAGGAACCGAGCTTGACATCAGCTTCACCGTGCGAATCTACAAGCGATTTAAAGGTGGTGCCAGAGCACGTGTTAACTTCATCCCACGTCCATACAACGTCCCAGAATAAAACTGAACAGAACTTGAAATTCATAGAACTCAGTAGACTTTATAACATAATTATTGTGATATTGTGATCCGGTCAACTAACAATATAGGCCTAGGCCCTAGCATGCTTCAAGTCACACCGCGGGAGTGGTCCACCACAAACAAGCCGTAAAGTCGGCCCCGGTCAATTTGGTTTTATTTCGTGTTTAGAAAATATATATCATCATAAGCTTTAAAATGGTATATATATCATTCGACTTCAAACGACAGTTTATGGTTTGTTGAATTTTGCTCCTTCAACAAAATGGTACCTTATTTCGGTTCTTCATGTGTCTCTTTTCCAATATCAAACAGTCATAATTGGCGGTCATTTCAAATCATCCCCAAGTCAACGAGGTTCAGGAATGTCCTTTCATTGTTAATGGTTGGTTATACATACCTAGACAAAATACAACGCTTTGTAACCCACCACTTGAACAGGATTTAGCCAAAGCAAACAAAGACTATAGAGCTATTTAAGAATTCTATAGACTTAGGTAGAAGCTTATTAGGCCTCTTCAACAATAGGATTATCGATTGGTTTAAAAGGTGTTTGACTGGCACTAGCAAAATGAGATACATGTAGCACCAACTTGAGGTATAATTCGACCTTCATGCATATTTTACACTGTAACTCAGAATACAATTTGCCGACTTTTCGGCTGGTTTGTGGTGGACAGTCACGATATTCTTTCGCAGGATGGAATGGGTGTGGTGGGTGTATGGGGTGTGTGTTATATGGAACGCCAAATTAATGCAAAAACTGATGAAACTCTGGTTGGTTGATCGCATTAGGCAATACCGTAAACGTTCGCCTAATGGCGCTTTTGGATTCTTAGAAATGTGAGAGCGCCATCCTTGTAAAATCTCAACAGCATTAAGGATACGTGTATGTTAAATTGAGCAACCTGGACATAATACCTCAGAAAAAAATATCGTGACATGACCCAATAATTTAGGTCACTAGGTTAGTTGCTAGAGCAGCAAATCTTTTGGGGTTTCTTCAGGTATTCTTTCTCAAAGTGCCATTGGACTTAATTTGTAAATCGATTCATACGTTATACCTAACTCATTTTGGTAAATCTTTATATAACATTGTAATTTCTTCATATTTTTTTAATATTCTTCAGTTCAAAATTACACCCTTCTATTGTCTGACCCGTTAGCTCAGTCGGTAGAGGGTGCGCCTTGAATGGTGAATGGTACTTGTTCGAATCTTGATTTCTGCCCCCACTTTTATGTGAAGAAGGGTCAAGAAATGTTTTTGGATTTTGTCCCCACTTTACGAACGAATATTGTGAATTTTTTTAAATTTAATTTTAATTTTCTTATTTTTTTTTAAGATAAATTAGGCACTGCGAACAAACGGCAACAAAAACCGCTGATAAAATTTGCTCCACCTGCTACCTATCAATGCGTGATATATTCCGCTACATTTAACAGTTAAATGACCTTTGAAAAATAGAACGGCCTCAATGTTTCAAATTGTGTAACCATGGTGTAACTACATTACTTTATTCATTTATGCATTATAAATGATCAGCTATTTTTTCTTTTCTTAAAAGGATCGAACCCCAGTAGATCAAACCATTGATCATATAACTATCAGACCACGAAGTAGTTACGTAACTCCGTGATGGTATCGGAACCAAGCACTGTTTGTATGGCGATCATTACGATCACGCTATTTTGGTATGCCTTTTTGTGTACTGATTGTTTCGATCGTGGTTCATTACTTAAGCGCGTGATCCCGTTGACATAGTAATATTACGTAACTTCGATACCGGGCTTCGATACTGAATAGTTGTTGAGTGCACATAATATGGAAAGCCATTGGGGCGGGCATTGGGGTATTGTGTGCCTTCCAAAGCGCCTGTGTTGTGGAATCCTAGCCAGTATTCAATGATAGCTATTAGAGGCCTTGCGTTTATCGATTGGCTCCAAACAAAGGATTTGAACCGGTTTCTTCCCGTAATCATGGCGCAGTGCAGTCCATTCAATCAAATGTTGTCATTAACCTATTTGATCGTAGTGCATTTTGTTATGTGTGTGAGACGAACTGTCGCGGTGATGCAATTATGCTTTTGTTGAATGCATTTTGAGTAGTCCGCCATATTTACGGGATGATACGTCATATGCACAGCCTCTATTAGCTTCTATTCAGTTGGTCGTTGTATGATTTTGTTCGTTCACTCATTCAAATTTTATTTATATCATTTGAAGACTGAACCTATTATGATACATCCTCCGTGGAACAGTTTCAAACAAATATAGCTAGGGATTATTGGGGCAGAGGTTATCTATTGAATCCTCTTAGAGGGCTATCATTTTTTTTTTTTTTTTTCGGAAGGGGGGTCCCAAATTTACAAAAGTCTGCGTCAATAAAATTGCGCACCCCCTATTTCGGCAACAAAAATTTTATGATCCCAAACCCCAAAATTTTATTGAAATCAGTCTTTTTGAATAAAATAACACACTTTCTGTGTTCATCGTGTGACTCCATATATTTTGGTCATAAAACATTTTATGACCCCTCCTATTATTCTTTCCAAGACTTTATGACCCCGTATATTTGGGACCCCCTCCCCTTTCGAATAAAATGATATACCTCTTATGACCACTGATGCATAGGCAAGGACACCCATACTCGTAGCGCAGTCTAAACGAGGAGACAGAAAAGCATAGTGTGTGAAGTGTGTTAAACTGTGCACACTTTACATACAAAACGAGGAGTTATCACAGGAATGTGAGGAGGTGTGTAAGGAGAACTTAGCACAAATACAATTATGGATCTCCTCGAATTGAAGGCAAAAATGCCAGAAAAAGACGTCCTAACCCCCCTATAGGGTTCTCCACTTTGAGAAGCTTCTCGAATTACTGCTTTTTGGGTCTAACCTCCTGAGTCCTCGAATTCCTGTGTTTGTAAACACTCAACTCCTGGTTTCGCACGCGCTACACACGCACTCGCGCGTATTGAAAGACTTGTCGCACGCGACAGTACGTTCGTCTCACACACATAACAAATGCCTATACAATCAAATAGGTTCATTACAACATTTGATTGAATGGATTGAGTTACTCTAAAATGAAACGATAATAACAAAGAATCATGAAAAAAGACACATACAAGATAAAATAAAAAAATTTATATAAACAATGTTAAAGATAAAATCAAGAAAATAGAGAATAAAATTTCCTCAAATCAGAAAAAAAAAACATTGACAGACATCATAATCTGTCAGAAATTACTGCATGAGATTCGAACCATCAATCTTCTCCACAAGTTCTCTTTATCCTCGCACTATAGTCTAATGCTCTGTTCACTGGGCCACAACGTATCAGGTGAATGATTACCGCATTATCATGAATAAGTTTGTTCGATCTTGTTCATAATTCTATGTGTCGATAGGTTTCACCCTTTAACTACACGTACCCTTAATGATCAGTGATAATAGTCGGCTTTTACAGGGATGGCGCTCTCTCATTTCCATGAACTCTATAGCGCCATTAGGCGAACGTTTACGGTATTACACGAGTTATCATGATGATATTGATGGCATCAGGTTCGCGTCTTTGCTCTTATTTTATATAGGGCCTACCACATATTCCAGGAAGAATATATTCGGTGTGAACATGGTGAATGCATCGGCAAGTGCGAAAGAGCTCGAAAGACTTACAGGGCGCCTTAAAGTTATACGCTGTATATTGTTGGTCGAAGCAGCAGAAAAAAAAGTAGTTCACAGCATCTTACGAATGGTAGTGAGCTTTAGTAAAAATTGCCTTGCTCAATTCATAGCGAGCGAAGAAGAATTCAAATATCACAGATATACTTTGTAGGTCCTGTGGTTATTGAGTTATGTTGTAGGCCTAAAGAGGGCTGAAACAATAACACTTTTGTAAAACGTACATAACTCATTAACAACAATAAATTAAGCAAGTTTTGAAAGTATATGATTTGTATAGAATGAACTTTTGCAAATACCAAAGTGTTATTTTTCAATAATATATTGATTCAGATAATGAAAATTTTTTGGCTGCTTCGACCAACAATACCTCGTACGGCGCCACGGGGGGGCATGGGGGCAAATGCCCCCAGTCAGAACTCTTGCCCCCCTGTTGCCCCCAGAAAAAACCCAAAATTACGAAAATTTCCACTTTTTACGGTAATTTTGCACAAACTTTGTTGATTTTGCCCCCCCTGAAATTCTCTTTGCCCCCCTAATGCCCCCCCGGAAAAAATTTCCTGGCGCCGCCACTGTATACCCTTAAGCCTAGAAGACTACCCCATTGTAACTTTTCTGTAATATGAAGGTACCAATAATTGTGGTAATGGATTTATGAACCACTTGCATGGCGTGGTCCTTTTTATCATTATTCCAAGAATACTACTAATCTGTTATACAGCATTTTGAATAGATTATAAACTGTTGGCCTTTAAAATTTAAACACGTTTATTGCCAATAAATTGTAAAGATATCTGTAAAGGCTTCTACATAGAGACGAATGCAATATGCACACATTATTCTGATTCTAAAAGCATAAACCACGAGCGGGATTAAATAAACAGAGGGCGGTGTTATTCGCATAGTTGATATGAATGTGTGAATATCAATTTAGTCTTTATAAGTATTATTGCCTCGAAAGTTTAATGTAGGCCTATAAAGCTGGGGCGGCTCGCATTGACACGCGTTATGTGTTTGTCAAGGCCCCCCTAGCTTTATTTATTTATGATATTTTGCCAAAATGTTTACCAAAAAATATTTTGCAATAGGGTAACATTTTGACAACATTTTTAGAATGCCGTTGCAGTGTTTTTCATATAAAACGTTTAAAAATGTTTACATGCGTGACATTTAGGGTCTATATCTATACCCGACATTTAAATGTTATTAAAACATTTTGACCAAATCCATAACGTGTTTATAACACGTATAACGTTTTAAAAGCATGTTTGTGTTTGCTGGATATAGGCCCCTATTATTGTTTATTTTGCTAATAATTTAATCACTAAAAGAAATTAAAGGAGTGTTTCGTGATCCTAGCATCCTCTTTTTATGACATTTTTCAGTAGATATCCACGAAAAAAAGCCTATTCCCAAAATTTCAGTTGATTCCGATTTTGCGTTTGCGAGTTATGCACGATTATGTGCATGTATTACACTGCTCCATAGACAATGCGTTGTAATTTCGTTCTGGTGCACCAGAACGAAATTTAAATTTCACGATATCTTTGCAAAACGAATTAATTTGCAAGAAATATTTTGTACACAAACATTATGTAGCCAGAGGTTTCCAGTGATATAAAAATCTCAACTTTTTTTGAGAAAAGGGATGAGGCTGTGGATCACGAAATGCCCCTTTAATATGTTGAAATTAAAAGTTGTGTTTTATCGTTTTAGATTTTTGTAATGTAATGTAATGATAGTCTTTATAAAAATAAACAGTCGCTCCTCGGAAACAAAGGTGGCACATAGTGTTCTGTTGGCCTACATCACACGAAAGGATCTACGGTGTGAAATTACATGTAAGTTATAACTGGATTCAAAATATGTGACCGGACACTACGAATCAGCCGTAAAGTCGGCCCGGTCAATTTATTTCGTATTTAGAAAATATATATCATAAGCTTTAAAAATGGTATATGGTCTGTTGAACTCTGCTCCTTTAACACAATGGTACCTTTGGTTTTTTTTGTTCTACATGTGTCTCTTTTTCCATTGCTGGTAATAAAGTCATAATTGGCGGTCATTTCAAATCAACCCCAAGTCAACGAAGTTCAGGAATGGCCTCTCATTGTTAATTGTTGGTTGTACATACCTAGACAAAATGCAATGCAATTGTAACCCACCATTTGAACATGGTTTAGCCAAAGCAAACAAAGACTAGAGCTATCTAATGATTCTATAGAAATAGGTAGAAGATTATTATCCTCTTCATGCAGCAATAGGGTTATTGATTGGTTTAAACGCTATCAAATGAGAAACGCGCCTAATTGAGGTACCTATGAATACGACCTTCACGCACATTTTACACTGTATGTATCTCAGAATACAATTTGCCGACTTTATACGGCTCATTCGTAGTGTACGCTCACAGGTAAATACACACATTTTAAGCTATTTTTCAAGTCTTACAAGAACTTAATAATTGTTTAACCAGTCGGTCCGGGTGGACTCACACTTGGGACCTGGTGGATCATAAAGGGTCATAAGGATTCAGAAAAAGTATAGTTTGACCTACCTGTGACGTACGGTTCTTGAGTTATTAGCCAAGGTCAAATTTGACAACCACAGCGGTCAACTTGTGGAGGTCAAAATACCTAATAATTCAAGGTCCGTACGTCATGTATAGGTCAAACTTTACTTTTTTATGAATCCTTATGACCAGAGGAATAAAACAAGATTCGAGCAATTTTGAAATTTGACCTCGTGTAACCTTTGACCTCATGCTGAGACCCCCGTAAAGGATTGCTTTAGTTGGCCACCCAGAAGTTATTGCCCATGACCCATAGAAACATCTACATAGGCCAACATTTTATAAGTTTCAGTTTAGGGCCGCACCATTAGACTTCAAGGGGGGGGGCTAGGAAGTTTTGAAAAAAACCTTTCCCCACTACATGAGCAAAAAACAAAACTTTCCCCACCAACACTAAAAACAACAACTTTCCCCACCTGTGTATAAATGCAAAAAAAAAAAAAAAATCCCCGACCCCAACTTCCTAACCCCCCCCCCCCCTTGATGTCTAAAGGTGCGTCCCTTATTGCGTTGTTGATATGGTAAATAAATAAACTGAAACTGAAACTTTTTATAAGGGCTGTGCAATAATTATGAGCCCTGGGGAGGGTAAAATTGGGGGAAGAAATTTTGGCGAGCCGAAAGGGGGGTGGGCAAGCAATTTTGGCAAGCCGAGAGGGGGAAAGTAATTTTGGCACGCATTCACGGGGCGCCTTTTAATAAAACGCTCTAAAAAGGCTTAGGAAAACGGTACGGAAACGCTTAAATATGCAAATTTTCATGCTCGCTGCGCTCGCAACATACATCTAGACCATTTAAAGCCTGGAATTTGGGATCCCAAAAATTTGGCATGTTCAAGGGGGGGCAAAGAATTTTGGCGGGCCGAGAGGGGGGGCAAGCGATTTTGGCGGGCCGAGAGGGGGGCAAGCGATTTTTGGCGAAGCCGTTCGGAAATTTATACAGCCCCTAAGTATAACTCAACATGTCACTTGATTCCAAAATATGGGAGTTGGCTCCATAAAAGGGCATTTCGTTATCCACAGCATCACTCCCCCCCCCCCCACTTTTCTCCAAAAAGTTGAGATTTTTATACCACTGGAAATCTCTCTACATAATGTTTATGTATAAAACAATTCTTGCATATTAATTCGTTTAGCAAAAAATATCGTGAATTTTGAATTACGTTCTGGTATACCAGAACGAAATTACAACACATTGGGCCAAAAAAAATTGTTTGCTTGCCCTCCACCGACCGACCCAAAATTGGGGGTTGGCCCTTTAAATTTTTTTTTAGTTGTTAATTTATAATTTTAACGGTTTTTATTACTTTTTCTGTGTTAAATTTTATTTCAAAGCTAAATTTGGTCAACATTTTTCTTAAGAAGAGGGTCATGGGCAAATATTGACCAATTTTTTGAACACTTATAGCCCAAAGAAACAAAATCAAGAGTTTTGCATTCTGCAGGAGATTACATTGCTGCCCAGACTAAAATTTAGTCCTGGCCCTAGCTAGAACCCGGCCTACACCGGATAGGGTAGAGATTTTGACACTTGATTTGGGTTATTGGACCTTTGAGGTTAACGAATCACAGAGGTGCT
Source organism: Amphiura filiformis (assembly GCF_039555335.1). NCBI lineage: Eukaryota > Metazoa > Echinodermata > Ophiuroidea > Amphilepidida > Amphiuridae > Amphiura > Amphiura filiformis. Next base: position 6,743,626 of record NC_092631.1, read on the forward strand.
TTTGCGAAAGCGGCTGCGAATTCGAGAAATCCAAGATGGCCGCCGGCGGCCATTTTGAAAATTTTAAATTTTAGTTTTCACTCAATATTCATGTGTAATACATCATTCTATAGGTTTTTGCATACAAGGAATCAATTTCTGACATTATTTTTATGATTGAAGGTCAGTATAACATGTTTACATTCAAAATGGCCGCCAAATGGTTGCCAAAAGATGGGGTTTTCATTAAAATGTATTTAGAATTCAATATTTTAACTTATTTGATGTTAAAAATAACCATGGGTTGCTGATATTATGGTCAGTTGTCTATGTCATTTCTATCATCTCCTGGATATGTTTAAAAATCAAAATGGCTGCCAAAATGGCCGCCAAAATCGTCTTTTTTCATTAAAATGTGTTACAGGAGTATTATGAAGTACCAGATTTACAATGAAATGGTGCCAAACATTGTGTTCTTTTGTATTCAAAGTATCTCTCTGGTAAAGGGGTAACAATATGACATCAGCATCAATTAATATGATCTCATGGGCATGTAAACATTCAAAATGGCCGCCAAAATGGCTGCAAAAACATGATTTTTCATTAAAATGATATTTAAAACAGCATTTTAATAGATGTTGTGTTAAATATTTTCATTGAACGCTGATATAATGTTAAAGGAGTATTTCTATCCAAATTTCTTCCTGCTCATGTGTTTTTACATTCATGAAAGAAACCTAAACCCAAATTTTCATGCAAATCGGACATTCAGTTGGCGAATTATGGGCTATAACATATATTTCAATGGTCCATAGGATTGTGTGTGATACTTTCGTTGTCGACAGAATGAAATTCAAAATCGAACATTTCGGCCCGTTTCTCTAGATATAAATTATAAATTTATAAGATAAATTTGCAAGATTCCTTTTGCACATGATCATTATGCACCTAGTAAGGGAGACCGGGGCAGGTTGGCCCCTTTTTCCCCACTTATCTGGAGAGCTCAGTTTGTGGGTTAGGAGGCTCTCAATTTGATACTTGAGAGCTGTTTACTCTAGGTAAATGCTAACAAATTTATATGGCTCTGTGACTTATACAAAAGTTATAGTAGTTGTAGGAGAGAGCGAAAAGAAAATTAACCAGGCCGGGGCAGGTTGGCCCACCAAACAGGGCAGGTTGGCCCTCTATGCACAACCGTGTGTTATTGCCATATTTCTATAAAACATTCTAAAGTTACAACTGCGGTAAGATATCACCTATCATAGTTCCAAGATAATCAAAAAATAAAATTCATTTTGCGCCATCATGGGTCATTCTTGAGGAAATAGCTAAAATCAAGGAAATAACGTTAACCAATCATCTTATAAAACCCATAACGAAAAACTGAAAGGCTGTGGATAACAATTGTAATTGACTTTTTTGTTCATTATTAACTATTCTGAGTGATGAATTACTTTTTATGTACAAATTCCCAATTATAAAGAAATATGATATTGAAATATTGCTATTTCCAGTCAAAAAGTGCTCAAATAGGACAACAATATAGATTTTTTTATACTATACTCCGCCTTTGAACAATTTTATCCATGGAACTGCACTGAAAACATAATGTCGTAAGTTCTACTAAGTAAAAGTTAGTAAAAACGATGTCTCGTTCTACTAATCAATGATTTGTACGGCATGACAAGCGATGCTATATATTGGTTAGGCATGCTTAACTAACGTGCCTTACCAACGAAATGATTAGTACGGCATGGGTTTTACGAATTTCAAACCTGCCGTACTAACCTATAGGATCGTAAAAACGATGTCTCATCCTACTAATATTGGTTAGTTGGACAGGCTCAACTAACTAATATTGGTTAGTTGGACAGGCTCAACAAAGATTAGAACTCGTTTGACTGGCGGAACGAATCAGTTGTACAAATGTGATGTACGATGGTTGTGAAGGTGGAAAAGTATGCATACAGGTAATATTTCAAGTTATTTCTCTCAAAATGAGCACTAGATATTGTATTGATGGTGTAAGCTTCTTTTCTGTATGATCAGAAATGCTGTGCACATGTACATTGTGGTCGTAGAGACTAAAAGTCATAACTGCGTCACATCGCATGTAAGCTTATACATGTAGCTTTAAGCTTACATGCGATGTGACACAGCATCGTGACTTTTAGTCTTTACGACCACAATGTACATGTGGCACAGCATTTCTGATCATACAGAAAAGAAGCTTACACCATCAATACAATATCTAGTGCTCATTTTGAAAGAAATACCTTGAAATATTACCTGTTAGCATAGTTTTTCACCTTCAAGTTTGTCGCTGCACAACCGCTACTCGGTCAGTCGTCTGCAAGCGTGGTCGAGTGCAGAACACATGATCGAAACGGCGGGAATGTTTAAAACATCGTAAAACCACCAGAGCTTTGTAAAACCAAATGGTACAACGAGTTCGTAAATGCTGCGATGACAGGGTTTACGAATTATCGATGCTGTACTAAATGTTGCATTGTCGTAGAACTTCCAAATCCAATTGGTAGGACCCACTCAACAACTATTATTCCTTCATTTACGAGTCTTGCATAGGGTACCTGCAGGTAATATGGGACCATTAAGGACGTTTAGCTTATTTGCATAAAAACTAAAGAAGATATGCCCACAAGAGATTGTTATGATGAACAACCTGTCCTTTAAGATTAATAAAACAGGCAATGTTACCTTGTTTTTATGTTTGTTTGGACGCTATGACGTCAAAATGACGTCATCGTCAAGTGTCCCATATTACCTGCATGTGCAGGTAATATGGGACACTGTGTTATCTCTATGGCGAAAATCAAAAAGTTCAGAAAATCACTCTTTTGTTCTAAAAACATTTTTGTTACATGATTTTGAATGTTAAATGCAAATTTCTACAAGAAAATTCAATTTTCTAAATAGTTTTGCTTTTCGCATTGACAATGCACACAATTTCCTATGTGTCCCATATTACCTGCACCCATTCAGTTGAAAATCAGAGAAAATAATCATTTATAAAGGAAAGTGCCACTTGTCAGTGGAATTTTACCTGCTGATAAGCTTAACCCATCACCTAAAGATCATAAAAATGACAAATGCCCCCTCAGTACCAGAGTTTTTGGATACACAATCATAAAATGTGACGTCATTGATTTTATATCAGGCCAAAAAAACGACATAATTTTTTGGGCAATTTCACTCTTTTTGGCATTGATTTCTAAGAGTTTGATACACAGACTCCAAAACTGCATTTCTAGAAGCACAATTGATGTCTCTAAACACTTAACAAATCAACTTAAAGTGTTTACCTTCTCTAAGCTACTTTTTGTTAAAATGAAAACAGGTGTCCCATATTACCTGCTGTCCCATATTACCTGCACCTACCCTACGTCCGCTTAGTTACATATATCGTAAGACATCGTAAAAATTGGTAGAATGCGCTCAAGCAGTTTATTTTACTAATTTAAATTAGTAGAACACAACGAAAAACAAGCTTTTGTTTTCAGTGTGACTAGTGTTGGTGTGTAAATTGTATTTTGCTTCATTTGACACAAAATGGGTGAAAATGGAGAAAGTATGCATAACTCTTGCCCATAAACACAATGGGGGCAACCTGCCCCAGCACAAGTGGGCCAACCTGCCCCATAGTCTATTTTTTGTTTTCCATCAAATTCCGCAAAACAGAAACAGGATGGAAAGCTTTCAACTATATGGCATTTTAAGCAAGACCCATACCTTCCAGCAACTTACAATTTACATAATGTATTATGTGCAACAATAGTGCTTTCTTTCCTTTCTTTTTTCACCAAAATGACCATGCAAGTAGTTTTTAAATTGATAATATTATGTCTCAACAACATGTAATTTATCTGATTTTTTAAGGAAATGGTGCCACATGAGTGCTTTCTTCGAGATCCAAAAATATCTTTGTGGAAGAAGGGTAACGTAAAATATGTCATTCAAAATTATCCCATGGGTAAGTTCAAAGAAATAAAAGTGACTCCCAAAATGGCCACCAAAATATTATTTTTCATCAAAATCTGTTACAGCGACACTAGGTATCTGGTTTTCAAGGGATGGTGCCATAAAAGGAGAGTATTTTCCCACATAATCATTATAGCATAGCAGTAATAGGAAAACAGCATGGACTTATGGGTAATTGGGCATGTTTAAAATTCAACTTGGCCACCAAAATAATATTTTGGATGTTAGTGTAACAGTCATGTAAAAGAGTATATTATATTCTTTTAAATGACTGTTACACCAACTTTCAAGATACCAGTTTTTTACAGGAGATGTCATTTTTTCAGCTTCATGGCATATGGTTAACATTCTGTCGTAAAATGATTCTACCGGCATGCTCATACCAACGGGACCCCTTATATACTAGGTGCATAATGATCATGTGCAAGAGGAATCTTGCAAATATATTCCCTTTCCAGAGAAACCGGCCAACATGTTCGATTTTGAATTTTATTCTGTCGCCAACGAAAGTATAACACACAATCCTATGGACCATTGAAATATACGGTATGTTATAGTCCATAATTCGCCAACGGAATGTCCGATTTGCATGAAATTTAGGATTTAAGATTCTTTTATGAATGTAAAAACACATGAGCAGGAAGAAATTGGGATAGAAATATCCCTTTAACATTATATCAGCGTTCCATGGAAATATTTAACACAACATCTATTAAAATGCTGTTTTAAATACCATTTTAATGAAAAAATCATGTTTTGCAGCCATTTTGGCGGCTATTTTGAATGTTTACATGCCCATATGAGATAATATTAATTGATGCCGATGTCATATTGTTACCCCTTTACCAGAGGGATACTTTGAATACAAAAGAACACAATGTTTGGCACCATTTCATTGTAAATCTGGTACTTTATAATACTCCTGTAACACATTTTAATGAAAAAAAGACTATTTTGGCGGCCATTTTGGCAGCCATTTTGATTTTTAAACATATCCAGGAGATGATAGAAATGACATAGACGACTTATGCTTTGTTGTCACCATAATATCAGCATCCCATGGTTATTTTTAACATCAAATAAGTTAAAATATTGAATTCTAAATGCATTTTAATGAAAACCCCATCTTTTGGCAACCATTCGGCGGCCATTTTGAATGTAAACATGTTATACTGACCTTCAATCATAAAAATAATGTCAGAAATTGATTCCTTGTATGCAAAAACCTATAGAATGATGTATTACACATGAATATTGAGTGAAAACTAAAATTTAAAATTTTCAAAATGGCCGCCGGCGGCCATCTTGAACTCTCGAATTCGCAGCCGCTTTCGCAAAAGCACCTCCGTGATTCTTTAACCTCAAAGGTCCAATAACCCAAATCAAGTGTCAAAATCTCTACCCTATCCGGTGTAGGCCGGGTTCTAGCTAGGGCCTGGACTAATTTGCATCCAGCGCGTCAACACGCAGGTCATTTAGTACAGCTGCTACGCTCACAAACTGGGAGATTGTGCACTTTATGGTAAAAGCATGAGGGTTTCCACACAGAACTATAATGCAATAATTATGTGTACCCCGGTGTGGTGAATTATAGGGGTATTATGGTAAATTAAATCTATTATCTCTCAATTTCTCCTAATTCTCAGCAAAGACTTTTAAATATTTGGTAATAAATAAATATAATTCCTCAACCTCACGGACCAACCTGGGTAAACAAACAAACAAACAAACAAAGTTGGCCGCCACATCAAGGTAGTGTTGGTCTCAAGCATCTCCCGCAGCTCAAATACCAAATAAACTCCAATATTGAGCAGTGAAATTATAACAGCTTATAACATACATATTTGCAATGGGGTACCGTAAAATGGGGTAACTTCGGTCAGCGGGGTAACTTTGGTCGATCAAATATATTTTTTTAAATGGTCATATTTTCGTACAGCAATATTGTTTTTAGTCATATTTGGTGTCAATTTGTTAAGAAATATATTTGGAAGAAATAATAGTCGCTCATGTCCAATTTCAAAATTTACGAAAAAATCGGGATTTTTGACCAAAAATGAGCATTTTTTACATTTTTATCAGAAAAAATAAAAATCGATATTGTGAGCAAGGACGTGTGCTTGATTAATTTTGCAAGGGGTCAAATGTCACAAAAAACAACAACTTAAGCCTACCCATGTACAGCGAAGATCAATGTTTTTGATTTTTAAGTTTCTTCATGGAATGTAATACTCTGACCAAAGTTGCCCCAAATGCGGGGCAAAGTTTGGTTATGCTATTTTGAACCCCTAGGGCACCCTTAAGAAATTATTAAAACATCTTTTTCAACTTCAAGGTGTAGAACGGAACCCTAATGTCATAAAAAAGAGTTAGAAATATAATTGGTTTTGTTTGGAAGCAGTGAATTAAAAACTCTGAAAATGCCCAAATTTACCCCATTTTACGGTAAGTCACCATTCGGTATCGTTTTGGTGGATTTAGTGCTGCAATGAAGATCTAGTACAGAAAGTGTCCCACTTACCCCACTGTCCCACTTACCCCATCTTACCCACTTACCCCATCTTACCCTAGGCCTATCGCTTTATGGATTATTCAACAAAAAAACCCGACAAAAAACTTCATTCAGGTAAAATGGCACGGGCATGTTTGGTCGGACAGGGATAAAGAAGCTTAAAGATTTGCTCTGATTTTGGTAAAAATCATAGCAAATCCCCTGGGAGCAAATTGGGATCCTCAAGAGGCAAGGACGCTATCTGCAAGGTATACTGCGTTTATCACAAAATGCACAATGATTCAAGTTAGCAGCTGTACTATTTTGACATTGACCCAGACTGTTGACCCACTTGACCCAGCTCCAGTCCAGCGGACTACTGCACAATTCAGTTGCATGGTGAACACATATTTAGCAGGTGGATACAATGAACTACTACTGCATTGAATATCGAGCTATATATATTTGTACTCATTAATGTAAGTTCTTTAATTACTAAATAATGGACATAACAATTGATTGGGGTACCGGGATGGATTGGCATGATTGGGGCCGGGGATTGGGGTAGGCCTACATGATCCGTGCGGGAAAAGGCGCTGAGCTGTGAGCTGCTGTGGAAGCTCGAAGAGTGGCCCTACAGTACATCACATGCTTACTTTTACTTTTTTAGTCTTTAGGGAGTGTTCATTTAAAATACTTTGGTAGGGGGGCTGGTCTTCCTCAAATGTTTTGCTCGAAAACTTTTTTGACCCCCCCTTGATGGACCGCTAAACTTTTTGAACCCCCTCTTTTGACAGACAAAACTTTTTTGACCCCCCCCCCCGATTATCGTATAACAAACATTATACTTAATAATGTTGTTTCCAGTGGTGTGGTATCTGGGTCAATGTCACTGAGGGAGGCAAATGTTTGAAACATTCCTGGTGGGACAATTGCCCATGAAATACAAGCACAAGGAAATTTTCATTTTATACTTAATTTAGATTTGTCCCATCAGGGTGTTTATAAATGAAAAAGAGGATTTATTTGGAGGTTCATTATAGCCTCATAGGCACATCAACATAATTTGGATCCATGGCTATTATGATAGTACAAATGCATGCGCGTGAACCGCGCAAGCAATTTGGTCATATTGAAGCTTGAATGGTCAAATATTGTTAAAATTAATTTATGCAAAACTAATTTATGCAAAAAGCTAAAATGGTCAAATATGAGATTAATTTGGTCACGCAAATGTACACAGGTATCAGTTTTAGCCCCAATGACCATGGCACCTGGGCCTGTGCCCACTCTGCCCTATGGTAAATCTATCCATGGGCCTAAATAATTTTGCAATGAGAAATAGTAAACTGAAGTGTGCAGTTTACGTGCAAAGAAATCCAATTTATTTGCAATACTTTCTTGATTTAGTTGTATTTTGATCAGATTGGTACATAATCATGTTTGTAGCCTACTTTGAAGAGATAATAAAATTCTATGATAAAAAGTGCCAGTATTTCTTAGACCAACCCAGATGTTGCATGTTGCTGATCATCTTTATGTTATATTAATTAATAGATATGTGCACACAAGTGCCATCATTCAAACAAAAGCACTGAAAACCCAGACTGGCCCATGTTAAAAATTGCAAAAAAATGCAAAAATTTTGGGTTTTAAAGCGGAAAACTTTTTTGGCCCCCTTTCCTACCACCTAAAACTTTTGGTCTCCCTCTTTTAAGGTCCAAAACTTTTTGGCCCCCCCCTCCTTTTTACCAGCCCCCCCACCAAAGTATTTATGAACACTCCCTTAGCATTTGTGTAAATGGCCTACTATTTAAAAGTACTATGCATGAACCAGACCAGTGGCGTGTGCAGCACATTGAAGGTGTGTGTGGGGGGGGGGGGCAGGTTGTTCAGTTCCCCCGAATGGAGTCTGATTAGGAGTGTAACTTAAGGTGCGGGCATAGCGGGCGGAATGACTGATTTCCTCGAATGACCAACAAAAGTGGGGGGCCTGTGCCCCCCTGTAGCCTGTGCCCCCTGCTCCCTTTGCGCACGCCACTGAACCAGACATTAATTTGTTGCCCGTTGGCCCCTATAGTCCCAGGCCCCAATATACTAGGCTTACGTAGGCTTATGTCCTCATTTGTAGGCCCATGTGGTTTTTGGATGCTATCATTTAATCATGTCATTCTAGTACAGGGAATGTTGATACATTGATTTTTGTGTTATAAAAAAGAAAAATCAAATTCATACAAAAACTCTACTATTAAATGACTTGCTTTAACTATACTAGCAGGCGCATGCCCGGTGGGGGGGGGGAGTGGCGTAGCTGGGATATTTTCCAGGAGGGGCAAGCCTGTATGGGGCGGATCCACCAAACAAAAATGGGGGTAGGTGCGGGTGGTGCAACGCACCCTCATCGAAAATGGTAAACTGGGTTATTACCTTTTCAAAGAAATTGCGCGCTCAAAGAGAAAAATTTGCTTTTTTATTTCTAATTTGGTCTTAATAGAAATGAATTTTGGCCATAATTCTTACTAATTTCTCGGCTAAAGTGCACACGAAGCGGGCTAAAAATGTCCAATTTCAGACAATTTTAGCCAAAAATGAAGGTAAATTTTATGTAAAGGCCAGTGCGTGCGAAGCGTGCAAAATTTTGCAATGTTACCATATGTCGGTCCAAAACATGGTGTTTTGTGGGGACATACATTAAGCAATTTTAGGGGCCTGGGCCCGGACCCATCTGGTCTAATGGTAAATCCGACCCTAAGTTTGAAATAGCTCAGTGGTAAATTTTGTGTCGATACTGACAATTTTCGGTTGGGGCATGCCCGGGGGGAGGGGGCACTCCCATATATTGACATATACGTCATGTGCCCATGAAATGACCCTGTTATTTTTGGCAAATCCTACACCCAATGGCCCCGTTTTTTTCAGTAGCCTACACTGAATGACCCCCTTTTGTGAAAAATTATTAGTGCTCAAAATACAAATGTCGGTGCACTTCGCGCGCATTTTGAAAAAAAACCGAGTTTAGTCTATTTTGTACTGTCGAATTGGGTAAAAAGCTATTTTTGATTGTTAATTTTGAAATTGTGGGCACTCCCATACAAAATCACCCGATTTTTGACATTGCCAACACCGAATGACCCCCTTTTTAGCCGCGGGTAGCAGCTCTATAAGTCACCATGTCTCTCCGTTAGTCCGTCCGTCCGTCCATCCGTTAGTCCGTTAGTAACAAACGCTAAAAAATGCTGTTACGTCAACATCGTTTGTCGCATGGCTATGGTACTTGGTGAGGGGGAGGGCCATTGAGGGCAATTAAGGGAAATTTGGGAAAATGAGGGAAATGGGGGAAATTAAGGGCCATTTTGGGAAAATTAGGGAAATTGAGGGAAATTCAGGTGAATTAATTGAAATTGTGGGCAATTAAGGGAAATTGGGGAAAGTTGAGGGGGCTTAAGGGAAATTTGGGAAAATAGAGGGAAGTTAAGGGAACTTTGGGAAAATGAGGGGAAATTGAGGGAAGTTAAGGGAAATTGAAGAGAATTAAGGGAAATTGAGGGAAATTCAGGTGAATTAAGGGAAATTGACAAGAATTAAGGGAAATTTGGGAAAATAGAGGGAAGTTAAGGGAAATTGAGGCGAATTGGGGAAAATTGAGGGAATTAAGGGAAATTTGGGAAAATAGAGGGAAGTTAAGGGAACTTTGGGAAAATGAGGGAAATTGAGGGAAGTTAAGGAAATTGAAGGAATTAAGGGAATTGAGGGAAATTCAGATGAATTAAGGAAATTGACAAGAATTAAGGAAAATTGGGAAAATAGAGAGAAGTTAAGGGAAATTTGGGAAAATGAGGGGAAATTGAGGGAAAATTGGGAACATTGAGGGAAGTTAAGGAAATTGAAGAGAATTAAGGAAATTAAGGAAATTCAGGTGAATTAAGGAAATTGACAAGAATTAGGGAAATTTGGGAAAATAGAGGGCAGTTAAGGGAAATTTGGGAAAATGAGGGGAAATTGAGGGGAAAGTGGGAACATTGAGGGAAGTTAAGGGAAATTGAAGAGAATTAAGGGAAATTGAGGGAAATTCAGGTGAATTAAGGAAATTGACAAGAATTAAGGAAATTAGGGATTTAACACTTGATGTCAAGGCGCTTTTTTCCTGAAAATCGTGTGGACATCAAAAGTGTCCGAAATCGGTTTCGAACACTTTCGATGTCAAGGCGCTTTTTCCCGAAAATCGTTTGGACATCAAAAGTGTCCGAAATCGGTTTCGAACACTTTTGATGTCAAGACGCTTTTCCCCGAAAATCGTTTGGACATCAAAAGTGTCCGAAATCTGTTTCCGAACACTTTCGATGTCAAGATGCTTTTTTCCGAAAATCGTTTGGACATCAAACGTGTCCGAAATCGGTTTCCGAACACTTTCGATGTCAAGACGCTTTTTCCCGAAAATCGTTTGGACATCAAAAGTGTCCGAAATCGGTTTCGAACACTTTTGATGTCAAGACGCTTTTTCCCGAAAATCGTTTGGACATCAAAAGTGTCCGAAATCGATTTCCGAACACTTTTGATGTCAAGACGCTTTTTCCCGAAAATCGTTTGGACATCAAAAGTGTCCGAAATCGGTTTCGAACACTTTTGATGTCAAGACGCTTTTTCCCGAAAATCGTTTGGACATCAAAAGTGTCCGAAATCGGTTTCCGAACACTTTTGATGTCAAGACGCTTTTTTCCCGAAAATCGTTTGGACATCAAAAGTGTCCGTAATCGGTTTCCGAACACTTTCGATGTCAAGACGCCTTTTTTTCCGAAAATCGTTTGGACATCAAAAGTGTCCGAAATTGGTTTCCGAACACTTTTGATGTCAAGACGCTTTTTCCCCGAAAATCGTTTCCACATCAAAAGTGTCTGGAATCGGTGTCCAAACACTTGTGATGTCAAGACGCTTTTTTCCCGAAAATCGTTTGGACATCAAAAGTGTCCGGAATCGGTTTTCGTACACTTTTGATGTCACGACGCTTTTTTCCCGAAAATCGTTTGGACATCAAAAGTGTCCGAAATCGGTTTCCGAACACTTTTGATGTCAAGACGCTTTTTTCTTTTAATTTTTTTGACATCAAAAGTGTCCGGAATCAGTGTCCGAACACTTTTGATGTCAAGACGCTTTTTTTTCCCTGAAAATCGTTTGGACATCAAATGTGTCCGAAATCGGCTTCCGAACACTTTTGATGTCAAGATGCTTTTTCCCCAAATATTGTTTGGACATCAAATTGTCCGGAATCGGTGTCGAACACTTTCGATGTCAAGACGCTTTTTCCCCGAAAATTGTTTGGAAATCAAAAGTGTCCGAAATCGGTTTCCGAACACTTTTGATGTCATGACGCTTTTTTCCCTAAAATCGTTTGGACATCAAAAGTGTCCGAAATTGGTTTCCGAACACAATTTTTCAAATTTTGATTTTTTTTTGGTGTGGATGGAAATACCCTGGCATTATTTTAAGATGAGCGCCCTCAAAGGTTAAGCTCACAGAGGGGTTACAGGTCAAAATAGGGGCATGCAATACAAGAAACATGTCGTACACAGCCTTCTTGACCACCTTTTTCGACTTTTCTTTTTGGATTGGCACTTTTATTGTTACCGTATTATTTTTATTAGTCAATAAACTGCTCCCATAGAAGTCAAGTATATTGTTGTGTATATTGATAATAATCGTATGGAACTACATATAGTATGGATTCCCTCTTTCCCTTCTCTTCCCCCCCTTTTCCCCCTCTTTTTCCTCTCTCTCTCTCTCCCTCCCCTTTTTTTCCCTGCACTAGGGGCGAGGGCCCATATAGTCAATTTTTGCCAGGCTTATTGATAATAATCGTATGGTATATTGCATATCGTACGGATTCCAATATCTCTCTTCCCCTCCTCTCCCCCTCTCTCCTCCTCTCTCTCCCTCCTTTTTCCTCTTTTTTCCTTGCACTAGGGGCGGGGCCCAAATAGGCATTGCCCCCCTGCCCCCAGCAGCTACACCACTGGGGGGCTTTGGGGGCTGCAGCCCCCAGTCTTAAAAAAAGAGAGAGGGAGAGGGACCGGGAGAGGGAGTGAGAGTACGGAGTGCCGGAAGTGGCATAGGCAGGGGGCATAGTGCCACAAAAAAAAACAAAAAGGGAGGAAAAAGGAAAGAAGCGCCCCAAAGGTGGATCCATATTTCGCAAATTTTGCAAATCAAAAATGTTGCACCAAATGCCATCATTGGGGCTTTGATTGCGAATTATTGAGCATGAATGTTCATGAATATAAAACTGAAATTTACAGCTCTGCAGTTGGAAATTTGTTAAAATATATATTATGCTCCAAAAATAACCAAAATGTTGCACCAAATGGCTCCATTCATGATTGGGGCTTTCACTCTCAAATATTTTCTAATTTGAGTTCAGGAAAGCCAACGGCATGCCAGGTGCAGCATTCAAAACCACATACTTGTGCAAAATATGTAATTTTACATGCATTTATGCACAATTACATACTTTCTAAAACGCTGTGAATTTATTTGTTTTGTTTTGGAGTTACAGTTCAGTGTTCAGCTATTTATCTGATGATCGCCGTTTTAGGCGTGAAACTCTGAGTAATAAATCATGCTGTTATAACATAATTACGTTGTTTTATGTATTTTATTTACTTTCTAAAACTATGTAGTTTTGCATTTATATGCAAAAATACATCCGTATATACGGGAATTTAATGATGACCCCCCAAGGACTCTACCGAACCATTAACCAACTTTACAAATTTTACAGTCACTATCAAAAATGACAGATTTTGTTGCAAAATGCTGTGCAGTTGCTGTTGCGAATAAGGGCACTGAACACTATGAAGCCATGTTGGATGTATAGCAAAGTGAACTTCTTTTCTGCTTTTCTGTTGATGTTGATGTGTTTCCTGGGGGGGAGGGCACTGCAATATGGACTGATGTAGGATGACACTTTCACAGTTAGGGGGCATTCGGTGAGAGCAAAAATAAAAAGGGGTCATTGGGTGAGATCATGTTTTTTGGCATTCGGTGAGAGCAAAATGTACAAAATATGGGGTCATTTAAATTAGGGAGCATTTGGGTGAAAACAGGTCTATGGCATTTTTTAAAATGGGGTTTTTTGGTGAGAGCCAAAAGAAGCCTCAATAATTGAATTTCTAGTTCTAAATGGCTTTAAATGACTTTGTTGTTTTAAAAAAGATAACAAAATCAGTGATAGGCCTGGATGAAAGTTGCTGTTCAAATGGAAGGGTCTTAGGAGGGTGAAAGGAAAAAATAAGTGGAAAAAATGTGGTCTTTGGGTGACAGTGATGCTGAAAAGGGGGATTTTAACAGCTCTACATATGCATATCATTATTCACCTAGCAGCGCAGCCAGATTGTTAAAAGTGAAGGGGCAAATACAAAAGGTCCAGGCGGGGTGGGGGGGGGGGGGGTGTGTGAGGGGGTGGGGCGCGGTCTTTTTTGACACCAGGTGGCCGTGACAGATAATTATTGCACAGCCCTTAACTGAAGTAGGTTTTTCCTGTATGGGGATTAAGGGGCCGGGGTGGGGGGGGGGGGCACTATCTAAAATGGGTAATGGGAATTGACCTCCATATTTATTTATTTATAAGGGCATGTCTTCCATGCATAGAAAAAGTGTGTATTCCAACTGGAATAGCCCATTGGTTTAAAGGGGCTCTTCCAGTTGAAATCCATACACCCCTATGGCAGACATGACCTTAATTTCCCACACAGGGGGTGTAGATTTCAAATGGTGTCGCCCATCCAGGTAACCTCATTTGAAGAGCATCTTATGTATATGGGTGAACAGATTCCAACTGGAATAACTTAATTTAGATATTTCTTTGTACTTCTCAGGTTATCATGCAATAAGTAGACTGTGACAGACAAGATGAGTGCAGCCTCTGCAGCAGATGGAATGTTGGTTTTCTTCTGTAATGGGCTGAAGGTAAGTCTCACATGAAAATGATGACCCATTTTGCATGTTTCTGAAAGTTTAAGGGCTCGGATAGCGACATTTTCAGGTATTTTTTGTGGGACCTGAGAGCACATCAGACATATCGAATTGCATTTTGAATACGAGGAATGTCCTTCTGATATCAAATGATTTTTTGAAATTCGCGATATAGTACAAATTTGATGGCAAATGATTAAAAAATTTTGTTTTTTAAATTTAACAGTCCACAAAGTAAATTGTATAAAACTAATGATATGTATTTTAAGTGTATGTAGCTGGGATGAAAAGCCCTCCATCATATAAAAATTTGTTGTTATTTTTATTTTTGCAGATAGCAGAGAAGCAGCCAGATCCTTGCTGGAGTCTTGCACGGTACATCCGCTCCACATGTATCCTTCATGTATAAGACCATCACTGTGTGTGCATTTATAGCAGAATCTCTTGAAAAGGAAAATCATCGCCAAGTCAGTTTACATTTTCATCCCCCTCCCCCTGCAACAAAAAAGAATGTGTGAAGGTCAATACATTCTCATTAGACATACTTTTCTAAAAAACATGTACCAAAACTTGTCCAGATTAATTGAAAAAAAAAAAAGGAAAAAGAAGAAAACAAAAACTACATAGCACATGAGGTTTTCAACCCATGAAACCCCCTGATCTTGGAATCAAACTATTTATGCACCCCGGTATGAAACATGCCATATAAAATACTTTGTACACAATAGGGTTAAGCTAGCTGGCCAGCCTTTTAAGGCAAGTCCACAGTGGCTCAAAGAGTACATGTCAAGGTCCCGGGTCATTGGTTAACTGTGAAAAGCATGCCAGTCTTACAATGAAATGAAAGGACTATAATAGTTCAACCCAGGTTTTAATCATTATTTATTCTGAATCTTCTTTTTTGTGAATTTAGTTGTATATCATTGTGCATTTAGTGTTGTTATCATTATGAATTTGGCAGACAGCTGAATCCGGATTCAGCTTCTGGTAAATTCATGATACGCTACATTATTTTTGAATTAGAGAACAGGGGATCAAATAAATAGAGGGCATCATTATCAATTTTTTAACAGAGATCAGATGATAACAGCATAATAAGTAATCAAAAGAGGGCGGTATACAGGATTAGCTAACTGTGCATCACAGTAGGTTCTACAATGATGAAATAATTGCTTTCCCATACTCAGCTTGCCAATTGCTCCCCCACCCCTTTGCACATGTTAAGTAACTGTTAATGATGAAAGTGTACCAAAACACTTTCACCCGTCAAATTGTTTGCTCCACCCCCATTTGTCTTGCCAAAAATTCTTGGGGCCCCCAATTCTCCCCCCCCCCCCCACCTGCCCGAGCTCATTATTGTTGCACAACTCCCCACATGTGATACCTTTCAGAAAATACCCTGGGTGCAGCTGTACCAGTAAATATATTAAAAATTGGGAAAATTAGTGGCCACTTTTTGGGCAAAAGAAATTTTAGGCATTTTTTCCCTGTTAATATGGCTCTCCTGAAATTGACTTTCACCCATTGACACCCACTGGTTTCAACCAAAGGTAGTGTAAAGGTCAAGGAAGTCTACACACCATCAATATGCATACTTTGATAAAGTACTTTTGTACAAAATTATAGACCACTTGACATGTGACGTCATTGCCCGGAAGTATGCGCCCCGGGTATGCGCACGAATTATGGCAATTTCCATTGTTCTTTGCCCTGTAGTGTTTGTGTGCATCATAGTTTGCTCAGGGCACGTGCATTTTAAATCGCCAACTACATTTCATATAGTACAAGAAAGCCATTGAAGAGTGTAGCGGTTCATTCAAGCATATCGATAGACCAGTCCCTCACCTTAATGTCCATAAAACATTTTTGAACATCACCATATCGTTCAATCTACTTTATATCAATATGCATGCACTGAATGCATAACTGTTGCTTTCTTTAACTGATGATATATAGTACAGCTGACAGGATGTAAGATTGGGTGTGGAGTTGGTGGGTGCGGTGCCTGCACTGTCATGGTGTCAACGGTGGATCAGTCAACCAGGAATATCAGGTTGGTACATCTAACCTATCACCCTATAATCAATCAGATACAGAAAATAGAAACATCCCCAGCATTACATTTGGTGCAAAAAATGCCCCTTGTTATTGCAAAATCACAGCAAATTTTCACAGCAGACGAACACATCTTCCATCATGCTTTGCGAAAATTCTTTCAGTTGCATTGTAGCCACGATGGCGAACAGACCTCAGCACGGCTACAATGACCAACGCTGTAGGTCTATACGGTACATGGTACCAATTATGTCCCCGTCCTTCCCTGCGACCATCATCACCCATAGTCGGCGCTGAGTTTTGGTGATCACAGATTCAAAATTTTATGAATTGAATAGACTGTAATATGAATTATCTGTGTTGATTTCAGCATAGACATTTAGTTGTTTTTGATGTGTTAATAGGGCAAGGATGTTGAAATAAATGAGGGGCAATTTTGATACGGTGACCTGCTTTATATTATATAATTCATGTAGTTAATGTGTGTGGGTACGTACGTGTACACCGGCAGTGATATCGACTTTAGATAAACAAGATACACACGATTTGTAATGAAACATGTTGGTGCAATTCTTCCTCTGTATTGTGTTTCACAGATGACAAATTTCAAAGAAAATCCCAGTAAATTGATTGAGATTTACTGGATTGGCTGTTTCCATTATTTCACATTGATATTACTGTGATATGCTGTGATACATGTATATATATTCCGTATGGAATATTCCAGCCAAACTTCCACAGCCAGCTGTCCAGCGTCAATGCTATAATAACATATTTAATTGCACATCCCATGTGCTTCGTAATTCCATCTCTTCTACTGCTGGCTTGATTCCGCTCACACCGCACAAACCACAGTGAGCAGATCAAACTGACTGCGGAAGAGACAGACATTGGAAAAACCCGTTATAATATTTAGCTGGTATCCGTGGACTTGTTTTTTGGTCTAATGCTTTAATATGGTGCTCTCTTACATTGAAAAGCGTTATGGTACCCAGTTTAATATGAGGATCAATAATGTGAAGAAAAAACTAAGTGAGCACGTTACAGTACGGCATCGCAGCCTCTAAAATATGGGCAACTCGTGTAGGTCTTCAATGGCAGGTTCCATGCGGGATCTACGCACATAGGCTGCATGGGAAGGTACGCTTTTCTGCTGTTGCAAATTTTTGGATCCTTAAGATTTGTATTTTATATTTTTCCCAATATAATGAATATTTTTTAGTGTATATCCCTCTTTAAAACACGCAAAGTTCCTTAATACACCCTGTAAAGAAAATGTGAAATTCAAAATGGACTTACCATGCCTACCATCATTCAAAACCAAGATCATTTCTAACCAACTGACCAGGACCAAATATACCGGTACTCCTTTTTAGGATTGAAATATTTCGCATTTGAAAAAGTACTTTTCGGATTTCACAAAGAATGCAAAAATCAATAGTTTTCGTCACCTTTTTGTGTGTTTTTCTCGAGAATGTGTATCCGACAGTTTGGAGGGTGATGGGACATAGCGACTATACCATTTTCCACCCTGATGTGGCAGTGACGTCAGTGTGCATTTCATTGGGCGCAGGTATTAATCGCTAGTATTCACTCAAAGCGCTGGTATGCACATGCACACGTTTAAAGTTGTTGTGTAGATGCACCTGCAAAATAGCTGCCTCAATGCTTTGACGTCGCTGCCACATCAGGATGAAAAATGGTAGCTTTATAACTCATGGGTAGGGCTGTGTTGAGGAACTTCATGCCCCGGCTTCATGCAGAGGTGTGTGCAGGGGGAGCATGTCCAGTTTGTCCACCAGAAGTCTGAAATTACACAGTGATATCAGCGAACTCAATGACTTAAAAATCAATATTAGGTGATGATAAAAACCCTTTTATATGGGCGGTGGGTGGACCTTTCAAGTAGTGTCAGCCATTATTGTTTTTTTTCTTTCTTTTTTCTGGATGCTAAATGACCTTAAAATATCACCAAAATCTGAAAAAGATTTGCAAACATATTTTCAAAAAATGTTCAGCCAACATTAATCAATGTTTGCCCCAAACGGCTGATATTGCAAGATTTTAGCAAAATTAAAAAAATTCTCCAAAATGCAAAATTCTGGGTCGGTTTGTCCCGTAGAGCAATGTCTTTTTCTGTTGATTTAGCGACATATGAGACTCATCTCTTTTGTCACATATGTTTTGTTTAACATCAATTATACATTTTTGTTGTTCATCCATCAGTCACATCGCTGTCAATGCATGTCTGTATCCACTCTGTGCCATCCATGGCAAAGCTGTCACAACCATAGAAGGGATTGGTAGCACCAAGACCAAACTACATGCAATTCAGGTATGATCTGTAACCTAACTGATATCCCAGTAGAGACAGGTGGTTTGGTCTTTATTTTGGTTTGGATTGAGCCTGATAATCCCATGCAGTACCATTTTATACCTCTCCACTGCAATATAATGCTTTACATTTCATAATCTTTCTTTGTTTACTATGCTTATGTTACATTATTGTTTTAAAGAAGTAAAATGTTATCCAAATGGTTGCATTTCAAGCTAATAAAATAAAAGCTCCCATTGCATGGGCACCCCATTCCCTTTTTAAAGGAATTTTTATTATTGTTGTTATCCCAGGGCTTTCTAGAAGAACAGGATTATTTGTATTATCCCCTGAATTATAGAAGCTTACTATAAAGATGTTTAGAAAAATGGGCTATTCCAGTTAAAATCCATAAACCCCTATGAAAGACATGACCTTAATCTCCCACACAGGGGGGGGGTGGGGGGGGCAGTGTAGGAACCACCCATACAGGTACCCCAATTTGAAATTCACACTCCCTGTGTGGAAAATTAAGGTCATGTCTTCCATAGGGGGTGTACTAGAATAGTCCAAAATCAAGTTGCTGCATAATTTTATTTTCATCTACTTTATTCCCATTACAACACTCAAATACAGGAACGACTAGCCAAGGCCCATGGTTCCCAGTGTGGATTTTGTAGCCCGGGTATGATAATGTCAATGTACACATTACTAAGAAACCAACCGAAACCAACCAGTGATGAGGTGCTGCATGCAATGGAGGGAAATCTGTGCAGGTGTACTGGGTATAGACCAATTCTAGATGCATTCAAGTCTTTCACTGAGGTAACTGGACAAAGGACAGCTATCAAATCTTCAGTAGAAAAGGGCCACCTACTATAAATCTGTAAAGTGTGCTGAGGCTTGTGGATCAACCGCTAGGCATTGTGCCTGTGCGTAGCGCACTGTAAATGACTTTTTTTTAAAACAACTCTGTAGCAAGAACCACCACTTCTTATGTAGATATGGGGCAATCTATTTGCAGTGGCGTAGCATGAGTCATCCTATGGGGGGAACCGACCATGATTGGGGGACACTGGGCCTGATTGGGTGCACAAACAGTTTTTCGGCAACTTCCATGTGGGATTTTCTCAATGGTCAAATTGATTGGGAGGGGGAATATGCCCGCTGGCTATGCTACTGGCTGTTAATTGACCAAAATAGCACATAATACTAAGGCTGAGTTTGCATGATATTACACAGAAAACCAGGGAATCATGATACCAAGAGCACTGAAGTATATACCGTAAAGATTCGCCTAATGTCGCACATGGGCTCTGTTGCCTTGGGTAGATTTCACATACAAATAGAGATTGAGCTTCCTCCCAACAAGAAAGATCTGTGCCCTTATCTCTGCTGATGGGATTTTCATGGCACCATCAATGGCGCCCATGTGCGCCATTAGGTGAATCTTTACGGTATTAGCAATGTTAATGTTATTAGTATTGTTAAACAATCTTATTCAATGTTATTGTCATATTCCTTGGTTCAGAAAATCTTTCTTTCCAGCTCACAAAAATTGTATGTCATATTTTCAGTAAATAATGTCTTGTATTGATTTTATAATTAATTCATTTATCTGTTCTAGGGAGGCTGCTGCAATGGAAGTACTGGAGAGAAATGCTGCAGAGATGGTAACAGTGACATGGTAAGAGCTTGGACAGAATTTTGAAAACATACAAAATAATAGTAATTATCATGGTGCCACTGCCTTAAGAACTGGGGTATGAACATTTGGACAGTATTTTTTGTGAGACATTAGAGCACATCAGACATATCGAATTGAATTCTGAATATGAAGAGTGTCCTTCTGATATCAAATAATTTTGACTTTTTGAAGTTCGTGATATGATACACATTTTATGGCAAATGACTAAAAATTTATATTTTTGATATATTTAACAGTCCTCAAAGTAAACTTTATAAATCTAATGATGTACTTAAAGTATATGTATAGCTGGGATGAAAAGCAGTCGATCAATTGAATATTGTAACCTTTCATATTGAAGATATGGATTTTTTCCACAAAAGCAACGAAAAAAATTATGTCTTTTTGGAAAAAAAATATGTATCTTCAATATAAACCTCCTCCTCCTCACTTTTCCAAGAAGGTGGGGATGTGAAATGAATTTTCAATTTTATGTGTCCTAACCATGGAGCTTTATATAAGTGCCTAACTGTTGTGCCATGTTGCTACATTGATCATATTTAGTTCTTCTCAGTGTGCTGAGCTCTATGATACTACTACATTCACTGAATATGACCCCTCACAAGATATCATATTTTGTTCTTCTCAGAGTGCTGAGCTCTATGATACTACTACATTCACTGAATATGACCCTCACAAGATATCATATTTTGTTCTTTACAGAGTGCTGAGCTCTATGATACTACTACATTCACTGAATATGACCCTTCACAAGATATCATATTTCCACCAGAATTGCTGGTAAGTTGTGATAAGGGTCATGATCTGACAGGGTACAACTGTAAATATCATCGCTCATAATTACAGTAAAAAACGTTTGACAAAGGGGGTTTAATTTTTCTTGTGTCCCTCTCTTGATGTGAAAAAATCCTGTTTAAAAGAAATGACAGTTAAACAGACTGGGTTTAACTGTTATGACTGTTGTTTCTTTTGAACAGAATTTTTCTTCAGCAATCTATTTAAAACCACAACTGATGCCCGTGGCGCTTATTTTGAAAATTGACAAAAATGAAATAGATTTTGGTCAATATTATGTATTGGAAAACATGTTAGTGCCACATGTATTGATTTGAACACATTACAGGAGCTCAAAAAGCATCTTGCGAATGGTAGTGAGCTTTGGCAAAAATTGCACTGATCATTCCATTGCGAGCATGTAGAAGAATTCAAATATAACTGATGGCTGCTTCGACCAACAAAACAATCCAAATGTGATACACGTAGAAGTGTCTGCAGGAGAAGTGGAACACACTTTATTATTTGAATACAAAGGCAGCTAGCTCTGTTGATGGTCTATTGGGCTATTCCAGTTGAAATCCATACACCCCCTATGGAAGACATGACCTTAATCTTCCACACAGGGGGTGTAGATATCAAGTGGAGACCTTATTCAGATAACCCTATTTGAAATCTACACTCCCTGTGTGGAAGATTAAGGTTACGTCTTCCATAGGGGGTGTATGGGTTTCAGCTGGAATAGATAAATGAATGAAGTGAAATGATATCTTTTTTTTTCAGACAAATGATGGTACTTGCAAGCAATCCACACAATTTATTGGTGACCAACTTACATGGATTAATGCCAGTAGTGTTAAAGATATCCTGAGTTTGAAGGCAAATAACCCAAAGGCAAAGATCATTGCGGGGAACACAGCTTCAGGTATATATATAGATACCTTGAATAATATGACATCGCAAAGGTTTGGCATAGGCACATTAATATGTTATGAATTACAAAGTAGACTTTTTCCATACAAAATAATCCTTCAATTCAAATGTCAAAATTAATGTCCATGTTGTTTCCCTGTGTTTTAATTATGAGTTTTGGCCCAATTACATGTTAAAATTAATCCAAATGGGATACTTAAACAATGCGTAAGTTAGATGAGTTGGTGGTAATAAAAAAGAGTGCTATAATAATATGGTAGCCACATAATTTGTCATCTGCTTCATATACTGTATCTCAAAAGTCTGCCTTGGGTGATTTGTTATTATTGTAGTCATCTAATTCTAATTGTGATGAGGTACACTGTAAAATTAACTTTATATATTAATTTTGAGGTATTGTCACAATATTATAATCTCATCTTTTTCAGAAAAGAAAGAAGCATACTGAAATGTAAAATAACAATATGAAATACAACCAGAGAAGACATCTTACACTTCCCACAATGCATTTCTTCCATTTCTTTTTTTCTGTAAGGTACTGATTTGCTCTCTAGTGCAACATGGGTTGACAATAGTGACAAAAAAGTACCTGAATAACTAAGCCTATCCAGATCTTGCAAAAGATGTTTATTTCTTAACTATGGAGTCCTGTTTAGCCAGTTTATTCAATATGAAAACAAAGGGAACCTGTACAAAGTAATGGGAGTGTCATTTGCTGTAACGAGGTGATGCATCATGTTGCAAAGGATTCTGGGAAGGGTAAGATATCTTCTCTGAAATACAACAATGATAATAAAAATCACACAAGGCAGCCTTTTGAGATACAACAGTATGTGAAGCAGACGACAAATTATTGTATGTATTTTTTTATATCACTAGGTGCTTTACAAGATCATTCGGGAGTCGTCATCTACACTAGTCATGTTTCGGAACTCAACAGCATCGAGCGTACAGATACTGGGCTAAAGGTTGGAGCTAGTGTCACAATATCATCACTACAGAATGCCATCATAGAGCATTGCAAAACTTTGTCAAGTAAGTTTTAATTTCATTTCATTCTTAAGTGTGTACAGTTGAATGTTCATTCTAGTTGGTGTGCATTTGCTAAGTCTATATTAATTCATTTCAGAAATTAAAATGTTAATGCAGAATTTGCAGTTTTATTTGCTTTATTTTATCTATGTTTAATGATGAGTTTTCTAGTGATATAGGCATAACGAGCATGATTCAATTATGTGCAGGAGCTTTGTATAAACAATTAAGTTATTAAAATAACTTAATGGAAGTAATTTTCCCTAAAACTGTTAGAAACTTTTTAAAACTGTTTGAAAACTCTTTTTCTTGTTAACAAACAGGTGATCAAGCAGTGTCTCTCGGAGTATTTCAGCAGGCCCTGCAGCAATATGCCGCCTGCCAAATACGAAATGTTGCTGTAAGTATGGACATGTTCATTGTAAAATCCATAATGTAGGATATAATTGCCATCCCTTGAATTGACATGGCCACCCAAACTTTGGTTCACGTCAAGTTTGGTATAGTGATGTAGGTGCGTATTTAGTTGATCCCAGTATCGAATCGCAAACGTAAAGTTACATTCCCTCTAAAATCCCCCATTCCCCATAATGATTGCTCCCTTAGAAAAAGCTAGAGGTAATAATTAGGGGGAAGATAGTTGCATTAAATTCTTATTTATACAGTTTTTCTACTTTTTCCTTCATTTGTATACTTTGTCACAGACCATAGGTGGACACTTAGTAGCAGCATCATCAGACTATGATCTTGTTCCTCTACTTATGGCTGTTGGTGCAAAAGTCTCCATTGTCGACACTGATGGTAGATTGATGATTTGATTTATTTATTTTTTTCCATCCAACCAATCGGTCAATCAATATATCAATACATCACATCTTAATTCTTATTGCATCACCTAGACTGATCAATCAATTAATCAATACATCATCCGATCACGGCATGTTGGCTCATTCTCTAACATCATGTCACACCAACCCACCCAACCACCCATCAACCACCCACTCACAAACCCACCTATTTCTCATTTGCAAATTTTCCCTTAGACAAATTAAAAAATTTCCCCCCCCCCCCAAAAAAAACAGACCTTTTGTGAATTTTTCCTGCAAGGGCTAATTTTCAATGTTTTTTACAGAAAAAAGTTTTATTTTGAAAATCCATTTTGGGAGGGTACATCGCACCCCACACCCCTGGCTACGATTTTGCTCGCAAATAGACGATTTATGTACTATTATATGACCTTTTTACTCTAGGTAATGTACATGATAGTAATTTGAATGGAAACTCCTACTTATCTGATGACGGATTGGTCAAGCCTAACGAAATACTACAGTACATTGAAATACCATTTAACAATGCGGTAAGTTCTGTTTTGTTGTGATACAGTTTGACTATGATCTATGACACTGGAAATCACCCTGACATCTTCGAGTAGGCCTAGTATTGACAAAGGATTTGGGTGTGTTAATCCAGTTGAAATCCATGCACCTCCTATGGAAGACATGACCTTAATCTCCTGCACAGGGTGTGTGATTTTCAAATAGTTTATGGGGTATTTTAAGACAGAAACATCACCATTATGCAAATTAGGGTCAGGGGTTAGTGTCAGGGTTAGGTTTAGAGGTAGTTTGTCTTAAATGCCACTTTTTATGGGTGCCTCCATTTGACTCCATAATACAACCATCAGTTTTAAGCAGAGTTCATATCTCCTACTTTTGGAAAGAATTCTCCCTTCTCTGTCTTTAGATTTTCATTTGAAACAGTCCACACCCTGTGGAAATAATTATTTGTCATGGAATTTTGGAAATTTGTGTACAGACAATGGTTATCCTGTATTTAGGCAAAAAATGCTGATTGAATTGAAGTGCTAGAGAAGTTATGATGTAAACCTTATTGATTAAGGTTTGATTTGATTAAGGGCCTGCTTGTCACTGAAGCAGTATTACCCTCAATAAAGAAAGAATAAATAAATAAATAAATAAATTATTTAATTTCATTTTCAGAATGAACATGTACAATTCTACAAGATGTCACATAGACGATACTACAGTGACAATGCCGTTGTTAATGCTGCTTTCTGTGTGACTTTTGAACCGGACAGTGATATCGTCAGAGACGGACGTTTGGTTTATGGCGGACTGCGTAAACTGCCAGTATTTGCAGATGAGACAATGAAGAAACTTTGTGGAAGGTAAGCACTTAACCCTCTCCACTTGGGTGTCGACTAGAGACGACAAAAGTTCCAAATTTTCTTTAAAAATTGAAAATATTTTCAAAATAGTACATTTTCATGACCAAATTTGGAATCAGCATGAAAAATTCATTAAATTGAATACAAACAAGCCTAGTATTGGTTCAGTGGTTCTAAAGATAGCTCTTGGTATTTTGTATTTTGAGAAAATAGTTCAAAACTTGGGCTTTTAATGTTGAAGCCTATATAATTTGGTTCACCTCAAGTTCGGTAGTGACGTATATGTGCTCATTTCGCTGGCCACAGTATCGAATGACGAGCGTAAAGTTAAATGCACACAGTGTACTAGCATGCGTATAAGGACAGTTTGTCGGCACGCTTGCGGCACAACCACAAAAAAGCATTGACGTCACAACCTAACTTGAATCGAACAAATGTGTAGATGTAGCATGCAAAGCACTAAGGACAACCACGGGATGAACTTTTTCCTCACATATTTTGTGCAACATAATTATCGTTGAATAGGACCCAGGTATAAACCTTTCACCCCTAAAAAATCAGTAATATCATCCTCTGTTGACTGAATAAAACAATGCAAAGCTTAATTGATCGTTATTCATACTCGGCAACGGCAGCCAAAAGTGTTTCATTTGTTAGATAAGGATGATTTATAGTAAGTAATAAGCTAATAAGCTACATTTATTACTAAGGGGACAAAAAAAACCCTCTACAGGCCCGACTGAACCAGATTTTCTGTGTTTTTTAAATTTGCTCTGTGCATAAAATCAACCGGTTTTGGGCAAAAAGTAGATTTAAAAATCAATACATTTTGGCCCCAAAATGGCTGATTTTATATGATTTTAGCAAAAACTAAATTCTCCCTGGCCAGAATACAAAATCTGGGTTGGTTGGGCTTGTAAAAACAGGGGTTTTTTTTACCTTATGTATCTTTTTTTTTTTTTCACACAAATATTTTATAACAAGACACATCAAAGTTTGATACATATTGCATATAGTTTGGTTGTTATAATTTTGTCTTATGTAACATTTAGGTCATGGAATACTGAATTGCTGGAATCAACCTGCAACGCCTTGAAAGAGGAACTCCAACCTGCTTTAAATGCCACAGGAAAGGATAGTGAGTACTGTAGTGATCTGGTGGCTGGAAGCTTCTTCAAGTTTTTCTTTCATGTCCTTCAGAGTCTTCAAGAAAAGCAGGTAAAGAGGGGGAACTTGAATTAGCATCAATTTACTGAAAACCTAGAGAGTGTGTGCTGAACCCCTCCAAAGCCACAGGGATCTCACTTCTGTACACAGATCAAAGAATTTTCAGGTTGGAACTGATTATAAGTTCACCATACAGGTCTCCTGCACTGCAAAAACTCCGGTGTTGAATATGCAACACCGAGCTGGTGTTGAAGCTTCTGGTGTTAATTTACGGTGTTAGATTGTTAGATTAACACCACATGGTGTCAATACAAAATCTTAAATGTGCACTGCATGGACTTTTTTTTTAGATCTAAGTGATCTATTAGTTTGGTGGAAACCAACAGAAGCAACAGAAACAATTCATGCTCATTACAATGATTAAAGATGATAATTTCAACACCCGTACCAGTGTCACTTCTACACCTACGAGTGTTGACCTCTCAGAACACCGCCGCAGTGTTAAATATGTTCCATCAACACCCAGTGGTGTTAAATTTACACCACAGTGGTGTTGAATATAGGAAATTCAAGCAAAAGGATCAAATCAACACCCAGCGGTGTTGAATATGAAATTAACACCGGAAAAAGGATCAAATTAACACCAGGATACAGTGTCAAAATAACACTTCATAGTGTCAAAGTAACACTTAGCAGTGTTTCATTAACACCGAAACACCCCCTGTGTTACTTTTAACACTGATGTTTTTGCAGTGTGCTAGTGTCATTCAATGTGTTTATACTGAACGCCTAGCATTTCCCAAGGTGAAACAAACCAATCAATCAGTAACAACTAGAGCCACAGTATGTGGCCTCGTGAACATGCTCTCTAAATGTACACCAAGTGGAAATAATGGAAAAAAGAGTGAGAGAATGAAATTGAAGACCATCCCTTTTTGAGTGGAAAAATTTCACTCTAAAAGGATTGAAAATAGTAGTCTGTATGCTCTCAAAATAGTGAATATTACCTGAAGAAAATGTACTTTCTTTCATTTTAGAGTGTTTTCCACTCAAAAATGGGTTGTCCTTCGTTCAACTCCTTGAAAGAGTGGAAATTCACTCTTTTACATTTAGAATGTGTAGTGCGCTAGTGTGCCTCACAAACATATCGAGGACGTAGCGTGAGGAGTTAGCATGAGTGACTGCTCTCCTAATTCTCTGGATAGTATACTAGCTATCGACAGAACCTGATGGTATAGCTAAAATAACTAGTAGTTTTATTTTGTAGGGTCGTGCATGGTGTGTGTATACCAAATAAAGAGTGCTTTATGATGTGCTTTTTTTTGCAGATCTTTAACATATCACAGCAGTGTTCAAAATAAACCAAGGCCTTGTTTCAAAATCCTCCAATATCCTGCTGCTCTTGTGTCACCAAAACAGACTCAGTGAATGCTGATTTCAACATCAATCTGTGGCATTACCCGTTGTTGATTTGCACTTCTGATCAGGGTAATATTGTAATGTTACAGCTGGAATTCAGGCTCTTGGAAATTGATGAGGCCTGTAGATTTCATTCAAACCCGAAGGGCCTTTGAAGATTTTGGCTTTTGTTTTCCGTCTTATTATGTGTTAATAAATGAATGTTTATTATTTACATCTAATATTTAACAGGTGACCTGTTCCACTCCTTCGCTGACAACTCCAGAGTTTACGTCCATACCCAGAAAGGTTCCACATGGATCAACCCTTTATCAGGTGAGAAAAACAAAATAATGCAAATATAAACTCATGAGTTATAAGGGCCGAATAGAATCCAAATATTCCACATAGAATATTCATTCTGTTTGTGATCAAAAACATATTTACCATATCATAATATTTTATGTTCAGCCTGTACCAAAAGATCAGCCTGATATTGACCCAATTGGACGCCCTATTGTACATCGCTCTGCATTGCAACAGGCATCTGGTGAAGCTGTATTTGTTGATGACTTGCCCCCTGTACAAGGTATGTGAGCAAATGTCATGAAATCTAACCATTATTGGGAAAGCCAGTGATATTAACCCTCTCCACACAGGTGTTGACTGCAGACGACAAGTTTCAAATTTTCTTTTAAAATTCAAAATTTTCATGACCATATTTGGAATCAGCATGAAAAATATCTCAAAACTTGTAATTTTTAGGTTGAAGTCTGGCCAGCACACAGAGCATTATGAATCATGGGAGGAGGTGCCAGTGGTGACCATGGTGACAGTGCTATGATTTTTTTTTTTTGGGGGGAGCGGTTGGGAAAGGGGTTTGGAAAAATTAACAGGAGCCAAAAATACAAAAATGTGCCAAAAATTCTGCAAAAAATCTTGAAATTTGCCTGAAATTGGGGAATTTTGGTCTCATATTTCTTATTTTTACTGTGGGTTAAGCTCAAGAATGGTAAGATTAATGTCACAGTATACTATTTCTGTCAAATTGAGTCCAGAAGTGAGAGTGGATGGATGTGGTACCGTAGGGCCTACCCATGTTGGTCAGTAGTTGCGCCAGGAATTTTTCGGAGGAATTAGGGGGAGGATAGAACAAAACTACTGCCAACAATCAGAAAATGTGATTAAAATTTGGCAAAAAATCTGAAAATGTGCCCGAAATTTGGTAATTTTTGGTTTAAAAGTGCCAATTTTGCCGATTTTTTTCTTTGAGGGGCAAAGCTCAATATTGATATGTTTAAAGCACAGCCCTGGTTTTCAGTTTTTCTGGTCTGAAAAAAAGTCTCTATTTCATTGAACCATTTTACTCTAATTTTTGACAGGTGAACTGTACATAGCATTTGTTCTTCCACCACGAGGACGGGCAAGAGTTCTGTAAGTTATCAGTTGAATGATCTTACTACCAATGGTTTTTGTGTAGGCCTATACCAGTCTATAATATCGAATTGATTAATTCGAATTAAACAATTCATCGAGTGGCCATGGGCAGCGCCATTAGACATGATTACCAAGTGACATGTGATGGACCATACACACACAAAAGAATAGGCACTTTTTTGATAATTTTCATCAAGGTTACTTAAAACTTACCTAGCTAATTTATTATACATCAGGGGTCTCTGCCTTTTTAATATGTTATGAAAAACTCAATTTAACAAATATCTACCAACGGAAATAAAAATCCATCGACGGATAGTCTTGTTATGCTCTCACAAACTTAGAAAAAAATCTGAAAAATCCAAAATTTTGGTCTAAAAAATGCCCAAGATTACTGCTGTCCCATTCAAAAGTACAGGAAGACCACCTACAGCATTGAGGTCAACTTTCTAGACTTCCTGTCTACTGGCAGTAATGGCTACTACCCAGTGCTAACATCAATGAATTGTTTAATTCGAATTAATCAATTCGATATTATAGACTGTATACATAGGCATGTTAAAATCTTGTGGGATATATTTCACAAGTGAGGCCAATATATAGTGTATATGCAAAAGAGTGTAGCTTTCCCTTCAGCAAACAGTGTATTTTTAATCAGACAATTATTTATTTTATGTGAAAATGCAACCAAATTTGACTCGCCAGGGCACAAGTGCAGAGTGGTTAAAAAATTCAAAATCCACTTTTCATGCAATTTTACCTTAGGGAGTGTTCATAGATACTTTGGTTTGGGGTTGGAAAATATAACGGATCAAGAATATTTTTTTGTCTTTAAAAAGGGGGATAAAAAATCTGCTCTAGTAGTAAATTACAATTTTCTTTGCTTTTACCTCAGTTGTTCAGCTCAAAATTAAAAGTAAAGGGGACATATCTGACAATAAAGGCTAACATTTTATGGAAAGGAAATACTATCACTAATCTATTTTTATTGAAATGTTACAATATGGCTTTACCCTCCTGGACACTACTGGTCATCTAACAGCATTTCTGATTGGTTAATAACTTGGAATGCTCATTTCAATTGCCATTATGCCTAGGCTTTAAACTATTTATGGTCAAACTTGCATAGCAGATGATCTTATTAATACCCTCCTTGATTGGTTCAAAATTGGACACAACACTCATTTTGGCCAATCGGCAGGTACTTCTCAAGGGGTTAAGAAATTTATCATAGCCACAGGTTGTTATTTTCGCGGGCTCACATTGATCCGTAAAATTCGCAAAAATGAAACCACTGGGAAAATTTCAGTCACTTACTGCATTCATTTTGTAGGTCTACCAGTCTGGAAGCAGCCAAAGAGGTAGAAGGATTTGTGACATACGTTAGTGCTGAGGATGTTACTGGTGTTAATGAGTCGAGTGTTGATGATAATGAAATCTTGGTTACCAAGGAGGTATGAGTATATCATGAATTGAGCGTGACTTATCTCTAGTCCGAAGGGTCACAAGTCCGAAGGGTCACAAGTCCGAAGGGTCACTAGTCCGAAGGTTCTCTAGTCCGAAAGGTCGCTAGTCCGAAAACCACATTAAGTTTGCTAATCCGAAGGTTCTCTAGTCCATAGCGAGCCTTATTTTTTATTCAGACAAGAGAATCTTATTTATTATTTGGACTAGCGAACCCTCGGACTAGAGAACCTGATATTCGGACTAGCGAAACTTTTTCAGAATTCGGACTAGCGAATGGTAAATTACGTGTTCGGAGTAGCGAACCTTCAGACCAAGGAACCTTCGGACTAGAGAGTTGTCACCGAATTGAGGTGGTGATGGATAATTGTGGTAGAGGAGGTGGATGCCCGGGGGGGGGGGCACTCCCATATATTGACATACCTCATGTGCCCATGAAATGACCCCCTTATTTTTGGCAAATCCTACACCCAATGACCCTGTTTTTTTTCAGTAGCCTACACTGAATGACCCCCTTTTTTGAACAATTTGTCCTCAAAATTGAAATTTTGGCGCACTTCGTTGTTAATGGTGTGAAATTTTGGGCGCTCCCATACAAAATCACCCCATTTTTGACATTGCCAACACTGAATGACCCCTTTTTTCTACACTGATAGACCCCTAGTTTTGTATGCTGGTGGGCACAAGTATGTCACTTTCATATTCGAGTGCCCCCCAACCCCCCGGGTGCATGTAATGCTGTTAATGTTGGTGGTGGTGTTGGCATTGGTATTATAATGGATGATGATGATGACCATGATGGAGGATAAGTTGAATATGTTAATGTTGTTGTTGCTGTTGATGTAGATGATGATGGAGGTGCATGGGATGGTGTTGTTTGTTTTTGGTGTTGATGTGGATGAAATCGCTGGAGGAAGTGGATGTGATGTTGTTGTTGATCATGATGATGATCATGAGGATGATGATGATGATGATGATAAAGGTGATAGTGAAATCTTGGTGATTAAATAGGTATGTGAATGAAGGGGGTGGTGGGTGATTGTTGATATTAATGATGATAATAGTGATGATAGTATCAAAGAAGGCAGGCTTCTGGGCCAAAAGCATGTGAAAAAATCACTGCTTGCCCACTGTCACCAAAGTCAGCAAATGAACCAAATGCTGACTTTGATGATGACAGTGATGCAATCCTAACCACTATGCTGGCATATTCACCTGTTATTGAACTTGAAGTCTTAGTCATAAAGTGTCACACAGTGGTGTAGTGTCATAGGGGCACCGGGGGCACATGCTCCCAATCGATTGCAAAATTTAGAAAATCCCATAGGAAAATTGCCAAAAAACTGCTTGTACCCCCCAATCAGACCTGGTGCCCCCAATCATGGTTGGTGCCCCCCCCCCCCAATCGGATGATCCATGCTACCCCAGCAAACACAAAACATTTTCGACATCATTCGCAAAAGGTTATAAAAGGTTGTCAGAAAACGTTTAAATGTCGGGTTATATAAAGGGTATATTAAGAGTATAAAACGTTTTCATAACCTTAAAAAACATTTTTTTTTAATCTACTGCTCAGCAATCAAAAATGTTTTACAGAAAACGCGTTTAAAATGTCGGGTTATATAAAGGGTATAAAAACGTTTTAATAACATTCCAAAAACATTCTTGAAAACTTGATACAAAACATTCTAAACAGAATGTTATTTTAGTTGAAAAATATTTTGCGAAAAATGTTTGCCCAAAATATTTTCAATAACGCTTTTAAAACGTTTTCATGACCTTTATATAACCCGACATTTAAATGTTATTAAAAGGTTTTGAAAAAATATTTTAAGAACATTTCTGTGTTTGCTGGGTTCAAATATTTTAACATAATGTTATTTAAGTATTGACACAATATTTGGCAAAAATGTTTGCAAAAATAGTTTACAATAACATTTTTTGAAAACATTTAAAAATATTGTTGTAGTGTGTTTCCATACAAAACGTTTTAAAACGTTATCACGACCTTTATATAACCCGACATTTTAATGTTATTAAAACGTTTTTACCTAAACCAAAACCCAAAATATAACTTATTTAAAACGTTTTTAAAACATTTTTGTGTTTGCTGGGACGCTCCTGGGACGCTACTGGTGTCACAGATAAGTGGACCAATATGACACTACAAGCTATTAAGATGATAACAAGATAACACTGGTCAATGCTGGTGGTGCTGATTTGGTGGTGGTGGTGATGATGTGGTGATGATGTGATGGTGGTGATGATGATGTGATGGTGGTGATGATGATGATGTGATAGTGGTGATGATGATGTGATAGCGGTGATGATGATGAAGGTGATAATGATGATGGTGATGATGTGATGGTGGTGATGATGATGTGATGGTGGTGATGATGATGTGATGATGGTGATGAAGATGTGATGATAGTGGTGCACCATACTATTATGATGACCATGATGATGATAACAGTGATGATAACAATGATGCGGATGATGGTGGTACATCACCACCATGATGATGTTTATTATTATCTTCATGATGATGACAATGATGGTGATGATAATATGATTTTGATGATGATAATGACAGTGATGATAACAATGGTGCCGATGATGGTGGTACATCACCACCACGACGATGATGATGATTATCATGATGTTGATTATCACGATGAAGTTGATCAAATTCAATGAGGATGACAATGATTGTGATGTTAATATGATTTTGATGATGACAGTGATGATAACGATGATAGAGTTACATCACCACCACAATGATGATGATTATCATGATGATAAAGGCAATGAGTACAGAGTATGACAATGATGGTGATGATAATGATGATGATCTCATACATACAGTACATACTATTTCCTGACAGGTCTACTCTACCGGGGCAATCATCGGTGGTGTTGTTGCGACGTCTCCAGAGGCTGCACACAAGGCTGCCAAGCTGGTCCATGTGTCATATGAGGAGTTACCAGTTATCACCACAATAGAGGTTAGTTTGTACATCTCATGATGTGGACAGTGGGAATGTTGGTGGCATATAGTGCAATACTCCCCAAGAATTCTTCCTCTCTTCATATGTGCAAATTCAGGTCAACTAACAGTGCTACTGTTTGAACTCTTGTCAGCAATTTGAGAGATGAAGTGATCATGACTATTAATTATTTCACTCAG
Organism: Amphiura filiformis; assembly: GCF_039555335.1. Lineage (NCBI taxonomy): Eukaryota > Metazoa > Echinodermata > Ophiuroidea > Amphilepidida > Amphiuridae > Amphiura > Amphiura filiformis. The sequence continues at coordinate 6,777,717 of NC_092631.1, forward strand.
GGAGCATATCCAGGAAGGGGGGGGGGGTCAATGCACCCCAATGATAAAAAAGGTTTTAAGAAGGTTTAAATTATAAAGAAATTGTAAGGGGTTAAATCCACTTTTTGCATGTAAGCAAATTAATTTGGGGAAAAGGTCTACTTTTTGGAAATTTTGGCATCCCCTAAAAAAATCCTGGCTATGACAGGCCTGGTTTCATTTTGTGCTTGGTAGTGATGTAACATACATAGGCACCAAACTTGAGGTGAAATAAATTATAATTATTAAACATTCATTAGTATACCACTGTAGTTCCATCTGATGCATATGGATGCACCAACAATAGACCAGATATCTTGAGTGCACTGGTTCAATCCTCATTCAGTTCTGATTTTTTTTGGTCTCTCAATTTATAATATGCCATATTTTTTATTACCTGAGCTCCATATTTTGTTGACCAAAGCGTCTGAAAAAAACTTTTTATCAAAATCCAGGAAGCAATTGAAAAAGAAGCCTTCCATCCTCAGCCTTTTGAAACCTTGGAGAAGGGAGACATAGATAAAGGTTTCAGTGAGTCATCCGTCATTCTAGAAGGGTCCATACGTACAGCAGCACAAGAACATTTTTACATGGAGCCTACTACATGTATAGCCATCCCATCAGGAGAAGCTGGGGAAATGGAGATTACTGCAGGCTTCCAAGAGCACCACCCAGCCCAGGTAGGTTTTAAACAATACATTAGGCTCCATGTCCTTGTAAAAGTTTTCTGCACATTTACATGGAATCTACAATATGTCTAGCCATACATGTACCATCAGGAGAAGCTGGTGAAATGGAGATTACTGCTTTGAAGAGTACCCTCCAGCCCAGGTAGGTTGTAAACAAATGTGAAATGCTGGCCAAAAACAATAACAAGCAAACAAAACTTTCCATAACGTGTAAGGCATGCATGTTGCCTATGGGGGTCAAGGATAAGTGAGGGGTGCGTTAGCGAACTTAAAAAAAGCGCAAAATAGCACGAGCATACACAAAAGAGAGTTTGCTCATAATCACTGACAAGTTGAGCGCTCTGTGTAGTACACAGTGTGTACTTTCAGATGAGTGATGTCGCGAGGTCCAAAAGCTGTACCAGCGTCAGCTGAATTCAAGTACACTGAGAGGGCACAGGCATGGGATATTCCAATCTATGTGTTGATTATCAATCTATGAACCTTTCAAGTTTCAAACATGACAAATAATTGTGTTTTACAGATGACTGTGTCCAAGGCATTGGGTGTGGATGCTAACAAAATCAATGTGAAATCCAAGCGTGCTGGGGAAGTTTTGGAGGGAAAGCTAACCAATGTAACTATGTAGCCGTCTGCGCATTGGCAGCACAAAAGTAAGTTCTTAAAGTTGTAATCAGTGGCAGCTCCATGGGGGCATGGGGGGCAAATTCCCCCAGTCAGAACTCTTGTCCCAGTTGCCCCCAGTATAAACGCAAAATTACAAAAATTTCCACTTTTTGTGGCAATTATGAGCAAAATTTGTTGATTTTGCCCCACCACCCGAAATTCACTTTGCCCTCCCCCATGCCCCTGAAACAAATTCATGGCGCCGCTACTGGTTGTAATGTACACCAGTATTATATCATGCAAGTCTAGAACCATTTGTGAGACAAGACCTAAAACATGGCAAACTTTTGCATTCTGATATTTTAACACTTGTATAAAGATCAGTAATTTCATTAAGGAATTAAAATATGTTTAAGAAATGTCTTTAAAACGCAACTGCCGCTTGGCCACAGGCACTATGGCAGAATCAGGTTAGCCCATTGCAATTGTTCCAAATAATAGAAACCAGGTGCAACCGCTGGTTTCGCCTGGGCGCCTGTAGTCGACTGGTGTATGGGTTTTGATGTCATCCCTAAAATTAGTTGTTGTTGTACTTGTAATTCTTGTGAAGATAATGAACATTTCCATCTTTATAATGAACCATCTTACACTCTAAATTTCAAGGATTTAAAATAAATCCCAAAGTACTGTGATTAGGGACCAATCAAGTGTTAGATTTAAAATTAAATCTTTAAGATTTAAAATTAAATCTTTTAGATTTAAAATTCAAATCTACAAGATTTATTTTAAATCTAAAATTGATTGGTCCCTAACTACAGTCTTAAGGATTTATTTTTAAATCCTTATAATTTAGAGTGTAGACCATCTTAATTAAATCCTGTGTCTCAAAGCTTGTGAGAAATTCAAAACCTAATGCGGAATGTGGTGTTTTTTACTGTATTTTTTTTTAATTTTAATTTTTGTGTGTGTTAGTACAGTTTCGGATAAGCATTTTGTGCAATCACTATACTGTTTGATACCACGTCCTAGGTACGAGACTACCTCAATGAGGTGGTCTCGATGCTACATCCTGGATGTAGGATCGAAACCACTTATTTCGCGTTCTCACTGTGCTTGGAAGTGGACTCGATGTAGGATCGAGTCCACGTCCTGGTATCAAACAGGCATAGTGAGAACGCGCCCTAATATCCAATGTTGGAATAGCAGACAAAATGTGACTGCTACAAACAAATATTCTTCTTTTATTATTTTTGTATCCAAAAATTGCGCAAAAATCGAAAACTTGAAATCAAATACGAATTTTGAGTTTTAATTGCGCCTTTTTGTTGAAAAAAAAATAAAAAGAGATAACAAAATTGAATCTCTTGATTTTCAAAGAGGACTACGCGGCACGCGCACAATTTTAATTAAGATGGCCTTACCACCGGCTTATTAAGACGGTTTATTTAAAAGTGCGGATTTTGACCAAACTATGGCACCTAAAATCTTGATTTTTGCAGGGTATCTTTGTTTACTTAAGTACATTACAATCGTGTAAAAACCAGAATAAAAAAATTCTAAAGCAAATGTTACAATATGGCTTTAATCAAGTTGTTTTCTCTTTTAGAACTGGCAAGGCAGTTCGGATGGTCCTACCACGAGGCACTGATATACAGATCACAGGCAACAGAGAAGGCTCCATGGCAAAATACAAAGTGGGTTTTGATTGGTTACTCAGATAATTATATCATGCAATTAACCAATCATTTTCTCTCTTAGAACTGGCAAGGCAGTTAGGATGGTCCTACCACGAGGCACCGATATACAGATCACAGGCAACAGAGAAGGCTCCATGGCAAAATACAAAGTGGGTTTTGACGATAAGACAGGAAGAATTAACTCACTGGATGTTACTGTGTATGCTAACTGGGGATCTCATCATGGCATTCATTTTGCTGTAAGTTTAAGGGGGGAAAATCTTTTGGGCAAAATGTAGGAGGGGGTATCCAAAAGTTTTTGACATCACCCAGAAGGAATAGAGCTATATTGATGAAATTTTGTCAGTGTAATCACTGGTCCTTATGTACATTATGGTCCAAAAATGGTCTCATAAGTATGTTTACTTTCTTTACAGGTGGCGCTAGATGGGCAGTAGGCGATAACCTGTAAGATGGTGAAAATTGAGGCACGAGTGTGATTAAGTTCCTGCATTTGGAGGGTTAGGCCTACAATGCTCAGAAAATCTATGATGAAATGAAAGCTATCTACGGTGATGATTGCCCATCATATGGCACTTTTGCTTTTTGAAAAAGGAATTTCCAAACTGGCCACATGTCCCTCACAGATGAGCCAAGAAGTGGACGGCAATCATTTACGGATGATGCGGCCACAGTGAAGAAACTCAAGAAAGTGGAGGATCTTATCATGAAAAGGTTATGCGCCTTCTGCCCATCATAGCGCCATCTGTAAAAAATTAAACATACTTATGAGACCATTTTTGGACCATAATGTACATAAGGACCAGTGATTACACTGACAAAATTTAATCAATATAGCTCTTTTCCTTCTGAGTGATGTCAAAAACTTTTGGATACCCTCCTCGTATGTGGGTTGTCTTTAAAGTGAGTTTTGTCAAGAAATAAATATCACAGGAGGGAAAAATGAGTATATCTAGGAGCTAAGATTCATAAGTTGCATATAATTAGTTTTAGGCTATAAGTTGTGAGCTTACTTAAAAAAATATGGTGGGAATTTTGTGAAAATACGGTTTTGAGGTGTGAAAATATGATTTTGCATTTTTCAAAGTTGGCATGTCTGAATATGTTTACCTTGAATATTTCTCTAAATGTATCACTTTATTAATATGTGAAAACTGTTTAGAAGTGTGAACTGTGTGCGCTCATGGCAATATTCTGAAAGAATGAAAATCACATGTTCAAGTTTTTAAATTTCCAAAATTAGGGTCGATTGGATGTGGAAAAACAAGCATTTATTTTTACTTAGTCTATGTAATGGTTGTTTGGAGAAATGTACACCAAAGGGATTAAAAAATGTATCTGGCTAAATTTTGGGGACATTTTAGTGAGGGGGGCACTCAACTTTAGAAGTGAGGAGTATGTGCCTACCAGCATCAGGAGGTAGGGGCATTTCGGGTGGTCATTGGTTATACAATTTTGAAAAAAGGGGGGTCATTTGGTTTGAGATTTTTGAAAAAATGTTTGTTCCAAATTTAGGATACAAATATGCTGAAATAGACAATTAGAATTTAACTATGTTTTACTCATCAAAACAGTATAATATTTTTTTAATCACAAAAAATTAGTACCTTTTATTTTCTGGAATTGGGTGTAGTAAGTTTGTTACTTATCATGCTTATAGGATTGTGATCTTCTTATCTTCCCATGTAGGCTCATAGCCAGGATATTTTCATGGTGGATTGCAGCTTTAAAAAATACAGACCTTTTCAAGAGAAATCTTCATTCTGGCCAGAAGCAGACATTTACCTCCTCTAAAATTGATTTTTGGAGCCTAAATGTCACATTGCACAGAAAATTCAGGATTGCAGTGTATTAATCTTACATTTGTGACATTTTTGGTCCAAGTTTGTGATTGTTTACCATCAAAGCTGATATTTTGGCGATTTGTAGGGGGTGCATCACATCTTCACACCCTCTGGCTACGGGCTGTTCCATGCATAAGTCTTACCCCCTGTGAGAGGCCTTTTTTTGTAATTTTTAGCCCATTTTGACCATTTTGACTCCCCTCTGAAAAAGTCATGACTACCCCACTGCATACAGCGCCATTAGTACTTACCACCAACATTTCTTGAATCATTTCAGCTTGTTGCAAATATACTGTATGCTATTGATGGTGTTTACCTGATGGAAAACATGCGTGCTACTGTGAAGACTTGTGTTACCAATATCCCTACTGGCAAACCTATGCGCACATTTGGTTATTGTGAGCCTGCGTTCATTTTAGAATCTATAATGAATGATATTGCATCAAGGTGTGGCCTACCAGCAGTACAGGTGAGGTTGGGGTGATCCTAATGGTCTATAAGAACTATTTTGATTGGTTACAAATCAGGCTTTGTCTTGTGTTCAACCAATCAGAGATACGGTAAGAGATCAAAAAAGCTCAATTTTGATTGGTTACTCAGTTGATATAGCATGTATTTTAACCAATCAGGGACTCTACTAGAAACGTAGTAGTGCCATGGGGTTAAAGGTCATATAATATTTTTGGGGTGGAAGGAAAAATAAGGCTTATTTAATGGAAAGTTATAAGCACGTTTTGGGAGAGATGGTATTTTCACATGCAAATTTCCTGGGATTTGCCATTATAACTATACCAGTATTTTTTCTGTGGGAGAGCTTTAGGATCATACTTGTTAGTGGCGTAGTGTCATACGGATGGGGGTACGTGCCCCCACCCCACAATCAATTTGAAAATCCAATAGGAAAATTGCAGAAAGATGGTGTGTGCCTCTAAGCCTGGTGCCCCCCAATCATGGTCAATACCCCCAAATAGGACGACTCATGTTACACCCCGGGGCTACGCCACTGATACCAGTTCCCAAGAACACCTGGCATGGAACAGATTCCATTAGAATTTTGGGAGATGTCCTGAAACTTGTTCCCTAGAATCATCCGTTTCTTGGAAGTTGCCATATTGGATTGTGATAAATGGGGACTAAAATGGAGAACCTCTTGAACTAAATCAGCAAACACCTGAAATGGAATGATTAGAAAATTGTATATGAAAAGTATTTTAGCAGCACATATCCCCACCCAACCAAATCATTTTCTACAGGTTCGTGAAATCAACATGCACAAGGCTGACATCCCTAAAACCTATTATGGTGTTCCCATTGAGGGTTATGATGTATTTAAGAGATGCTGGAAAGAATGTATGGAAAAGAGTGACTACCATAACAGACGAATGGAAGTGAATAGCTATAACAGGTGATTTTCTTACTGTTTTAATCCAATAATTTTCTAATGTTTATGATTATAATTTGTCAACACTTCCACATCCCCAGAGTGTTCCTTCATTATGGTTGATAACATTACCACTCACACCTCCCCCGCTTTCTGATCCATATTGCTTCTGTGATGCATCTATTGCTTGACAAACCACAATGAAACCTGATGAAGGGACATATTCAGTAAATCATGTATACTATTAGCTGCCCAGCTAACGCAAAAACATTTTACAGAAAATGTTTGTCAGCTAGGTTATATAGGGTATAAAATGTTTTAACATTAACATTCTAAAAATATTGGTTAAAACTTGATGCAAAACATTCTAACATAATAATTCAAACATTTTTGCTTGGGAAATCCAATGAAAAAGTAAGTCACTACTTTAGCTTTTACTGTCTTGGCTGACGGTTTGATCACCAGTGTCTTGTTCCATTGCTTTTTCCGCAGAAATGCTTGTGACATTTCCCGGAAGTGAAGATGTTTTTGTTTTGAGCAGTGAATCTTATATGTGATCAAGAAAGACGATTATGTTCATCGCGGTTGATTGTTTTTTAAGAGTTATTTAAGAGTTGACAAAATCCTTTGCACAAATTTGTGCAAAAAATGTTTTACAATAACATTTTGACAATGTTTTTAAAATGTTGTAGTGTTTTTTCATGTAAAATGTTTTTTAACATTTTCATGACCTTTATATAAATCTACATCTTTAAATGTGAATGTTATTGATAAGTTGATTCAAGGAGTTCAGTCATCTTCTTTCTGTGATAACCTATCAGTTGTCTTGTCTTTTGTTTTATTCTTGTATACATGAATTTAACAATGATATGATATTATTCAAAATTGTGAAAACCTCTGTACGTGAAAATAGTATTATCGTTAGGCTCAATTTTAGGCTTACTAAGTTCAAGTAAAAAAAACTGATTATATTTTAGTCTGTTGAACCAGTTGTTTTGTTATATTGCAGATTTAAATTCTGGAAAGCTTAAAAGGTACTTAGATGGATTATTCATTGAGATAAATAAATATTAAATTTGCTGATTATGTTTAATTTTCATTTCTTATGTAGCAAACACAAGTGGAGCAAGCGTGGCATAGCAGTAGTGCCTGTGAAATTCAACATTGGTGGTTATCCAGGCTTTCTGCATCAAGTAAGTAAAGAGTTTGCAATCAAATTGCAGACTCTGTTTTAGCTCACATAATGTTATATGCTACATGATCTCAAGAAATTTAGGTAAAATGTGACGTGTCATGTCAAAAGGAGACACTTTTGGGCAGGATCGTAAATGGAGAAATAACCAAAAATATGCTCGGGTCGAATTTTTCACAATTTGGGTTTGTTGCGAATTTGTGATGTTATTAATGTTAAAAATATTGTCTGTTAGTTTCAGACTGGAATATAACTGGCATCTTGTATTTTTTGAGACATTTTTCAAGGTAATTCCTACTCTCAACATTGTCAGTAATATTTTTAAAGGCCGATATCTCAATTTCCAATTTTATAATACCATAACTTACGAACTCAATATCTTTGCTTAGGAATGTCAGATTTCATTGGGGAAAACGGCGTTGTGGAGCAAAATATCTCTATATTTAAGATATAAAAAATCTCAAAATATATAACGTGCCCAAAAGTGTCTCCTTTTGACATGACACGTCACAAATGATTCCCCTAATTAATGTTGAGTCCTGTTATTTTGCTCATGTGTGTTTGAACCCTCATCTTACCAATGGGAACGTTGTACCCCTGTAACATTTTCTCCTTCAGTGGTGCACTAAATGATGATATGAGTTAATTGTAAGTCCATCCCTACTAGCAGGAACAATTTTGATGTTAAACAGTGATTAGAGCTGATATTAATGCCTATTTTGAAAGGAAAAACAATCTTTCCTGAGAGCTCACCACCCCCCACCCGAAAAAGAAGACAATATAAATTTTGATGAATTTATAAGCGATTTTTACAAAAGTTTGAACAAAATTTCGACTCAAGATGGGGGTTGGGTACCCTCTGATTCCCCTCTAATTTTGCCATTAATTTGGGACCACGCTGGAATTTTTTTATGGGCAGCACACCCCTTCATGTAATTTATATGGCCTCGATGCAGTGATACGACAAGTTAGGGGCTTCAGCTCCTGGGTTGTCTGTAAAAGTATCACATTTTAGTCACTCAGAACACTGTGGAAGAGCAGAAGATATTTTAATCTATAGGCATTCAGTTTGATCAGGATGAAAAGATGCATAGTCTTTTCATCCTCCGGATCATACTGAATACCTATAGATTAAAAATCTTCCCAACTGACTCATTATCTTAGTTGATAGAGCTGAAAGGTGCTAGGTTCAAATCCTGGATGATCAGTGGGATTTTTTACACTAGTTATCATTCATGTTGTGTGGTGAGAAGTTTAAATCAAATTATAATATTAAATGACCCACGTGTTTGAGCTAATTTTCTTCTAAACCTTTTTCTTCATTTTTAGGCAGGAGCAATGGTCAACATCTACTTGGATGGGTCCGTTCTTATCCGTCACGGCGGTGCAGAAATGGGACAAGGAATACACACCAAGTTGATCCAGATTGCCAGTCGCATATTAGGTATACCTGTGGACAAGATTCACACCGGAGACTATAGAACTCATGTTATACCCAATGCTACAGATACTGCTGCGAGTCACGGTACAGATTCATTTGGCATGGCAGTCAAGGCAAGTAAAAACCAAGGTAGATGGTGGATCAGTCAGCTTTATGTCCCCTGCTGATGAGGAACAAATGAGTTTGGGGTCAAGGTAGAAGTTGGCAGGGGCCTAAGCAGTGGCGTAGATTTCTTTTTAACATTGGGGGGGATGGTGTTGAAAAAAATTCTTGAAGAATAGTGCAAAAGTGGAATAAATGCGAGCGAAGCGCGCGAAAATTTGCACTTTTGGGGCTAAAATGGGCAAATATGAGGTTAATTTGGTCAGAAACCTATATTCAGGCATCAACATGGGGGGGGGGGGGATGATTGTATGGAGCATCCCCCCCTGGCAAAATATGGGGGGGGGGGGATAAATCCCCCCATCCCCCCGGGATCTACGCCTATGGGCCTAAGAAGTACACCGTCTGTATGTGGAGGGGTGCGTATGGGATGTCTTTTGATGATTTCTCCCACATGCTTAGATGGATTTCAATGGGACTTGGACACAATGACACCTTGGAGGTCTTGATCAATGTACATAGCATTCACTGCTATACTTTGACCAATAATATTTTCTTTTCTCATTTTTACAGAATGCATGTGATACATTGGTTGAAAGACTAGCCCCATTCAAGAGTGCCAAGCCTGATGGAAGCTTTACTGATTGGGTAAGTAGATAGTGTCAATTACAGAATGCATGTGATACATTGGTTGAAAGACTAGCACCATTCAAGAGTGCCAAACATGATGGAAGCTTTACTGATTGGGTAAATAGAGAGTGTCAATTACAGAATGCATGTGATACATTGATTGAAAGACTAGCTCCATTCAAGAGTGCCAAACCTGATGGAAGCTTTACTGATTGGGTAAGTAGATAGTGTCAATTACAGAATGCATGTGATACATTGATTGAAAGACTAGCTCCATTCAAGAGTGCCAAACCTGATGGAAGCTTTGCTGATTGGGTAAGTAGATAGTGTCAATTACAGAATGCATGTGATACATTGATTGAAAGACTAGCTCCATTCAAGAGTGCCAAACCTGATGGAAGCTTTACTGATTGGGTAAGTAGATAGTGTCAATTACAGAATGCATGTGATACATTGATTGAAAGACTAGCCCCATTCAAGAGTGCCAAACCTGATGGAAGCTTTACTGATTGGGTAAGTAGATAGTGTCAATTACAGAATGCATGTGATACATTGATTGAAAGACTAGCCCCATTCAAGAGTGCCAAACCTGATGGAAGCTTTGCTGATTGGGTAAGTAGATAGTGTCAATTACAGAATGCATGTGATACATTGATTGAAAGACTAGCCCCATTCAAGAGTGCCAAACCTGATGGAAGCTTTACTGATTGGGTAAGTAGATAGTGTCAATTACAGAATGCATGTGATACATTGATTGAAAGACTAGCCCCATTCAAGAGTGCCAAACCTGATGGAAGCTTTGCTGATTGGGTAAGTAGATAGTGTCAATTACAGAATGCATGTGATACATTGATTGAAAGACTAGCTCCATTCAAGAGTGCCAAACCTGATGGAAGCTTTACTGATTGGGTAAGTAGATAGTGTCAATTACAGAATGCATGTGATACATTGATTGAAAGACTAGCCCCATTCAAGAGTGCCAAACCTGATGGAAGCTTTGCTGATTGGGTAAGTAGATAGTGTCAATTACAGAATGCATGTGATACATTGATTGAAAGACTAGCCCCATTCAAGAGTGCCAAACCTGATGGAAGCTTTGCTGATTGGGTAAGTAGATAGTGTCAATTACAGAATGCATATGTGATACATTGATTGAAAGACTAGCCCCATTCAAGAGTGCCAAACCTGATGGAAGATTTGCTGATTGGGTAAGTAGATAGTGTCAATTACAGAATGCATGTGATACATTGATTGAAAGACTAGCCCCATTCAAGAGTGCCAAACCTGATGGAAGCTTTACTGATTGGGTAAGTAGATAGTGTCAATTACAGAATGCATGTGATACATTGATTGAAAGACTAGCCCCATTCAAGAGTGCCAAACCTGATGGAAGCTTTGCTGATTGGGTAAGTAGATAGTGTCAATTACAGAATGCATGTGATACATTGATTGAAAGACTAGCCCCATTCAAGAGTGCCAAACCTGATGGAAGCTTTACTGATTGGGTAAGTAGATAGTGTCAATTACAGAATGCATGTGATACATTGATTGAAAGACTAGCCCCATTCAAGAGTGCCAAACCTGATGGAAGATTTGCTGATTGGGTAAGTAGATAGTGTCAATTACAGAATGCATGTGATACATTGATTGAAAGACTAGCCCCATTCAAGAGTGCCAAACCTGATGGAAGCTTTACTGATTGGGTAAGTAGATAGTGTCAATTACAGAATGCATGTGATACATTGATTGAAAGACTAGCCCCATTCAAGAGTGCCAAACCTGATGGAAGCTTTGCTGATTGGGTAAGTAGATAGTGTCAATTACAGAATGCATGTGATACATTGATTGAAAGACTAGCCCCATTCAAGAGTGCCAAACCTGATGGAAGCTTTACTGATTGGGTAAGTAGATAGTGTCAATTACAGAATGCATGTGATACATTGATTGAAAGACTAGCCCCATTCAAGAGTGCCAAACCTGATGGAAGCTTTGCTGATTGGGTAAGTAGATAGTGTCAATTACAGAATGCATGTGATACATTGATTGAAAGACTAGCCCCATTCAAGAGTGCCAAACCTGATGGAAGCTTTACTGATTGGGTAAATAGATAGTGTAAATGTGACGTGTCATGTCAAAAGGAGACACTTTTGGGCAGGATGGTAAAAGGAGAAATAGCCAAAAATCTTCCCGGGGGTGAATTTTTCACAATTTGGGTTTGTTGCGAATTTGTGATGTTATTAATGTTAAAAATATTGTCTGATAGTTTCAGACCAGAATATAACTGGCATCTTGTATTTTTTGAGACATTTTTCAAGGTAATTCCTACTCTCAACATTGTCAATGTTATTTTTGAAGGCCGATATCTCAATTTCCAGCTTTATAATACCATAACTTACGAACTCAATATCGTCGCTTAGGAATGTCTGACTTCATTGGGGAAAACAGCGTTGTGGAGCAAAATATCTCTGTATTATGTAAAAACCTCAAAATTGATAACCTGCCCAAAAGTGTCTCCTTTTGACATGACACTTCACAAATTAATAAACACATATATGCAAATAGTGCCCAGCCGAGAGAGATTCTTTCTACCCAGATTCTGGCATTACTGGAATAATACCAAACCAACCCGACCCGTCCCGAACCATTTGGACAGATCCCGCATGATTCTAACCCTTTTTTTCATACACCTGACCATGCAGCCATTTCCGAAATTCTGTTAGCCACATTCGGATCCTTTCAAGACTTTCCAGATCAGACATGATCAATGTAAATTGAAAACTTTGAATGACAAATTGAATGTTCACAAATAAGTTGAACTTTTCTTCTCTTCTCTCACTGTAGGTCAATGCAGCATACTTTTCTAGGGTCAATCTCTCTGCGACTGGATTTTACCAGTGAGTATTTTCATTTTCAAGTTTCTTGATTCTTGATTCAGTATTCTTAAAAGCAAATCTTGCTGTCCCGGATGTTGAAGTATTTTAATAGCCTCTTGAAACACTTTTGAATATCGTCAGCCTGCTATGCTAAATGCCTAAGTCATTCTCATTTGCAATTTTGATTTTCTGAGTAACAAACCCGTAATTCATCAAATTTCCAGCCGCATTTTTCCAGCCGCATGTGATCATACAGCACAGCACTGCACCATGGTAACTAATCATGTATGTCACCCTCTTTCACACAGAATCACCATTAAATAATTGATGTACTGCCCTCTGGCTCTCTTCCATGTTAATCCTGTCCTCAAATTCAAGAGAATACATGTGTAACATGAATTTAACAACGAGGCAAATCACTATTTGGAATTCTGACAAATTCATATGATATGATCATTACATTGCATAATATGAAATTGGTCAGTTTTTTTTTTCAAACCTGATTTTTTGGCATATGTGACACAATCAAGGGAAATGAGTTGGATGTTGCTAATATTGATTTTGAGATATTGGCAAAGAAAGTGTTAAAATTCTTTTGTTTTATATTGTTTTCAGCGATTGATAAATTGACGTAACTTCACAACGAAAAGTTGTATCAACATGCATGGGGTTTTCAGTTTCTGAAAGCTCTCAATGTCCTCTTTAAAAACATGTGTAAAACTCATTTTCGACCAGGGCCGACATGTGACTCATTCCCCTTGATCATGTCACATATTTGTAATGTTTACACATGTCCCAACTTAGGCCTTAATGGAATCAGCCCAATTCTGTGTGTTTGTTAGGTAAACAGAGCATATTTTGACATAATGTTATAATTCACACATTTGGCCCCTATAGAACTCCCATGTTAAATGGCCAAAATAGCCAGTGGGATTTTTTTCACTTTACTTTGTTATTTCGACTTAAAAGGGCATTTTGTGATCCACAGCCTCATCCCCCACTTTTCTCAAAAAAAAGTTGAGATTTTTATATCACTGGAAACCTCTGGCTACATAATGTTTATGTACAAAATATTTCTTGCAGATTAATTCGTTTAGCAAAGATATCGTGAAATTTGAATTTCGTTCTGGTGCACCAGAACGAAATTACAACGCATTGTCTATGGAGCAGTGTAATACACATAATCATGCATAACTCGCAAACGCAAAATCGGAATCAACTGAAATTTTGGGAATAGGCTTTTTTCGTGGATATGTACTGAACAATGTCATAAAAAGAGGATGCTAGGATCACGAAATACTCCTTTAAATGGACAGAACGCTTTTCTGACAGATATTAGTTTTAACCAACAGTAGTATGTCGAGTAAAGAATAACATAAGGACTGAAAAAATTGTTCGATTGGCGTAACCTGACCAACCCTAAAAATAGGCCTGATCCTAGACTTTTTTTCTTATTTTTTTGCAAAAAACAACAAAATAAGTTTTAAAAAAAAAATTAAAATTAAAAAAAAAAAAAAATGTTCCAAGGCCTTTATCATATGCAATTTACAGCTTAAAAAGTGTGTGTAAGAAAAAAATGCCTACCAACCTACCCTGATTTTTTTTATTTATGTTACGCCAATCAAACAATTTTTTAGGCCTAATTCAAATTTGATGGAAAACATACGTTATGGCTTTAAACCCCATTCAGCATCATAGGCCTTGCTCAAAATCTGACCTCAAGTTTTTGAGTACTCCCACTAGGATCCATAACATGCTCATCTATCAGGGCATTCTTTAACCCCAATACATTTGTACATTCATTGAATGACCTACGCAAATTTGGGTACCAAAACTCATACTCTGCAACTTGAGGTCAAATTTTGCACTATGAGTGTTTAATTGAGGTTATTGAACTATGCCATTGGGATGAGGCCATTGTGGTCCATAGTGTCCACACAATCAGATGAGCATGTTTGCTCCCAAAAAGTGCACACAAAGGTCAATGTCAAAATGGTCCAGTGCTGGTGACACTTGTGTCTTTTTATGTGACCGTATACGGATTATAGCGCAGATTTGAGGGTATTAGAGCAAGATCCATGTTACTGCCCTGCATCACTGAGGCATGAAACAAATTTGCATGCATGAAAATTTCACCAGTGCAAAATTTTCATACACACGAATGTATTTCTGTGTTATACAAATTCGCTACAATATCATATCGCAGCAGAAACATGGTGTTCTCTCCAAACGTGAAAATTGAATGCTGTGACAATATCATGCTTTAGAGTATGTAGCTCCGTTACATAGTGTGCACTTTTCCCCAACTGAATCACAAAAATGAGGTGTGTGCCCACTGTCCAATTCTCGCTATTCACAATAAGGGCGCCGCCAGCGGTTTGCGATGTAATCGTGATGTATCATGGGAAAAGGTCGACATCCAAGTCCGCCCAATATGAATATTACCATGCTATTACATAGGAACATGTGACAATATTTTTTAGTTTGTCAATATAACGGTATTACACGCATAAATCGATAGAGAAAAAATTAATTGTGCACATTTCAAATCACATTATTAAGTATTATTGAGTATCGATTCGCGTGTAACACCTTTATTTTGACAAACTAAAAAATATTGTCACATGTTCCTATGTAATAGCATGGTAATATTCGTATTGCACGGACTTGGATGTCGACCTTTTCCCATGATACATCACGATTACATCGCAAATCGCTGGCGGCGCCCTTATTGTGAATAGCGAGAATTATTTGCATATGCACCTAGCTTGATTGAAAATAACCTGACTCCATGTTTTGAGTTCAATTTTCCAGTATTTTATTTTGACCAGTATAATTGTGAGGCCCGGGGTTCAATCCTCACTAAGTTGTGATTTTCTCTCTCTCTCTCTCTCTCTCTCAATATCTTATATGTCAGTTTACCAGAAGGCTGAGGCATGGTGAGAGAGTAGGCAATAATGACAAGTTGAGATTACGAATAAACCAGCTGGGAACTCAGGTAGCGCAGTGGTATAATTCTTGACCAGTAATTGTGAGGCCTGGGGTTCAATCCCCAGCGAGTCCTAATTTTTTTTCTAGCTCTCTCAATTTATGTCAGTTAGGTAGTACTCCCTATAGCGCCACGTACAATCGCGCCGTCAGTTATGGGGAGAGAATTGGGGGTATTCGAGTCCTTGCCGACGGTGCGCGGAGACGAACGAAAACAATTCTGCGTCTCATCTGAACCATCTTGGGTCTGGCGTGCAGGTCGATCAAGTGCATCTCTCAAATGCGCCCATCATCCAAGTCGCGCTTGCATGACAACGATTGCCTCAAGTGCATTCCAAGGAAAGTGAATACCCCCAATTTTTGCTCCATGTTTGTATCAAGATGGCAATCGAGGCCCGGTTCTCTGTCTCTAATTCTGTGGTAGAACCTCATAAAGTCACCTTTCTTTTTAATTACAGGACTCCTCGCATCACATGGGACTGGGGTACTAAAACCGGCCGACCATATCCATACTGCACATTTGGAGCGGCCTGTAGCGAGGTACAGATAGACTGTCTCACAGGCAATCATGAGTTGTTGCGTACAGATATTGTCATGGACGTGGGGAAGAGTCTAAATCCTGCTTTGGATATTGGACAGGTGATGATGATTAATTAAGGCCTAAAAATAATTTTTTGATTGGTGTAACCTGATTGACCCTAAAAATAGGCTAGACTTTTTTTTTTTCTTTTTTGCAAAATAATTAAAAATTAAATCAAATTAAAAATAAAGAAACAAAAAAGTTCCAAGGCCTTTATCGTATGCAATTTACAGCTTAAAATGTGTGTAAAAAAAAAAAAAATGCCGACCGACCTACCCTAATTTTTTTTTTTTCAATGTTACGCCAATCAAACATTTTTTTGGATTTGTTTAATTTTTTTCAAACCTGATTTCACACATTCAGGCACTTTCTTACGCTCTCACCCGAAGGTAGTAATATCTCACTCCAAGGTAGTAAATCTCACCCCAAGGTAGTAAAATTTTCCCATAAATTACAAAAGTATTAAAATTGGACTTTTATTGCTAATTATAGGACTAACAAAAGGATTAGGATTTAGTTATGTTGCATTTGGCAAAACAAGACAATATTCTTTTATTTCCAAAAAAACTAGTGCTGTATTTGTCTGGAATTGGAGGCAGATCTGTGCCACTGTCAGCTATGACAGTCGGCAACCAATGAAATTTAGAGCTTACAAACTAAACTGACTTAGAATGTCCTTTTAATGTTCATTATTGTTGTCTTTTTTAGATTGAAGGTGGTTTCATGATGGGATATGGGTACTTCATGCTTGAGGAGCTTCTGTGGGACAAAGATGGGCAACTCATTACCAATGGACCTCATAACTACAAGATACCATGTGTGCGAGACATACCTGCTGAATTCAACATCACCTTACTCAGAAACTGTCCAAATGTTAGAGGGGTTTATTCTTCTAAGGTAAGGCTAAGAGAATTTGTTTGTTTACTGTTGATATCGGTAAACCAAGATGATTGATTAGATTAATATTATTATTCTTGTTATTATTATTACTGAAGAAAGCATATTGCTTTATTACTGAAGAAAGCTTATTGCTCAGTGGCTTATTGATGTCTACTGATGAAGATAGCTTTTTACTGGTATCTGCTGAAGATAGGGTTTACTGGTATCTGATGAAGATGGGTTTTACTCCTATCTACTGAAGATAGTTTTTACTGCTATCTACTGATGATAGCTTTTTACTGCTGTCTACTGAAGATAGCTTTTTACTGCTATCTACTGAAGACAGTTTTACTGCTATCTACTGATGATAGCTTTTTACTGCTGTCTACTGAAGATAGCTTTTTACTGCTATCTACTGAAGATAGTTTTACTGCTATTTACTGAAGATAGTTTTTATTATATACTTCATTAATATATTCTTGTTCATTGATTGGTTAAAAGTGGATCACATGACCAAAAATAGTTCTACCATCAGTACTATCCGTAAATAGTACCTCTAAGCCATAAATGTTTTTTCAATGTCTCGGATGAGCCGTAAATATGGTCCAAGAGATAGCAAGAATTTCTTTGACAAAAATGACCAGGTGTCTTGTTATGATAGTTGGATAGAACATCCCATGGGACATCTGAAAAGTGAAGTCTTGAGTGTCGTGAGCGGTGAAGCGTGACATCAGAGGTCAATGACCTCAAATTTGACCCGTTTTCCTGTATAATTCGTATTATGCATGCCATTTATTAACAACAGCCTCGATTTTCACATTTTTGGTGTCTAATGAAAGATATTGAAATTATCTATCAAACAAAACCAATATCAATGAGATTTAACAATGTTTCGACCCTAATTTTGAGCCAAAAACATCAAAATTTAGCATTTTTACCCATATTTTGCCAATTGACCTGACATAAAACTTATAATTTCCTTAAAAGCGTGAATGTATTACTTAAACATTCTTACTCAAAAACTGACCCATTATGTTCACAAAAAAGATGACCAAAAACAATGTGTGTGGGTAAAGTCGTTTTTGGGCAAGGACATTTAAAGTGCAATGACCTCTTAAATTTACTATGTAAGAGGTTTTCTGCACTTATAGACTGTGGGCTATGCTAACCCCACTCCCCCTAGGGGGATTTATGGAGGCAGGTATTTTTGGGACCCTAATGCATTGAGGTTTTGAAATCCACTTGCCTGCACATTGGCCAGCGGTGGGTGAGGCGGTGAGGGCGTTTTTTTCAAAATGGCCGCCAAAATCACAAAAATCAACATAACTAGGCCAGTGAAGCTCCTAGCAGCATAATTATAATGTCTACACCCATGTTTTTAGGGTCAAAGAATCCAATAGTATCACTTACATCAACAGGGGACCTAAATTTTCAAGATGGCTGCCAAAATTTCAAAATGGCTGACATTGAAAATGAAAATTATCTATATCTCAGTCCTTGAAGCTCCTGCAAGCATAATTTTGATGTCTATACCCATGTTTGCAGGATCAAGGAGTCCAATAAAATCACTAAGAACAGCCCAGGACACAAATTCCAAGATGGCTGCCACTGAATTGTAAAATGGCTGCCATTTAAATCAATTTTGTCTATATCGCTATAACTCTAAGGAGCATGTCTCTGATACATTATGCAGTATTGTCGGAATCAAGGATTCCAGCCAATACATTTAGGTTTTGGTATCCGCTTGCCTTCACATTGGCCAGCAGTGGGGGAGGCGGTGAGAGCGCTTTTTCAAAATGGCATCAATAATGACACCATAAATAATCAACGACAAGTCTATTACCTAAACACAAGAAGTATCAAAGCCTTAGTAGTATAAGTGGGTAAGTGCAATAGCTGTCCTGTGAACATTTGGCAATATATTACATATTGTACTCATATACACATGTCAGCTACACATGGCAGCTATTGCACTTACCCACTTGGGCACTCAACATTTGATGTCCCAACTCCAAGATCAACGACTAATCTAATCATATTCAGTAACTCTATTTGTAAAAGGATTAATTCTAGGAAAAAATGAAACGATAGCTAAGAGTAGCTTGATGACGTAGCTCCCAGTTGCTGATTGGTGCTGGGTTTACTGTACTGGTGATACTGGTGTTGATACAGTAGCTCCCAATTGCTGGTTGGTACTGGGGTAATGAACGCAATGAACATGTTTGGTATTGCGCTATAGTAAGCGTCGTATATTATTATCTATCTACTGCTGGTATTGGTGATGATAAAGTAGCTACCAACTGATTGTTGCTGGGTTTAGCTATCTACTGCTGATATTGGCGTTGATGAAGTAACTTCCTATTGCTGATCAGTCCGGTCCGACTGCCTGATCAGGCAGTATGTTGCCGAGTCAGGCAACATGGTATCCCACAACGCAATGCTCTATTTCAAATAGAGCATCTTTTAATATACCGTTATTTCTTGGTTTAGAATAATTAAGTAGGTAAAATATATAAAATCATCAATGGATGTACAAATAGTAGTATTTTTTCATCAATTTTAGTTAAAATAAAGTTAATTTGCATATTTAAATCAATTTTTAAAAACCTTTAGAAATTGTTTTGTTATTTAAATTATTTTCCTCCCGTGGAATTTGTTTTACCGGTGAAAAATTGTCAACTTACATGTAGTTCATGTGTGTCAAAGTAAAATTTCCACCGATCTTTTATAAAATCACCATGAACAATTTAGTCCTTAGTCTGTCAAATTCGGAAGGGTTACCAAAGCCTGTGTTGCCTGACTCGGCAACATATTGCCTGATTCGGCAGTACTTCCTGATCAGGCAGTCGGGCCGGACTGCTGATAGGTGTTGATGAAGCAGCTTTCTATTGAAGTAAATGTTCATTGGCGCTAAGGTAGCCATCTACTGCTAATATTGGTGCTGACGAAGTAGCTACCAATTGCTGCTTGTTGCTGTGTTAGCCATCTACTGCTGATATTGGTGTTGATGAAGTAGCTTCCTTTTGCTGATTGTGTTGATGAAGTAGCTTTCAATTGTTCACTGGCAATAAGGTAGCTACCTACTGCTGATATTGGTGTTGACGAATAAGCTTTCAATTGTTCATTGGCTCTAATGTAGCCATCTACTGCTGATATTGGTCTTGAAGAAGCAGCTTCATTTTGCTGATTGCTGCTGGGTTAGCTATCTACTGCTGATATTGGTGTTGATGAAGTAGCTTCCAATTGCTGATTGTTGTTGATGAAGTAGCTTTCAGCCTTATTGTTCATTGACTCTAAGCTAACTATCTACTGCTGATATTGGTGTTGATATAGTAGCTCCCAATTGCCGATTGTTGCTAATGTAGCTATCCACTACTGATATTGGTGTTGATGAAGTAGCGTAACTTCCAATTGCTGATTGTTTCTAAGCTAGCTTTCAAGTGCTGATATCCGTGTTCGTGAAGCCCTATTGCTGATTGGTGCTTACTGCACTGGTGTCAATGGCGTTTATGAAGTAGCTCCCTACTGTTGATTGTTGTTTATGAAGTAGCTTTCAGCCTTATTGTTCATTGGCTCTAAGCTAGCTATCTACTGCTGATATTGGTGTTGATATAGTAGCTCCCAATTGCCGATTGTTGCTAATGTAGCTATCCACTACTGATATTGGTGTTGATGAAGCAGCTTCCAATTGCTGATTGTTTCTAAGCTATTTTTCAACTGCTGATATCTGTGTTCGTGAAGCAGTATTGCTGATTGGTGCTTACTGGTGTCAATGGCGTTTATGAAGTAGCTCCCTATTGTTGACAGGTGTTGTGGTATCTACTGCTGAAATTATAAAATTAGATTTTTTCAACTGGCATGACTGGAATCACGGTTTTGAGAGGCAACAGTTTCACACCTTATCCTAGGTGCATCTTCAGGCCGTCTGCTGGAAGCTACTTCATCAACACCAATATCAGTAGTGGATAGCTACATTAGCAAAAATCAGCAATTGGGAGCTACTATATCAACGCCAATATCAGCAGTAGATAGCTAGCTTAGAGCCAATGAACAATAAGGCTGAAAGCTACTTCATCAACAACAATCAGCAATTGGAAGCTACTTCATCAACACCAATATCAGCAGTAGATAGTTAACCCAGCAGCAATCAGCAATATGAAGCTACTTCTTTGAGACCAATATCAGCAGTAGATGGCTACATTAGAGCCAATGAACAATTGAAAGCTTATTCATCAACACCAATATCAGCAGTAGGTAGCTACCAATAGCGCCAGTGAACAATTGAAAGCTACTTCAGCAACACAATCAGCAAAAGAAAGCTACTTCATCAACACCAATATCAGCAGTAGATGGCTAACACAACAACAAGCAGCAATTGGCAGCTACTTCGTCAACACTAATATTAGCAGTAGATGGCTACCTTAGCGCCAATGAACATTTACTTCAATTGAAAGCTGCTTCATCAACACCAATCAGCAATAGGAAGTTACTTCATCAACGCCAATATCAACAGTAGATAGCTAAACCCAGCAACAATCAGTTGGTAGCTACTTTATCATCACCAATACCAGCAGTAGATAGATACCCCAGTACCAACCAGCAACTGGGAGCTACTGTATCAACACCAGTATCACCAGTACAGTAAACCCAGCACCAATCAGCAAATGGGAGCTACGTCATCAAGCTACTCTTAGCTATCATTTCATTTTTTCCTAGAATTAATCCTTTTACAAATAGAGTTACTGAATATGATTAGATTAGTTGTTGATCTTGGAGTTGGGACATCGACTGTTGAGTGCCCAAGTGGGTAAGTGCAATAGCTGCCATTTGTACCTGACATGTGTATATGAGTACAATATATAATATATTGCCAAATGTTCACATACTAAGGCTTTGATACTTCTTGTGTTTAGGTAATAGACATGTCGTTGATTATTTATGGTGTCATTATTGATGCCATTTTGAAAAAGCGCTCTCACCACCTCACCCACCGCTGGCCAATGTGAAGGCAAACGGATTTCAATACCTAAATGTATTGGCTGGAATCCTTGATTCCGACAATACGGCATAATGCATTAGAGACATGCTCCTTAGAGCTTCAACGACTGAGATATAGACAAAATTGATTTAAATGGCAGCCATTTTAAAATTCAGTGGCAGCCATCTTGGAATTTGTGTCCTGGGCTGTTCTTAGTGATTTTATTGGACTCCTTGATCCTGCAAACATGGGTATAGACATCAAAATTATGCTTGCAGGCGCTTCAATGACTGAGATATAGATAATTTTCATTTTCAATGTCGGCCATTTTGAAATTTTGGCAGCCATCTTTCAAATTTAGGTCCCCTGTTGATGTAAGTGATACTATAGGATTCCTTGACCCTAAAAACATGGGTGTAGACATTATAATTATGCTGCTAGGAGCTTCACTGGCCTAGTTATGTTGATTTTTGTGATTTTGGGCGGCCATTTTGAAAAAAAAACGCCCTCACCGCCTCACCCACCGCTGGCCAATGTGCAGGCAAGTGGATTTCAAAACCTCAATGCATTAGGGTCCCAAAAATACCTGCCTCCATAAATCCCCCTTGGGGAGTGAGGTTAGCATAGCCCACAGTCTATATGTGCAGAAAACCTCTTACATAGTCAATTTAAGAGGTCATTGCACTTTAAAATGTCCTTGCCCCAAAACGACTTTACCCACACACATTGTTTTTGGTCATCTTTTTGTGAACATAATGGGTCAGTTTTTGAGTAAGAATCTTAAAGTAATGCACCCATGCTTTTCAGGAAATTATAAGTTTTATGTCAGGTCAATTGGCAAAATATGGGTAAAAATGCTAAATTTTGATGTTTTTGGCTCAAAATTAGGGTCGAAACATTATTAAATCTCATTGATATTGGTTTTGTTTGATAGATAATTTCAATATCTTTCATTAGACACCAAATGTGTGAAAATCGAGGCTGTTGTTAATAAATGGCATGCATAATACGAATTATACAGGAAAACGGGTCAAATTTGAGGTCATTGACCTCTGATGTCACGCTCCACCGCTCACGACACTCAAGACTTCACTTTTCAGATGTCCCATGGGATGTTCTATCCAACTATCATAACAAGACACCTGGTAATTTTTGTCAAAGAAATTCTTGCTATCTCTTGGACCAATAGTACCTCCAAGCCGTAAATAGTACTTTTGACCATGCCTTCTGCGATGCGTGCATTCGATCTTGACGGAACAGTTCACGCACGCTTGAAACTGCCATAGCGTGATTTCGTGCTGCTGTAATTGGTTAGCCCGATTTAAGCCTATTCGATTTTTTTGAAGGGGAAAATATAGGTTGTACTTAAATTGGTCGTGCTGTTCACTCAGGATAGAAGCTGGAGAGTCAAAACGTCAAATAATTTTCTTTTAACCAATCAATGAACAAAGACCATATTAATGAAGTATATAAAACAAATATATACTGCCTTTATTCGAAGTTCTGGTTAAAACTATGGTCCCTTGTTGAGATCAATTAATACTATATTGATCTCACCTCGGGCCCATATCTACCGATAATAGGTTTCTGCTATCTATTAAAGATAGCTTTTTACTGGTGTTTACTGAAGATAGTACTGAGCTTTTTACTGGTGTTTACTGAAGATAGTACTGATGATCGTTTTTACTGCTATCCACTGAAGATAGCTTTTTACTGCTATCTACTGAAGATAGCTTTTTAATGCTATCTACTGAAGATAGTTTGTACTGATATCTCTTGAAGATAGCTTTTTACTGGTGTTTACTGAAGATAGTACTGATCGTTTTACTGCTATCTACTGAAGATAGTTTTTACTGATATCTCTTGAAGATAGCTTTTTACTGGTGTTTACTGAAGAAAGTACTGATGATCATTTTTACTGGTATCCACTAAAGATAGCTTTTACTGCTGTCTACCGAAGATAACTTTTTACTGAAGATAGCTTTTTACTGCTAGGAAGTGCTATCTACTGAAGATAGCTTTTTACTGCTATCTACTGAAGATAGTTTTTACTGCTATTTACTGATGACAGGTTTTCTGCTATCTACTAACTGATGATAGCTTTTTATTACTATCTGCCAAAGGTAGCTTTTTAAGTGGAAGCCTGTGGCTAGCATGCCAAGCATTCAATTCATATATTTTCAACTGACAGTCAGAATTAATAGGTAAATTTTCACGGGAAAATTTTCTGGACACGTGACACCCATGGGCGCAGACATATTAGCATTATGGAATGTGACCCGAGCACAGTGGGTGTTCTTCCAATGTATTTGAATAGGAAGAATTCTTCCTTTGAGGCAAAATAAGTTACTTGTCGCACGTTAATAATGTTATGGTAAGAGTTTCCGTAGATAAATATTTTTTTCCGTAGATAAATATTTTTTTCCGTAGATAGATATTTTTGAAATTACGTTTTGATGATATTGTGAAAAAATTAAGATAACATAATATTCAATAAATTTGCAATGCACAAATTTTGATCAAAATTGCGGTCAAAAATACTATTCCAATTCAAAATTACTAAGACTTGAATAGCGAGGTTACCGCCGGGGGTCAGAGATCAGGCTCGAGGTTACACTCACATTGATACGCATTGGTCACGTGTCCAGAAAATTTTCCCGTGAAAATTTACCTATTAATGTTGACTGACTGATAAACCTGGCTATTAAATAATAATTTGATATTATTTTCTTACAGGGCATAGGTGAACCACCCTTCCTTCTTGCAACCTCTGTGCATTTTGCTGTCCAAGACGCCATCCAATCAGCCCGATCTGATGCGGGGAAGTCAGGTGTGTTCTCACTAGAAACTCCAGCAACAGCCGACAGGATACGCAAGGCCTGTGGGGAACTCAATTTCACAAAACTGTAGTTTCTTAATGCCCATAGCCCCAGGTTGTCATGGAGGCTGGTTTGCTTGGATAGCCCACTGACCTCTATACATGGATAGCGGGCGGCGACCGCAATAGTGAAACCACTGGCCGCCATATTGGAAAGGGAATAAAAGAATTTTCACCTCACTGATGAGCAAAAATCCCCCACCCGGCAACTCTGTATATAGGTATACATTAAAATTGATATTAAAATTAAAATTGAAAAAAAAAATGCTTCTGAAGGCAGCGTAAAACAAAATTAGGTCAAATTGTCCTCCAGAAGACATCATCACATGCAAATGAATGGAGTACAAAAGAATCAATACAATGAATAGGTGATTGGTATTGTACTCACTGATTTTCTACCATATTGGTAAGGGCAAAAAGCTATAGTCAGTGGTTTCAATCAGCGACTATCCTATTACGCGCGAGCCCGCTATCCATGTATAGAGGACAGTGGTTATCATGAAGGTTTGTTTGGAGCTTTAAACCCCATGGGCAGGCACTACTGTATTTCTTACAGTGCCTGTAATTGGTTGATTTCATGATATTATCATTTGAGTAACCAATCAAAATAGAGCTTTTAGATCTCTTGGCTCTTTTTAGTTTAATCCATTTCAGCCCTGCTGAGTATTCTTATCATATCTCTGATTGGCTCAATATTTGATATAACCCTTTTTGGAACCAATCAAAATGGTTCTTAGTAAGTTGGTAATTCCACCGGTAGTACCCATGGGGTTAAAATCAAAGAATTGTGGTATAAAATTTTGAGGCAAGTTATAATGAACAGCCTAATTATTTTGTTACTACAGTGGAAACTCGTTAATACGAGATCGCCGGGGTCGGCATGTTTAGCTCGTATTAAGCGGAGTTCGTTTTAAAAGTCAGGTACAAAATATGTGTCGGAAGACTGCATGTGTTTAAGCCTAAAGTCGGCTCAGTGGGCTGTACAAGCAAAACTTCACTGGTCGAGTCTGCATAGCCATCTTCATTATTTTATACTAGATTTGCAGCCTCCGAGCAATGTCACAGTTCGAAATTCCCTCAATCGGTATGATAGGCTAATAATTGTTTTTGATTTTCGGTAAGAGGCATTTTTCTCACAGCTTTCTGATGAAATTCAGATGATTTTCTCAAGCTGATTATCGTAAACAAATAAAACTGTGATATCGGGATTTCCCCTACTTCCAGCAGCTAGTAAACATGCCTTGAACATGTTGAAGGGTTTCCCACTTTCAATCGAAGGGCGGACTTCCTCGTTTCCGATTGGCTAGTCTGATATGTCGTCAGCAATAATTGGCCTTATATGGCAAATTTCGTCATGACTTGATTTTCAGTGGAAACTCATTATAACGAAGTTGTCAGGGACAGAGAAATTACTTCTTTATATCCAAATTTCGTTATATCAGGGTTGCAAAAACAACTAGAAGGCTATATATTTGTACACAAATACGGCTATACCCGCATGTTATCGGTTTACCCAAACTTACAGTCCTTATTTGCTGAGGACTTAAAAAGAAATTGTAAAAAGTCGCCCAATTGGGCAGAAAATGTGTAAAAAGTGAAAGTCACAAGCTTTAATTGAATGTAGGTTGCACTGTCGTAGCACTTAAAATAAAGAAATTGTAAAAAGTCCCCTACAGGGGAGTCGTCTCTCTTACTCTCCATAGGTTGCTGTTGTCAGTCTCTCTTACTCACAGTGAGGCTATGCAATATGATTAGGGGAAAACTATTTCAGAGGGAGTATGTAAATTAAATGGAACAGCCATTTCAGAGGGAGTATGTAAATTAAACGGAACAGCCTATTTTGGGGCCATTTCAGAGGGAGTATGTAAATTGAATGGAACAGCCAATGGGTATGTAATTTAACTGGAACAGCCTTAACGCTTCACACTGGTATTTCCAATTACCATCATATATCTATTATAATACGGATCTGTCTGTTTAGTCCTACGTGTGTGTGGTGGTTGGGTGGATGTTAGTAACAATATAATTCTCAGGTGCTATCTGTGTACAAACTCAGCCCAATTGGGCAGAAAATGTGTAAAAAGTGAAAGTAATTAAATGGAACAGCCATTTCAGAGGGAGTATGTAAATTAAACGGAACAGCCTTTTTGGGGCCATTTCAGAGGGAGTATGTAAATTAAATGGAACAGCCAATGGGTAGGTAATTTACGATATGTCTGTTTAGTTCTACGTGTATGGGGTGGATGGGTGTGTGGGTGTTAGTAACAATATACTTCTTATGGGAAAGCTATTCCAGAGGGAGTATGTAAATTAAATGGAACAACCATTTCAGAGGGAGTATGTAAATTAAATGGAACAGCCAATGGGTATGTAACTTAACGTTGATGTCATCTATATTATAATTACACTATTCTCTGTGGATCTGTTTAGTCCTACGTGTATGGGGTGGGTGTTAGTAACAATATAATTCTCAGGTGCAATCTGTGTACAAACTCTGAGCCCTGAAGCTGCTTTATTTGATGAGAAACAACCGGCCCTTTGTTTTAACATTTGGGACCCTGGTGGGGCCCATAGTATTTGATTTATGAGGCTCATGAACATATATTGAAGTATAATTCTCAGGTGCTCTCAGTAGACTCAAGCTGGGCACTGTAGCTGGTTTATTTACTGAGTAATGGCCGGCCCTATATTTTAGCGTTTGGGGCCCTGGGGCCCATATTATGTGACATATGGGGCTCATATGTACATATAACAATATAATTCTCAGCTGCAATCTGTGTACAAACTCTGAGCCCTGAAGCTGCTTTATTTGATGAGAAACGGCCGGCCCTTTGTTTTAACATTTGGGCCCTGGGGCCCATAATATTTGACTTATGGGGCTCATGTACATATGTTGAAGTATAATTTTCAAGTGCTATCAGTAAACTCAAGCTGGGCATCGTAGCTGCTTTATTCACTGAGTAACGGCCGGCCCTATGTTTTAGCGTTTGGGGCCCTGGGGCCCATATTATGTGACATATGAAGGTTATATATACATATGACAATATAATAATAAAGACCTATCTGTGTACCAAATCTGAACCCTGTAGCTACTTTATTTGCTGAGAAACGGCCGGCCCTTTGTTTTAACATTTGGGCCCCTGGGGCCCCTAGCCTTGTAAATCTGGGGCCAAAATGGGCAAAAGGCACATCTACAACTTAGGGCCCATACATATGGCATATATGAGCCCCAGTGATCTTGTACTTTTAGAGCTAGGCTTGTCAATCTGTTGCACCATATTTTAACATTTGGGCCCCTGGGGCCCATAATATATAACATATGGGGCTCTTGTATATTTGTAAATATAGAGTACCCCTAGGGCTATCACTGGACCAACTCAGGGCCCTGAGGCTGCTTCATTTGATGAGAAACGGCGTGCTTTGTATTTTCACATTTGGGCCCCTGGGGCCCGTGACCTTTGACCTCTGGGGCCAAGATGGGCAAAAGGCACTTCCACGGGTAGGGCCCATAAGTGTACCACATATGGGCCCTGGGGCCCTTGTAGTTTTTGACAGAATGATGTGTTTGATAGGAGAAGGAGGAGGAGGAGGAGGAGATGAAACCACAGAATGGCAATATACCCGTTCATGCTTCGCATGCGGGTATAATAAATAACAAAAGAATTATGTATCTTGGTTCTGTAAAAATACGTCTTTATAACAGGGTTTTTCTTGTATCAGAGTTCGTTATAATGAGGTTTTACTGTAACATCTAAAAATAGGAAAGGGAATCCTCATTTGCCGCTAAAGTGATGTCTCGAGCGAGTATTTTGTCAACTTCTCACATGATTTGCATCATAAATTTACCTTGGGAAATTAGCTTGTTTTATCCATCATAAAAACAATAGAAAACAAAAGCTTTGACTGACAGCAAGTGCTCGTATTATGCGGATTTCGTGTTATTTACCTCGTATTAAACAGTTTATTTTGTACAGTAAATAATAGGGGAAAATCGGGACCACAAGTTTCTGTTTGTAGTAAGCGGTTTCTCGCATTAAGCGATCTCGTATTAACGAGTTACCACTGTAAAAAGCATGACCTTGGGTCTATTTCCATTTAACTGCTATGCTTGGTGGGGGACATTACTATGATATGTCCCTATAATTCTACACCTCATGAAGTGCCTTGCCTGGTGTGTCAAGCACATTCAGGTAGTGTCCATGGCAAAAACGACTTTGCACTGATAAAAATACACAATTGCACCCTCTATAGTCATACTTGTATAAAGGGGCAGTTTACAATGTAATTATTTTAGATTTAGCAGAAGGGTGAATGTTAAATTGGTCAGAAACCCACATACAGGTGTCAACATTGGGGGGGGGGAGATTCTACCAACCATCCCCCTTAGCATTGAAAATATGGGGGGATTTATCCCCCATCCCCAGGAAATGTCTTGCTGATAAACATGTCTTAAAGGGGCATTTCGTGATCCACAGCCTCATCCCCCCACTTTTCCCAAAAAAAGTTGAGATTTTTACACCACATACCTCTGGCTACATAATGTTTATGTACCAAATATTTCTTGCAGATTAATTCGTTTAGCAAAAATATCGCCAAATTTGAATTTTGTTCTGGTGCACCAGAACGAAATTACAACACATTGTCTATGGAGCAGTGTAATACACATAATCATGCATAACTCGCAAACGCAAAATCGGAATCAACTGAAATTTTGGAAATAAGCTTTTTTCGTGGATATCAACTGAAAAATGTCATAAAAAGAGGATGCTAGGATCACGAAATCCTCCTTTAAACAGCACTCCATGACACTATTTTGACAGTGTACATGTACCACTCTGGTTAAGTTGCTATGAAGCTTGCCAGGCTGATAATGGATTTGCATACAATTTCTTGGATAATTGGAAAGAACCACTAGCATGGCCGGATTTACCTTTTTTGGGGCCCTGGGCCAGGCCAAAATTTGGAGGCCCCAAACGCACCGTGATGTGAGGAAGGCATGTGCACTCAAGTTTACTAGGACAAGCGCGCAAAAAAATTCAATTTTAGACTCGGTATTTTAGCCCAAATTGAAGCTGAATTTTGCTATATAACAAAGCAAAGCGCGCAAATTTTTCAATTTTGTACCCTATTTTGGCCCAAAACATGGTATTTTTCGGCTAAAATGGAAGATGGACACTGCACAGGGCAATTTTGGGGGCCCCAAAAATTTGGGGGCCCTGGGCCCGGGCCCATCTGGCCCTATGGTAAATCCGGCCCTGACCACTAGCCTATATAGTTTATTCTCAGGGTGCTATTTTTGTTGTATTACTTTTGCAAACCATGTAATTCCTGTTTTGTGGATTTCAATTATTATGTTTATAACTTTACATTTTTTATAAAACTAAAATACATGAGTATAAGACAGGGCTGTCAACTCTCACGCATTGGTGGTGAGTCTCACGCATTGGGTCACTTTCTCACAGTCTCACGCCAAAGTAGTATAATCTCACGCCCAGGTAGTAAATCTCACGCAAAAAGCTGGAAAATGAGGAAAATCTCACGCATCGTCATGAATAATTTGTTGCTCCTACCCCTAACCCCCCCGCTTTTCACATTCTTGTGCGCCGTGGCTCAAATAATCATGGTACAAAATGAACATTGGAGTCGGCAAATCCCGGTACGCCTCTGTCTCACGCCAATCAATTCCAAAAAGTTGACAGCCCTGGTATAAGAAGGTGTATAATGTGTCTGTGTTTGCCTGCAAACGAGGACATACACAAGATTTTTTACTATAAACTGTGGACTTGCCTGCAAACAAGCACCATCCTCGGTTTGAGGTGGTCTGGAGTAGGTCCCAATTGCATGCCAAATGCATTGTAGAGATATGTCCGCTATTGTGCAGTATTTCGTGCTGTATATTATACACAACACACCCATACGGCACATTCTCCGATAAAGTGTTCAAAAAGCCAAATCTTTGTCGCCCATAGTTTCAAGTCGTATTCAGACTTGTTTCGTCAGAAAGAAATGACTTTTATTAATATAACTAATACTTAGGAGTTGCTTTCTAAAATGTGTTGGGCTAGAGGTTGTAACATGCCTAGAAAGTATAAAACAATAAAGCTGATTATGCATATCCATTGTTTTCCTCCATGTCGCCAGCCAAGGTGCGTTCCGTATAATGTGTCCCTGTTCGCTATACATGCGCGCATAATAATGGATTATAGGTACTTTTCATTAGCTGGTATCATGCCCTAATTATAAAGTATAAAACATCACAACGCAGGTTATTCAATTTTTCCAACAGGTCTTTGAGACTATGTCGCCAATATTGTTCACAGATACGTTACCATATTTCTAATGGATAGCAATCTGTCAAAATAACTAGCTATATTAATGTTCTCATATGTGATGGATCAAGCAGGCTCCATAGTTATATTATATATGTGGTACATAACACAATGGTTTCAAAGTAAAAAATCAGGTCTATTAATGGCAAAAAATCCTGACGTTACGGTCATGTCGTCACAGATACGTTACCTAAATTCTACGCCCCTCGGAAAAACGCTGTGATAAATGAAGCCAAATACCATACCAGACTTTAGTACATTGGGTGATGACTGATCAAGTATGGGTATTAAGTCGGTCAGTTTTTACCAGTTCACGATTAAGACAAAAGTGTGAAAGGGCTTCACAGATACGTTACCACAGATACGTTACCCCAATGCGTACAAGTAATATTGCTCAAAAATGAAGTATTGTTGACAAATCACCCATGCATTGTTTTGTGCTCTGAAACTATTAAAGTTTACGATTCTGAATGATTTTCATGAATTCTTCGTGGTTGGAATTTTGCAATTCCCGAGATCAAACTTGAACGCTTTATCGGAGAATGGGCCATACACACGAAAAATCACCATTTTATTCCTCAGTTTTGAATGTTGATTCAGATGTCCTCGTTTTGATAGCAATACACAATGTCCACAGTTGCTGGCAAACACAAACAGGGGATGTATAATAAGGTATATTCTTTTTAAACTGAAAAGCATTCAAAGCAGCAAGCAAAATTGTACTATTGCATCACATTATCATAATATTATTCTACAAATTGGGAAATTAAAACAAATAGATAAAACATTAAATGAAATAATATTAGTGTTTATTCCATTTGTTGCTATTTGCAATGTAGGGTACCATTTTGGGTTATGTTACTCTGTGTAATTTTTTTATTTACTATCCATCACATAAGCGTTCTTGTAGATTTGGTTGCTTGAAATGCATACATTGTCCAATCTGCATTTTCAGGCTGTTGACAGCCCGAAATTACAGCACAGTGGTATAAATATAATTCTGCATAACTCACAAAAGCAATGTCCGAATCAACTGAAAGTTTGGCTTTAAGTTTTTTTCTTGGATATCTGTTAAACATACTATGAAAAGAGGATGCTAAAATCACAAAATATTCCTTTGATCAGAGACACAAGTCCAGTGATCGTGAAAGTAAGGGGGAGAACAGCGGCGTAGGGTCAAATCGCAGCGCGATGCGATGCTTTTAAAACATTGCAGTATCGCGCGATGAAATTAAAATGTACTTTTTAATTTCATCGCGTGATGCTGCGATGTTTTAAAAGCATGTGGGGTCTGCATCTTTTATGGTCATTCTGCCGACATAGCAGCCAATCACAAGCGTGAACGGCTGCGATATCACAGCGCGATGCTATAAAGTTGAACAAAATCCAACTCCATTGCGGACTGAAATTTCCACCGCACGATGAGAATTTTTACCGCCAAGCTCGTAAAAACCTGGCTCAGATTTCAGTTTTTCGCCAGCCCATTCGGGGCTGGTACCTGTTTCAGGTTTGGGGTCAGTTTACTCAAGAGATTATATTTTAGTGGTATTGGAATGATTTTTTTTTTTACTTTTTGTGGTTAAAAAAAAAAAAAATATTTTAATTCGATTTGTTAGGAAAAGTAAGTATGTTTTGCCGTTTCAACGAACGAAAACGAGTGAGTATTACCAAAGTTATGTATGAACTAATTAATTATGACTTTAAAAGTTTAAAGGCCTAAATGTAACAATAATAGTTAATATATATAGCATCATATGGTCAGCAGAAGAAAATCTGACATCACCTATGATGTCATATCAGTGTCCTTGACCGGGGGGTCCTTACTCCTTGACCACTGAACAGCGTGATATCATGTTGATAACAGATCTATAGAATCAAAATCTTCATCATATCCCCGGATCATATCACAGATTCTCAACAATCTGTGATCATATGGACCATATTGATGTGAAAGTAGTTATCTATCATATCCTGTGTCGTTTTATGGATAAAATGACTCAAAATGTTATTGATGAAATGGTTGCTATCATAAACATCAGTTTTGTCTTTTCAACGGGAAAAATCCGATGCAAAATAAAGTTTTTAGGGCCTAGCTATAATATGGGCATAATTTATGCATATAGTATTGAACAATGTACCCCATTTGACATGCACTTATAGACAAATAAATTGTCTTACTTTATTAATTTAATAACTTCTTTATTATAAATAAAATGACACATAACTATTTGATTCATAAAATTACATTCAACAAAATGATTGAAGAGAAAACACACAAGGCACTAGGCAGACTGTTATAGAATGGAGTATGTAAGATGCCATGTCCATAGCTTCGCAGGAGTTTCCGACTAGCAATCAACATGATCAGCACATTCAGAAAAACACAGTTTAAGAGTGAAGATTGTAGTGAGTAACCAGTCCTTTATAAATGTGCTGGCCACTATCTATTATAATATAGTTGGCTTAAACTATACATTGCGAATTAATTAAGTTATTTTAAAATAAAATGTACATGTAAGTTAACTCAAACCGGCAGTGTATATATCGAAAGCAGTGAAATCGGACATTCCTAAGCGAAGATATTGAGTTCGTAAGTTCTGGTATTACAAAATTGGAAATTGCGATATCGTGGGTAAAAAGCTGAAAAGAAAAAACAACAACAACAATAAAACAACAGAGCAGAAAATTTGGAGTACATGTAATGAATTAAAAGAGTTGACATGAGATTAGGAATTAATGTTTTCTGCTGTTTCAGTGTGCATGTTCTCATCGTTGATGGTTTGGTGGACTGTCATGTAGATGTAAGCGTGATCCTAAAAATGCCTTTCACATTGACCAAAACTAATTACAAGACCTCTTCTACATTGAGGCTGGCTTTCCCTTTTAAAGGGAATTTTATATAGCATTGCATCGCGTGCGATGTGGAGTAAGAACCAGACTTAAGTCATTACTGTTTTGCCTGCCTGCTGTTCTTTCAGAGCATGAGAATCTGCTTGGGGACTATCGACTATCTGTATGAATTAGGGATTCAATCATGTTTCACCGTTGTTCATCACCGTTTAACAACGATGCGGCCGCGTCGTCTGCGTGGTTTACTTCGCGAGGGCAGCTTTAGCTGCCCGAGCGAAGTAAACCACGCAGACGCGCCGGACGCGAGTTGTTAAACGGTGATGAACACCGGGGAAACATGAGTGAATCCCTTTCAACAACGCAAAGAAGCTAAAGATCGTATAATTCACGATTATTTCACGAGGAAATGTCAGTTAATCATTGTCACTAAGCCTTACAAAAACTTCGATGATTTCTCTGTTAATATCATCAATAAAACTACAGAATAAAACGGCAAAATTTAGCCGCTATCTGAAAATACTGAATTCAACTTGTAAGCTTTCATGTACGCACAAAGGTTCCAGGCATGACGAATTTTACGCGCTCTCGCGTAACGCGTAGTCTCGCTCGCGTTCGCGTATACGCTACAGTAAAAGTGTGGATTCATCACGGATTAACAACGGTTGGCTCCTGTACAAAGGTATAGGAGGAGTTGTTGAAATGACTTTTAAGGTCTGTCTCAGAGCTGAAAGTTAGAAATAAAGGCACCCAACCATTTTTTTTTATCGAACCACCTTGTTTTATCACTTATTATTTTCAAATTAGTTTCCTTGGTGTTCAATTACCAAGTGCCATTCCCACCAGGTTTACAATTCAAATTGTGAAGTAAAAATGCATATTTTGTTCAAGGCAGTGGTAAAGTAATATGGGTTGAGAATTGTTAGTTTTAAGTGTCAACCAAGATGGTAAAAGACAAAATACACTGAAGTCACTTTCTGTTTTTTAGGTTCAATATTTTATTCTAAAATATAAAGTACAATGGTCCTATCTTGTCACCAAATTAATAATCGTGGCACAGATCAGCTACTATACCAAGGAAAACATATTATAATTATCATCAAAATGGTAATATTGTCATCACAAATCATGATGAGGAATAAACTTATGAGAATATAATGTATTCTATAAAAAAAATAGGTGCACATATATCCCTATGTAGAGCATAAACATACCTGATAACGTGGATAGGTATGGAATTAGCTTTGGCCAATCATGATCATTACAAACCAGCGTAATTTAAAAGGAGAAATGGTAAAAAAAGTAAGTCACTTCAGCTAGACAGAGTCAAAAATTTAGTATTCCCCCAAATTTGTTATAGGCCTAATAATGATTGTAAGATATTTTTTTGTACCTTTGAATTTCCGAATTAAGCATCTGAATTTATGTGATTTTTGTTCAACTTTTCCATACATTTGATTGAATTTTTCAAAGCTTTTTGCTTGATATGAGAAATAGTGATTGGACTTTTGGTTGTCTGTGGATTCCAATTATATCCTTCTTTGCAAAAAATACGCTCTTAGGGCGTGCATCTATTTTATGGAACAGCTCAAGGCAATTTCAAAAAAAGTTGTACCATAAATGCTATAGGTTGACTGTACAATTTATATACAGACCGCAAAATAATGTACCCGTTTTCATCCCTGCATATCCTAAACGAAATCAACTGTGTCAAAATTAAAACCAGCAGCCAGTAACTGTACTCTTTTAGATCTAATTTAAGACCCGATTTGTTGAAATCGGTTGATACATTAGGAAACGAATTTGGAGAAAACCTTCTGTTAATAAAATACTATGCTGAGCCACCAGCCTGGGTGGCTCACGCTCCAGTAATTTCAGATGATTGAGCTCAGTAGTACATCAAAGAATGTCTTCCAATTCATGAAAACAAATAGATAATCAGCTTATCGGATTAAAAGCTCAGCGAGTGTTTGTAATTATCAGGTGGTTTTCTCCAAATTCATTCTCTAATGAATTAAAAAACGGTGATCTAAACCCAGGAAGGAACAAAAAGTTCCATTTTTAATGTGCTAATCAATGGAAAGCATAGCGCTAGTTCTCTTTATATTCGAGAAAGATTTTTGGGAAGGATAATTATTTCAAATAATTATAGAGCATATAATAGCAATCTGCAACTTTTGAATATTTGCATCATCTTTGGGATTCTGGATCACAGTCTCTTCATTTCTTGACCGATTTCAACGAATAATAAAATTCAAAAAAATAATCCGAGTTAAAAGATGCAGCTATTGGCTGCTGGCTCTAATTACTATTATCAGTCTTTGTGCAGGATATACAGGGTTGTAAATAACTGGTACCTTAATTCTTTTATACTCTGTACTACATAGTATAGGCTAGACAACTGTTTTACAACTGTAAGGGTTTGTGGTCTTATAGTGGATTTCTTGGCAACAGAGTTTTACTATCAAGAGTCATTACCAATAAACAACACTGAACAAAACTACATACAAACCAAATAAATTTACCATAATTATTATACTCGTCATGCGATGCACTAGATACAACTTTTCATCTTGATAAGACGATCTACTCCATCCATCTTTTGACAAAAAAAACGCAATAAACTTAACATCGTACCTGTGTAATTTCTTAATGCAAAGAATTCCATAACGGCGCCCCATAGTCAGTTTAATACAAAGGCACAGTTTATAGTTACCTGGGTTCGTCAGTATCAGAAAAACAATAATATACAACAATTGCCTTAAGGCGGGTCGGAGGGAAGCATAACCTAGCAGTGTTTGCACTTAACTATTTAGGTAAATAAAGCTGACGCACAAAAGGAAATGTATAAGTTCTATAAAGGAGACCACAAGGCTTGGTTAAAAGGCGTGTCATTTCCGCTCCCGGTTTTTCTCAGGTGGTGGCTGACATGATCGAGCCGGCAACTTGTGACAGCGCCCGGCCGTATGGCATTTTCAATATACTTGGTTAGTTTTGTGGGGTTTGTTATCGAACCTCAACGGTTTTAGCTTATATTTATATTATTTATTAACATATAGGCCTATTCAATAACACGGTTGCCGATGAAAATTTACTGAATTTAGGGAATGCAATGCGGCCACCACCTGGTTTTTCTCGGAAGAGGAAAGACGCCCAAAATTTCCGTTTTGATATATTATTGGCCGTATTAAACTCAAGAACCGCCGTATACCTATGGAAACGTGAGATTATTGGCTTCCTTGACGCATTTCAATGACTAAAACTGGTAAATATGCCTTCTGCCATCCGACTCGCCTTAAGAGGTTTCAGTCGTTTGAACAAATAATAATTGCACCTGAAAATTAAACAATACTTAACACGCAAATATAACACTGAACAAATAATGTAATATAACTTAAATATAAATATTTTCATAAACACCCTATAACAATTGCACTCTATTGAACTTATAAATTAAAACAAATAAATAAAACAATCACTTAAACACATAAAAGAACAATACTGAAATAATCATACCGGTAATCAAGTTTTTGTTTTTCATTTCAAATTGTTTTATCAATACTGTATGACAGATTGATATGCCAAGTTTTTTGATATTTTTTTAAACTAAAAAAGAGATTTTTATAATCTTGCGAAAAAGGTAAAATCTGTATACCTGGCACAGTACAATATTGCATTTTAATTTATGTAAGTTATACACTATACAAATTGTCAATATATTTTTTTAAATAGTCAAAACTTCAATATGTCGAGTTCGAGTTCACATTTTTCGGAGCCGCGTAGATTATGATTAAAATCGAACATTGCACTCATAATTATATAATTTACAATAATGACTTGATTTTGTTCTGTATTTAAAAATAATATCAATATTGCGTTTCCGACACTATCGCCATTGTGTAAATTGCACTTCTTCCTATTGCTGACTTTTACTCATGAATTACAAGAGATCACACGATGGGCTATTCCAGTTGAAATCCACACTATCCCTGTGGAATATTTTGGAAATACCTTCCACAGGGGGAGTAAGTTTTTCAAATGTAATTGGTCAGAGGTAATCATTTTGAAACCCATACTCCCCTGTATAATGGTTACCTATATCTTCCACAACTGGAGTGAGTATTTCAAATGGAAGTTACCCAATTGTTTATTCTATTCGAAACTCATACTCCCTCTGTGGAAGACTTTAGCTAAATCTTCCACAGGGGTAGTGTGGATTATAAATGGAATAGCGTAACATGAATTTAACAAAGAGACGAATTGCTATTCGGCATTCTGCCAAACTCATAACAAATGTATCTTTGTGTAAATGTAATTTTTAAAATAAATTTGGCCTAATAATATTTCCCCTGATAGCTTATTTCACTTCCTTCTTAAATGTTGTACCATTATCATGTACAAATCTGTGTAAAATGTTTTGAAAGAACAAATGAACCGAACGAAAGCACCATAAAATAATTATTGTAACATACGTTTCAAAATAATATTTACATTGTATTTGGTTAAAATAGGCACAGGGTTGTAAATTCATTTGGTTGACCAAGTACACAGGTAATATTACAGTAATTTGTGTCTTGCCTATAAATTCAGATTACACTACCTTTTTTAGTACTGTTAATACAAAGGGCTTACAATACTAAGGCTAATTCAAAAAGTCGAATCCTTTATATTTTTGAAGTTAATGTTCTTTAGCGGACATAATAGTCCTAGGCCTATTTAGGCCTATACTAATCAAACGCTGGTAACATTTTCATCATAATCGCTACCAGCCCACTTTTAATTCCCCTATACCCCCACCCGTCCAACATCTCTATCCCACCCCTACACACAGCCACACTCTTAGCAAAAAGGGTTCTAAAAGTGTCCTCTATAAGGCACCCTCCAGAAAAACGGTTCTTTAAACTGAAAGAGCCCTTTTAGATTCTTTAAATGGTTCTTTAAACCTTTTGTAGAACCTTGGCCTTTATAAAACCTTTTTTGGTTAGTTGCAGAACCGTTGAGAGTTCCACATAGAGGACAGATTTTAGAACCATTTTGCTTAGAGTGCGCGCACAAACCCACAAAAATTCCCCGGAAAATTCCTGTTGGCGCCACTGCCTGGACTATAGTTTGGTCGACAAAGAATTCGTTGGTTGGCGTATGTGTAGGCCTACTACGGGGCCTACTAATGTCTGCTCACTGCTCTCCATATGAAATTTGTGAGCTTATGACCTTCAGGGATGTAAGTTTGTAGGATTAATCCTGAATTCAGGATTTTTTTGTGTCCAAATTTCCGCACTTTTATTTATTATCAGGCCCGTTTTGGGGCTTTTTAGCCCAAATTCACGCGCTTTTTCCAGATGTTTAGGATTTTTTCTTCAGTCCTACTTACATCCCTGGGCCTTACGTTTCACATCACGTCATCAGTATCGGTAGGGCCTGTACATTTGGTAGTGGCCTACATCCTATAGGCCGTACATTGCTTTTCCACGAGTGATGGTGTCTACGTCACAGTGTGGCAAAGCCATGACTTTACGTGACTTCATAGATACTAGGTCTATTATAGTCCAAAACTATAGGCATATTATGCCTTGAATTATATTCATATAAAGTGTGCCTTCACTGTTTGGTAATTCCAGACACCGCTAACTCTCCGGTTATTGCATGATCCAAGTCTGGTAAATTCTGTAATGTTCAAAGAAAGATAAGAAGTATTTAAAATACTAAACAATATCGTTAAGGAATCATTTTTACACGTTATTGGGACCTTTTTTGGTTGAACAATCTACACCACAATAGTTTTAACATTTGTTAATAAAAGAATCTCCGCAGAATATATGCGTTTTTCTTATACCGACGAACCATAAATGACTATAGACCATCCCTTTATACTATAATGACAGTAGAGGGCTCATCACGTAAGGCACTTCACGGGATATATAGGGACGGTGTATAGGCCTAATTTGGTTTTCGTAAGTATGCGGGTGTTCACCAAGTCATTCAAAGCGAGGACAAGATATAGTTTCCCACATTCAAAGTGAGGACATTTTGGCATAGCGAGGACAAAATCCCAGTCCTCACTTTGTGAACAGGTGCACAGGATGACACTCTTTCTGTAGGGGGTATAGGGGGGGGTATGGGTGAATTCCTCTCTTTGTATGTGCTATTCGGAGATGTCCTCGCTGTGAAAAATGTCCTCACTTTGAATGTGTGAAACTCACTCTTGTCCTCGCTTTGAATGCTGGGACAGACACACTTTTATACCTATACACACGCTTTTACACACACGTCCTCTCTTTGAATGCCCGCGTACGTAGGTATGACTCACAATGTGTATACAAACCATGCTTATTAGTCGCTGCTCGTGCTCGGCGAATCGCGTCAGGTATACTTCACGGGTTATATATAGGGACTGTTTATAGTAATCTGTTATTCGTCGGTATGCTGAAATCGCAGTGATTAATTCTAATACTGGTTTCATACTGCCATGCCGCTTGCCGCTGAGCGGCATGACGCAAGTGCATTGCAGACAAATGGACACAATCAATGCTTGTGATTGGCTGATATCAATATGTCTTGCTGCAGCAGCAAGCGGATTGAAAGTATGACAGGGGCATAACTGATTTAAATGCTTGACAAAAGTTGTTATGAATAGAAACACATATCTTAGAGGACACAAT
Organism: Amphiura filiformis; assembly: GCF_039555335.1. Lineage (NCBI taxonomy): Eukaryota > Metazoa > Echinodermata > Ophiuroidea > Amphilepidida > Amphiuridae > Amphiura > Amphiura filiformis. The sequence continues at coordinate 6,818,328 of NC_092631.1, forward strand.
CTAAGACACTTTATAGTTTCATCAGCTCGTATAAATCGGCGGGAATTGTTGGGTTTTTACTATACGCCGAAAAGTAGCCAAATAAAACGTTCAGAGTGATTAGTTGACCTGTCTGGTCTATATTGTGCATGTTTAAGAAAGTAGACTAACTATGGGACTTGAATAAATGATTTGTGATGTTTTTGGTGAGATGTCACAAGACAATATTCTTGAAATTAAATATACTGATATTAATCCGCGATGTTATAAGGCCCGCCGATTACGAGCTGATTAAAATATACTTGTGAACAGTTGAGACATATCTTCAAGCAAGTCATGTCTACAAAGTCAAGACGTGTCAACAACTTGAACTTGCCGATGCCAGATATTGAGATTTGACGATTGTCATGAATTAAAACGAAGCAAACGAAATTTGAAAAATACACACCTTTGTCATCTACCTCTCTGATGTCCCGCCTTGAAGATAGTGATGATGAATTGGTAGCTATAGAAGGACCCCACACACTACACCCACGATGATTGCAACGAATAGGATAAGCATAACAACGATGAAAATCTTCTTCTTTGTGCTCCACTGAAAATTGGAAATTGAATAGTAAAAATGTGTAAGAAATATACAGACTTGACATTTAGTATGGAATATTTCTTTACCAAGTGTCAAGACTAATCTGAAAGGGGTCTGCATAAACCGCACGGGTTAAATATTTATTGGGGTGTGTCGGGATATGGTGTCAAATATTTTTTGATAGAAAATGTGCTTTCCGTGAGTTTGCATTATAGGCCTACGGTGTTAATAATGTATAGTGCATTTGCCTGAAATGGCGGATTTATAGGGAGGCTGAATTTGAGCTTTGTGGGGACACAAATTCGGACTTCATCATGCAACATTGTTATGTTATTATTTATTTGGGTTTGAGGTGATATTTCCTGAACTTTGGTGTGGCGTACAGGGCATGTTTTTTATTTATTTACAGTGATATAGTATTTCACAATTTCATATTCGTGTTTGGTGTCATCAATCATTGGATATTTGATAAATAAACCAACAAATATTCAATATGACATACTCCACACAGCATTATTATATTATATGCACATTTGAACTTTCGCATAATTGTCTGAATCCGTCACCACTAATTGATGTTCAATTTAGAAATGATTACTTATGTATTATTATGTGCAGTGTCTCTTTTGCGATAACATGATGAATTGGCCCCTTTTTATTCATAGTTCAAGCCTAGCGATGAGCGATTGATCAATCAACCAATGAGAGCATCCTATATGTAGACTATTTCTGCATGCGCCAAAAATACAATCACTATGATTGGGCAATTTGCAAACACTAACGTCAAAATTGAAACACGAATATGTGCGGAAGGGCGGGGCGAGAGTATTGGAGTTATATTTCTCAATAATGATCTTTATGAAATGCCATTTGAAGTGAAACCTATAGGAGACAAGAATCAATTAGACTTTAGGCATTGTAAATAAACTCTGAGCTAAAATGGATAAATAAATAAAAGAATTAAAAATTGATATTTTTGATATTTCTACTCGAAGTAAACTTTATAAATCTGATGATTTCTACCTAAAGTGTATGTAGGTGGGATGAAAAGCCGACGATCAATTGTAAATTTTGACCTTTCGTATTGAAGATATGGATTTTTTCCCCAAAACACCAAAAAAAAAAAATGAGGTCTTTTGGGGAAAAAATCCATATCTTCAATATGAAAGGTCAAAATTTTCAATTGATCGTCGGCTTTTCCTCCCAGCTACATACACTTTAAGACTATATCATTAAATTTATATTGTTCTTTCACTTTAAAGAAAACTGTTATATCTCCAAAATGTGAAAAATATCAAATTTTAATAATTTGTCATAAAAAATTTGTATTATATCGTGAATTTCATAAAATAAAAATTATTTGATATCAGAAAGACATTCTTCGTATTCAGAATGCAATTCGATAGGTCTGATGTGCTCTCATGTCCCACAAAAAATGCTGTCGAAATGTTCAAAACGCTCATTCCAGTTCCCTTAATTAACCTGACATTTATTGTTATTAAAAGGTTTTACAAAAAAACCCAAAAAAACAAACACCTTTTTGTGTTTACAGGGCTATAGTTAATTGTTATGAGAAGACGCAACCTGTGAAAATAACGAATATCTCTCTTCTAATAGGCCACTGGATACTTGGTATTACGTTGATTAAGCTGCTGGCTCATTATCAATTTGTAAATTTGCATATTAATGCTATGATACCTGATTAATTACATATTTAATAATTGAATTATTTTTTCATACCCGGTATATTTCACATCAATGTAAAAACCATACAAATCATGCACTTCCATTTGTAATGTTCTCATCAATGATAATATCATACATATTAACATGTAATTTATTTAATCGGAATGATTAATACAGTTCTTAACTTCTTATATTTTCCATTTGTAGGCTTCCTATCGTGCTTAGAAAAAAATTATACGAACCTTATAAAAGGAAATGTATGAAATCTATATTTTTATTAAAATAAATTGCATGTTTTGTATGGTTGTGTCATTGATGTGCGATATGTCTGCACTGCAAAAAATATTGAATAAAAAGGTCCCAACTCAACAGTTGAGTAAAAAATTTGAGTAAAAAATTACTCAACATTGAGCTCATATAGGCCTAGATCACAACTCAACAAATGAGTAAAATATTACTCAACATGAGCTCAATTTTGAGTAATTTTTTACTCATTTGTTGAGTTGTGACCTATATGAGCTCAATGTTAAGTATTTTTTTACTCAACTGTTGAGTTGTGACCTTTTTACTCAATGTTGAGTAAAATATTTTTGCAGTGTGTCTACATGGTTTAGATGCATAAATTAACCTTGATTTTCTAAATTCCGACATTTCAGTCTCATCTCATATAAAATAATTTATGTCCAATATCAGTAATTATATCCACTATGTCCACCGTATACTCAAATTACATCCAGTGGCGGCGCTACGGGGGGGTATTTGCCCCCAAATATTTTCTTGCCCCCCAGTTTGCACCCCCCCACTTTTGAGGCAAAACCCCCAAAATAATCACGTAAATTTCCTCTTTTTGCTGCAATATTTGCCAGTTTTGCCCCCCTGAAATTCACTTTGCCCCCCCGAAAAAAATTCCTGGCGCCGCCACTGATCACATCTGGTTCATGCAATGACAGCATTAAAATAATTATGCACTTTCACCGCCAGCTTTAACTATATCATGAAGGCTACTAGTGATATAATGCTATGGCTATATCATATGGTTAAGCGTAACCTGGCGAACATATTAATATGCAGCACAGGAAAATGCCAATACCAAAATGACTCACACCGTTCAATAGCAAAATTGCGTGGAAAGGTTTTTATAAATTGCACAGAGCCGCATCTGTATATTTTTCATTCGTTAAATTATTTATTATACTAAAAATAAGCATATCTCAAATGTGTAGATAAAATATTCCGTATTTTAAATGTTGGAATTATACGTTAATATTATTTTAAAAGGTAATATATTAAAAGCTAGGACAATTAATTAATTTTGGATCCGTTAAGCAGGTATAAATTAGTAGTTCAACAGTAAACTATTATATAAAAATATATATTTGCATTTACACAGCTAAATGTATAATTGCTTCGCTACTTGCATTTCATATATTGCATATACATGACATCATTAATTTACAAAATAATAATTTACATTCTTGCTGTCATTATTGACATGCACAGACTTCACAACGATATACATATCTTACCATCATACTGTCAAATATCAGGCTAGTTATATAAGCTACTTTGGAATTGGAAAAATAAAAATGAAATTAACATCATTAATTTACAAACATACCCCTTCTCCTCCGCCTCCTGATCCAGCCCCCATGATGACGTCACGAAATAATGAATAATATTAACAATTTAAAAGTAAAATAATGATATAAAAACATCTATGTGACATACATATTTGTGAAAGCAAAAGCGCCGTGTTTATACGCCCATCCGCAGTATTATAGATATAGATAGTCGTTTGACCTATGAAACGGGAAGTTATCGCGTGAACGGAAACCCTTGCTCTATATGCTAATGGTAGAATCATCAGCCAGGCTGATTGACCTTGTTAATGATATAGCATGCGAGAGTGAAACAAATGTAATCAAATATTATCTTTATCTCAATTGATAAATCATTGTTATTTTAAATTACTAAAATATTTCAAAATATTTTTTTTTAAATCAGTGTAACAAGAAATTAAAAATGTTATTATTATATGATTTAAAATGTGCAAGTTTCTTCATTAAAACAATAATCATAATTATTAAGTTAGCTTTGTGAATACAGCCCTAGCAAAAATGTAAGATTATATTGAATAATAATAATAATGAAAGTATTTAAAATATGCTTGCAAAGCAGTGTATCATTATTTTTTAAAATTCATCAATATCGCGCTTTTGCTATCTACGGTAGATAGCACGATAATCATGCATAATGCATCGTACACGGGCTTACGGAGCACTCTAAAGGTCACTAGATTCGTGTGTGTATAATGTGTGTTTGTGAAAGCGCCGCGCTACATGATCCGATTAAAGTCGATTAAATGATCAAGTATGTCAAGATTCATGGGCAACATAAACGCATCATGGGTTGTAAATGAGAGGAAAAATAAACATATCTGATTTCCAATGTTACGGAAATCCGGTTTAGAGCAGGAATAATTTTGATGATACAAACATAAACGTTCATGGCACATCTTGTTTTGTTGGTTCTAGCCTATTATTCCGAATAGAAATTATTTTTTATTTTACACGCCAGCATAAATTTGACCCTAAAATTGCATGCACTCTTAGGGACCGTTCAATATTTAGGCGTACACTGGGGGGAGGGGTGTGTTGACAAAAATCGACAACAAATTTTGCCCCCTCCCCCCCCCCCTCGCGTTCGCTCAAAAATTTCGGATTCTCCCTTGTTTTCCCCTTTTTCCTCCATTTAAAACTTAACATCCCCTCATTGATTATAAGTAAAAATATCCAGATTTCCCCCTCAAGACACCCAAACAATTCGGATTTGCCTTAAAACTCCCACTCTCCCTGGCGTAAATATTGAACGGGCCCTTAGAAAAGAAAGTTCCAAAAGAACCATTTTGTCTTCTCAGGAGAACCCTTCCCTTGATGATTCTTAGAAGAATCATCAAGGATCTTAGGACACTCTAAGAGACTCTAAGAACTTTTTTTGGCTCTCTGAAACTCATGTTGAATCTTTATTGATTTATTGATTCTTCGAAAGGTTCTTAGATTTTCACTAAACCCCTTATGAATTTGAAGGTCCTTAGGGGAATCTTCACTGTAAAAAGTGTGTTTAGAAATTAAACACTTTTCTAAACACTATCTCGCACCACGTTTTTAAATGTTTGAAATCTACACATGTTTAGGAATTTGATGCTTTGTGTTCAGGAATTTAACACATGATGTCTTGAAATTTGACATTGGTGTTTAGGAATCAAACATGTTTATAGAAACATGGTGCAAAAAAGTGTTGAATTTCTAAACATGATTTTTACAGTGTTTCCGTTCAACCGAAAAGGTTCTTAAAAAATAGAACATTTGGAGAACCAAAGAAGCATCTAAATGACTTTGAGTTCAGAGAACCAAATATTTCCTGAGAGTGTCCTAAGATCTTTTTATGGTTCATCCTAAGAACCTTCTTCTAAGAGTGCAAATGGGAGGTTTCATAAGTACCCACCAAACACAAAACGTTTTACAGAAAACGTTTAAATGTCGGGTTCTAAATATTAAGGATACAAAACGTTTTAATAACATTGAGAAAACATTTTTGAAAACTTGGTGCAAAACATTCTTATTTTAAAGTATTGACAAAATATTTTGCAAATATGTTTGCCAACATGTATTTTGCAGTAACATTTTGACAACATTTTAAAATTTTGTTGTAGTGTTTTTTCATATAAAACGTTTTGAAAATATTTTCATGACCTTTATATAATCAGACATTTAAATGTTATTAAACGTTTTGACCAAATTTCAAAAGCATAACACGTTTATAACGTTTTAAAAACATTTGTGTGTTTGCTGGGATATCTGGATTCGTGTACTCTTAGTAAAAGGTTCCAAAAACCCTTAAAGAACCTTTTTGTCCTCTATATGGATCCCTCAAGAAAATAGTTCTTTAAACTGGAAAACCTTTTATATTCTTTAAAGGTTTCTTTAACCTATTGGCTTTTTAGAACCTTTCTGGTTCGTTACAGATTACAGAGCCGTTGTGGGTTCCATAGAGGACACGTTTTAGAACCTTTTTGCTGAGCGAATAACCACAATGTTGTCGTTTGAACAAATAATGGGCTATTCCAGTTGAAATGCACACTCCCCCTGTGGAAGGTTTTAGAAATATCTTCCAGGGGGAGTATGTTTTTTAAATGTAATTTGTCAGCGTTAATAATTTTGAAACCCATGCTCTTGTGGCTTTCCCTATATAGTGAGTATTCATGGAAGTTACCCGTATTCTGTTCGAAACTCATACTCGGTCTCACTGTAGAATAAAAGTATACTTTCACGCAAATAAAACAATGAACTACATTTGGTAGGATAACATAAAATAAACAATTTTCAATAATATACTACAAGTATTATAACATTTACTCTATACTATTATTTTATAGTAAAAATTAAAACATAAAAATAAAACAATATAAATCAGCATACAACAAAAGATCATCACAAATACACTCTTAGAAAAGAGTGTTTGACTTAGAACCTTTTTAGTCCTGTATACGGAAGCATCTCCCAAAATGGTTTTGGAAAAAACCAGTATCCCGAAAATGGTTCTAAAAGGAACCAAATAAGTTCTATCAGCTTTTATGGTTATACAAAGAACCATTTTAGGGGGATAGAAAACTTTTTTGGTTCTATACAGAATTTTTAAAATGGTTCTTTGTCAAGAAACCAACTTAAAGGGTTCTATACAGAACTTAAAAAGTTCTCAAACCCATATGCTGATATAACCTTTTTGGTTCCTATTAGAACCATTGTTTGAGAAAATGGTTCTTTTTAGAACCATTTTGGAGAGGGTACCGTACACAGGAGTAAAAAGGTTCTAAATCGAACCTATTTCAAGAGTGTAGCTGCTGTATGTGTGAGTGTGTTTTGTGAGTTTTTGACTCAGTAAGTATAGCGTTTTCCTTTCGGTTTTGAACTGAAAGTAAATAAGAAGGTTACGAGAAAACGTAAAATAGTACGTAATTTGTATGTATGAAAAGGACATTTCGTGATCCAAAGCCTCATCCCCCCTGAAAACCTTTGGCTACATAATGTTTATGTACCAAAAATTTCTTGCAGATTAATTCAGCGAAACTTAAAGCAGCCCTTCGAGGTGACAATTTGTTTCAAAACTTAGTTCTTTTTCTGATTCAGAATCAAACATTGACAATATGATTTACAAATAAGTTGGTTTTGTATTTTAAATTTCACTTTCGCCATTACTGCACTAAGACTTTCCTTGTGGCTTTTATACCACTGACTAAAATGGTGATTTTTTGCTTATTTTTTTACCGTCTATTCTATTCTATTCTGTTCTATTCTATTCTATTCTATTCTATTCTATTCTATTCTATTCTATTCTGTTCTATTCTATTCTATTCTATTCTATTCTATTATATTCTGTTCTATTGTATTGTATTGTATTCTATTCTATTCTATTCTATTCTATTCTATTCTATTCTATTCATTCATTCAATTGATTTGTTCACACATGATGTTCACATTTATGATAATTACAATTTTTAAAATCTTATAAGAACATTTATATTAAATATCTATATAGAGAAATGCATTTAATGATACAAAATTATATAATTAAATAGCAATTTACAATCACAATTTTCAGAATCGTATATAAACAAATTTATCTGAAGTATATATTATACAAAACTATATGATTAAATAGCAATTCAACTAATCATACATATTATTGTTTTTGGATTAAATTGTCGAATTTTCCGGATATTCAGATTTTTGGCCCCGTCTGAATACTCCTTTACTACTTTCTATTCATTGTGGCGTCATCGGTATTATTTAGCCCAACATTGCTTTGCCGTGAGTGAATATTAAAGCCATAAAATGCGATCCTATAATATCAAATTTGTTGGGTTTTTTCAAACCCGATTTTTTGGCATAATTGTAATGTTTACACCTGTCCCAACTTACACCTAAATGGAATCAGCCACATTTGTTGTGTTTGTTATGTCAAAAGAGCAATTTTGACATAATGGGCTATTCCAGAAAATAAGTGCACACCCCCTCAAAGAAATGTCTGGATTCCCAGGTCTGCTTTCTGAAAACGACTGGAATTCCAGTTGCCAATGTCACTTGGAAAAAGCCTGGAAATCCAATTAAAAAATCACGGAAATGTCCAAAATGAGCTCTCAAATTGAGGATTTCTGAATTTGAACTATTTTCCTGCTGGATTTTTTCGCCTTTGGACACTTTAAAAGTCTGGATTTCCAACAGTCACGACTGGACAAAAAGTACGGAAATTCGAACTCCTCTATAGGGGGTGTGCATCTATTTTTTGTTTGTTTTTGGAATAGCCCAATGTGTTATTCTGATATTAAGTCCCCATAGAACTCCACGATAAAAGCCAAAATAGCCAATGGAGTTTCTTTCGCTTTACCTTGTTATTTCTGTTTAAAATGGACAGAAACCTTTTCTAAAGTAATTATTACTAATAGGCCAACTATTTCAGCCTTTTGAGTAAAGAATAACAAATTTTAAATTTAATGGAAATCGTATATTATCATGTTATGGCTCTCTACGGCGGGATGAATTGAACGGGAACACTTTCTAATTTTACGTCACAAGTGTAGACCTTCAAATCTACCAAGTGTACAAAATAGGCCTACATTATAAGTGGATGCATGTTTAATTTATCTATTCTTTTCAACACATGTTCAAATCACTATACTACTGTATAGATTCCTATTTTGTGTCCTTATAGTGTGATGTGCCCTGAGTAATTTAATTTAATTTAATTATTTAACTTTGTTTACAAGCTGAAAGTATGTCATGAGATGGGAAAACCCCTTGTACGTGCAAGATAATGATGTGGAAAGTCGTTTTGGAATTCCCCCAAATTATTGTAAACAAAGTCAGATCTATGTTTGGAACTTGGAAAGCCCCAGTTCATTGTTGCACCATCAGGAAAACCCCCCAGGAAGTGATGTAATGTGAATGTGTATAATTAATCTTGGGAAATCCCAAGATTGCAGCAATGTTGTGAAAATGTTATTGAAGTAATGGTTTATTAATAGATTATGGGTTTTTGCATGAGTACTGCTATAAAAAGCTGGAGGCTTTTGTTGGGACTGGACAGAATGCCATGGGAGATTGAGATATTCCACATGTGTGTGATGGTCTTCGTGCTTCAAAAAAGAAGTACATTTTAACCAGTTTATATAGCCAATAATTGAGCTAATTTTAATACAGCAACGAAGAAGACAGCGAGCACACAAAAGTGCTCTTCCTCGTCAAAGGATTAAAAGTTCTTCTGTCAAATTGCTGGAGTTTGCTGGGTTTGTGAAGGCCACGCATCTGTCAAAAAACAGCGGAGCTGTGTTAAAGAAACCTGTTCCCTGGAAAAAGAGTGATTGGTGAAAGAAACACCATTTTTGGAGAAAGCAGCGCAAGGAGATAGTTTTGCGGAGAAAGCATCGCAAGGAGATATATTTGTGGAGATACATGTAGCAGCGCAAAGGAGATTGGAGGAAGCATCATCATTTTCGTATGAGGATTTTATACGCAAGGATTTATAAATGCAAGTGTACTATGGACTTCGCTGATTTTCGCAGGACAAGTGAATAAGGATATATTACATCAGTCGTCCAGAACATTGCAAGAACTCTAGGATCACCAACAACAAGACAGCTGGTTAAGTACTGATATAGTAAAACTGTCATTGTGTGATTTTATTGTATATGCGATATTGTTATTATATGTACCAATCATACTCCGTTTTCAATTAAAGACTTAGATTTTGTTAGCTTAAACAAACAGTGTATTTGTGTTGTGCATTCGTGTGAGTTCGGGAAAAAGGTGATTTTGGCCTTGAGTCAAGTACGACTCGTAACAATAGTTATAGTGAAAAAGTTCAATTTGGTGACCACTCTCTGGCTAGTAAGGTTTGACGATTGATTCGACTTCTATGGACCATTTAGAAAAAAAATAGCCACCATGTCCCTCGCGAAAATCCCGGCATTTTTCGCTAGAGGCCAAAATCCAAAATGGCCGCCGCCACCATTTTGAAAATTTAAGTTTTGAACCAGAGCACCTATAATCATGCACACAGACACTTTTTCGGATATGTCGAGTACAAGGATTCCGATTCTGACATTAGTTTGACATTACGGCATCATTTTCACCCAGAAATCCAAGATGGTGGCCGGCACCATCTTGAAAAATTTAGTTTTGAACAAGAGGACCTAAAATCGTGTACAAAGACACTTTTTTAGATAAGTCGACCACAAGGATTTCAAATTTGACATTACGAACTCATATTTACCCAGAAATCCAAGATGGTTGCCGCCGGCGCCATCTTGAAAAAAATAAGTTTTGAACCAGATTACCTAAAATCGTGTACAAAGACACTTTTTCCGGTAAGTCGACCTCAAGAAATCCGAATCTGACATTAATTTGACGTTACAAAATAATTTTTGCCCAGAAATCTAAGATGGCCCCCATTTGGTAGAGCGTAAATGTGATTTTTGAATGAGAGCAGAAGCATAAGTGTGTCATTTCCGCCTTATCTGGGGTTCATGTCTATTATATGGGGTTTAAACTGCCTTATCTTGGCTTTACATCCCTTATCTAGGGATAAGGCGCCTTATCTGTGGTTTAGACGGCCTTATCCTGGGTTTACGTTCCTTACCTGTGGCTAAGATGCCTTAACCTTAGCATATCGCAGTCTAAACCCAGATAAGGCATATAAACCCCAGATAATGCGCCGTAACCTCCCTGTTTTCCTTGTAGTTTTACATACTCATGAACCGCAGATAGCTATTGATAAACCACCCCTTTGTGTTATACTAACTGTAGAGGACGCAATTCACAGTCTTTTTCCTCCCTGTTTTCCTTGTAGTTTTACATACTCATGAACCGCAGATAGCTATTGATAAACCACCCCTTTGTGTTATACTAACTGTAGAGGGCGCAATTCACAGTCTTTTTCCTCCCTGTTTTCCTTGTAGTTTTACATACTCATGAAACGCAGATAACTATTGATAAGCCACCCCTTTGTATTATAGATGGCGCGGTTCACAGCTGTTATAATTTATATAGGACGGCTTATAGTAACGTGGTATTCGGCGGTATGTATAAATCACGATGATTATTCTGTCGGTCAGACATCCGGGCTTTTGCTCCATATATCACTCTCACTCCCCGAGTGCCGCTGGAGTGAAACTTTGCATTGAAGTGTACACTTTCTGTTACTGTTAATTGTTTACAGTTTGATATACATTCGATTACCATTTTCTCTTTGCAGAAATTGAGAGAATATCAAACTGGACAATATGTTAGTGGAACTTTTTATGAAACGATGAGGCTGCTGTTTCAAATTTTGTTAACTGTCACATTCACTGCAACAGCAATCTTTCACTCCAGTTTTAGAGGAAGGTTGAAGAATGACCCAGTTATGACAACCAGAGTTCGGTTTTTGCTGGAAAAGTGACAAAAACTTGTTTTTGCCATTTGTTGTCTGGTTTAAACCGGCAAAAACCTGTAAAACTCATATATAGTCAGTCAAAAATTAAAAAGAAAGTAACACACAACTTTAAATGAATCATTCAACATTTTTTTGTCTCATCAAGTCCTTAAAATAAAAGCGTTTTGAATTTGATATATGCCACATTGTGAAATTAGGATGTGTAGGGGAGACCGGGGATGGAAGTTACACGGGGAAGTTGTTACACCTCTCAGTGTGCCAAGCTGGAATAAGAGAGGGCAGGCTAACTGACATCCATATGTTGCCTACACATCACTGGGGTATACTGCCAATCACGAGCTTTCTCCATTGTTCTACTAAAAAGTTATGTTTAAAAAACCTTTTTTTGTCCTCTCCTAGTAACTTTCTGACAAAACTGTAATATTGTAATAGCTCTAACGACTGAAGGTGCATAATGCTAGCTTGTTATGGTAAATATAGTATGTGTAGGTCACTAATATATCCCCGAGTCATGATCTGTAATTCTGCCTCAGGGTTGTGTTATAATGGCGTATGTGTGCAAAACTCCCTATGGGGATAGTTGTTACACTGTAACAACCTACCCCATGTAACAACCTACCCCAGTTACAGTTTACATGTGTTGAACTAAATTTTGTTTCAATTTTCATGTTTAAATATTTCATATGTTTACTGTGTATTTGCTTTACCTAGAGCTGTAATTGCTCTACTATTAATGATGACAAGAACCTGGAAAAGGAAGTCAGAGAGGGGGAAAACACCTCTTAATGTATTATGGAAGCTGCTGCCCAACGTGTGTTGGAATATGGCGATTCTTTGCGGGTTGCAGCGGCTAACCATAATATAAGAGCATCATAGTTTAATATATATGAACTTATTATAGAATGAATGATCTAAATGCTTCTAAAGGCCTATAAAAGGTCCATAAAATTTTGTAACATTGTAACAACTTACCCCGCATGGTGTAACAACTTACCCGGTATGCGGGGTAAGTTGTTACAAAAAATTACCTTCATTAGTTAATTAGTAGTTAATTAGTTGTTTGATGTTTTCATGTTTTGTATGCCCCAAGGTTTAGTAAACATAATGTGCTAACCACACACCCAAGATGGAGTGTTTGAGTTCTTTCATTGGAATTATATGGGGCAAAATGTAAATTTTGTAACGTTCATCCCCGGTCTCCCCTACTTTTGTTTGAAGGTTGTTGTTGTTTGATCTTGTTCTCTAACTCTGTTGTTTTGCTCACCTTCCTTCTGTCTATTGTAAAAGCCGCTTTAAAAATCCAATTGTTTATGTTGATTGTTCTCCATTGTTGGAGACAAGACACATCTATTATGAACATCTCAAAAAAAGTAACTAACCCACCTTAAATAATGGCAATTATTCAAAACCGGGCTGTAGTATTACAAATCTGTAAAATGTGTTAAAAGCAGAATTTATTTCTGCGCATTTTGACACCTCATTTGATACGATAGTCCAGAAAACAATAAAACACTGGTCAATTTAATGTAGTGAGGTCCAGATTTGAAAGTTGCACTTACAATAAAACACAGACAATACAAAAACACTCAGATATCATTATCCCCAGACAGAAATAAAACAACACGTTGACAACTTTTTGCGACTCATGTCGACATTAGAAAAAGATCAGTGAATTTATTTACCAAATGTTTGTTGACAAAGAAAACTGGAATCAGCTATTACACAAGCAGCCCAAAATTGGACAAGCGATTGCTGGTACTATACTTTTCTGGTGGTTACCTAAAAGTAGCAAAAAGGCAAAGCAAGCAAGAGACAACTTTGTTGATGTGAATATACATCATGACGAACTCCGCCGGGACAAACCTGGAGTACATGTAAGTTGACTCAAAAGATAAATATTAAGGAGACAACTTTACCCGGTATGAAAATACCTACGTGGTGAGCTCCATTCGTGATTACCTACAGAGCCGGTTGCTCACTAAAATGCCGCGGTCTTAGCAAAGCTGAGGCCTTCAAATATAAAGATAATTGGATCAAAGCATGATCTCAATGAAAAAGCAAACATTGACTGGCTGAAACCTTCGTTTTCCATATAAATACATAGCGTGCTCCACTAGACTACTGAAGCCATAAATGCTCTTCAGGAAGATTACCTGACAGAAAAATAATGATTGTTTTGAAATAACTGGTTAAGTTAATGTAAGAACTACACTATTACATTAAATATCAAAAATTCGGACAGAAAAACTGCCTCTCACGCACTTCACGTATCAATTATACTATAAGTATCGAGTAACATTGCCATCATTTTGTGGTGAATATATCTGCTTGGTTGGCTTTGTTACTCGACTAGTATAGTAATAGTAATAAATACCCACTCTACCTATTCACGAAGCCTCATCTATGACAATGATAATTCTTATACTAATTCTGGAAAGTATTTCAGATTTTGTTTTGAATATGAATGATATCTTCAATCAATATATTCCCTGCCTCCACCATTAATGGGTGTGGTGGGTGGGAGAACATTTTTCACCGATCTTCCTCCAATGCTTCAACGACAGAGAATGACGCTCGAGCAAGCAATACCGACACACGTGATTGGACCCCACATCGCACCAACGAATCACGCCATTGGCCAAAGCTAGTTACCCGGGAAAAACCTGACCTTTGACCCGGCCTGAAACTTTCTTTCTGCAGGTGATAAATTGAGTTTCACATGATACTGAATACAAATCAATAGAATTTACTGCAACTTTCAAATCTTGGGTTACATTGATTTAAATGTACGCTGTGACGTCAATATTTAGTCAATTGCTACAAATGAGGTGTCAAAATGTGCAGAAATAAATTCTGCTTCCAGTGCATTTTACAGATTTGTAATACAATCGCCCGTGTTTGAATAATGCCCATTATTTAAGGGGGTTAGTTACTTTTTTTGAAATATTTATTTAAATGCAATACTATATTGCGAAGAAACAATTTTAACAGTGTAAGAATAAAAATGAAGCAAACGAAAATTGAAAAAAAATTGTCAGGTCATCTACCTTTTTGATGTTCCCAAACTTGAACAGAGTGATACATTCATAGCTACAGAAGGAGCCCACACGCTATACCCACGATAATAGCAACGAATATGATGAGCATGCAAACGATGAAAATCATCGCCCCGGGACTCATCTGTAAGTAAGTAAGAGTAAGTAAGTAAGTAAGTAAGTGAGTGAGTGAGTGAGTGAGTGAGTGAGTGAGTGAGTGAGTGAGTGAGTGAGTAAGTAAGTAAGTAAGTAAGTAAGTAAGTAGGTAGGTAGGTAGGTAGGTAGGTAGGTAGGCAGGCAGGCAGGCAGGCAGGCAGGTAGGTAGGTGGGTGAAGTGGGTGGGTATGGGTGAAGTGGGTGAAGTAAGTGGGTGGGTAAGTGGGTGAAGTAAGTAGGTGGGTAGGTGGTGGGTGGGTGAAGTGGGTGGGTAGGTGGGTGGGTGGGTAGGTAAGTAGGTAGGTGGGTAGGGTAAGTAGACAGGTAAGTGGGTAAGTGGGTGGTGGGTGGGTAAGTAAGTAGGTGGGTGTAAGTAGGTAGGTAAGTGGGTAGGTGGGTGGGTAGGTAAGGTAGGTGGGTGGGTGGGTGGGTAAGTGGGTGGGGAGGTAAGTAGGTGGGTATAGGTAAGTGAATAAATAAACAAAATAAAGGATTCATTATTTTCTGTCCATTTATACATTTTGTATAATTAGACCTATAATATTATCTATACTAGTAATTTATACATTTTGCAGTAATTAGGCCTATAATATTATTTATGCTAGTAAACATTCAATGTTTAGAAAAAAAGTATGTGACCAAACTTCCCCAATAATCCTGTCAGAGACCTAAAACTAACATGTATAAAAAAGTCTATATTTTATTTTTATGGATATGAAACCAATGTTGCTTTAATAAGATACACAATCTATTGTTATCCGGCCCCTTGTTATCATATTAAATATGAGAACAGACATCTTGTGCAAATATATAGCTACAAATATCACGCAATATTTGAACATTGTGACGTTTTTTCTTGTTCTGTTCCCTTTCACATTGTTAAAAACATTGGGTAAAAAATACAGCATGATGCAGTCATGTCTACAGTAGAATTCATCTCGACCTTTGCAGGACTTAAACCACATTAAAAGCTATTAAACCAAGATAACACTCATTGAAACAGCTCAACTGATTAAATCGGATCTTCTCTGGTTGTGCACATGTGTCTGTTTTAAGCTTGTTTTACATGTGCGATATCGCAATAAAGCTGGTATTATAGCTTCGGTTGGGTAACCGATTATAAAGGAAACGAAAGGATACAATGGTATGTGGACCTTTGTTCACGAAATGAGACAATGGCCTGCTTTTTGTTAACCAGCATTCTTGAAAATGAGCAACATAATGATTGTTGACTTAACACGGTTTGGAAATAATTTCTTCATATTTTTGGTGTTATCTGTCGTTTACATATCCTTCCTAAAACACAAAAGTGCGACCCTCTCCAAACACCTAAATTAGCTAAAAATTTAGGACATGTTACAAAACTATATTTTCTAGAATTTCATAGAATAGTTTAAATGTAGCTTGTACCGTTTTTGTGGCATCCTTCAGAACGGAGCGGTCCGTTACCAATATAGCTCAATATTTTCGGTCAAATCTCCATTCAATTAACACGGGGAGTTGGCTAGCTATGAGCTAGCTATGCTTTGCCCTCACTCATATTCTACGAAAGTGCGACCCTTCTGAACATCTAACCTAGCTGTAATGTTAGGTCATGTTAGAGAAATATATTTGCTAGAAGTTTGGAGAATAGTTAAAATATTGGCCGGTTATTTTTCACACAGTGATGTTAACTAGGCAAATGCAATATACTTCTAACATAGACTATTTGTAAAGGTCGCGCGTCAATGGTGAGAGCACTGTGTATTGTGTATATAGGAAAACGGACAGTAACTGCAGTATGGTTTACTATAAAGGCGCGTGGGATGACAGTGTCCATATTTCTCTCGTTTTACTGACCATTAATTATAAAACTACAGTATAGGCCTACTTCTTAATATCGAGTCATTGATCTTATAGGGAATGAGTTATATTTCCATAGGTCTTGCGGTTCTTGAGTTAAGAACAATATCATAATATCAAAACGAAAGTTTTGGGTGCCCCCCCCCCGGCCCCCCCATCATTTAATGCACACCTATACCATTCATCTTGTGTGTCAGCTTTATTTGTGACAATAATGTAAGAGCAAACACCGCTAGGTTATGCTAACCTCCGAACCCCCTTAACCTAGCAACACGATTTTTGTCGAAGTTTACCCAACTTGTTATAGACCTACAGTGACAGTGAAATGAATGTCACTGGATGTCATGGAATTATTTGGTTGATTATAGGCGTTGCCAGGCTTCTAAAACTCTTTACGCTGTATTTTTCTGTAATTTAACATAGAAATACTTTATTTACCTCTTTATTTCGACTCAAAATGAAAAGGAAACAGTGACAGTGAAAATTATATAATTTATAATTTTGTGTAAAAAAGTACAAGTCTAAATTGATCAGAAATCCTACATTATTGCTTTGACTCTGGATTCCGTTATTTGTGATATAGGCCTCCATGTAAGGTAGAAAGCATCATGAAAAGTGAAATAATGTAACTGGAAAATTAAAAAAAACACAGCATAAGTATCGTTAAATTATACGTACCTCTCCTCCGCCTCCTTCTCCAGCTCCCATGATGACGTCAAGAAATAATGAATGATACAAACGATTTAAAAGGAAACAATGATATTATAAACACGTCTATCCACAGTGAAATTTATATGTGGCATATTTGACTGACTGGCTGTCAATGCGAGAGTGAAACAAACATTAATCAATGTTATCTGTCTCTTTAACATTAATTAAAAACATGCTTAATTATTAATGGAGGATGTTGCGTACATGTTGCAGAAAAAAAAACCATTTAAAACTAAATTTCTATGATTGAAAATGCGAAGTAAGTTGCTGCCTTGGAAAATAAGTAAGTTTATATTTAAATCAAATTAGTAATTTTGCTTGTCAAAACCAGTAAGTTTTTACTTACTAATATTTCGTCCATCTCGTCGGAGGACTTCATCAGATGTGAGCATCTGATCCACTTTCCCGGGAAACTGGCTTCCGGTTTTGAGTAGTCTTACTTCCCTAGTGCTCCCTTATGTGAATGGAATTTCTGAACGAGTTCAAAGAATTTTCAAAAAGCACAAAGTCGACACCGCTATGAAACCACATCAAACCCTCAAAAAATCCTGGTCCACCCCAAAGACAAAAGAGACAAGCTGAAAACAGGCAATTGCATTTACGAGATCGGCTGCCAAAATTGCGATCTCAGTTATGTTGGCGAGACGTCTCGTCTGTTTGGGATTAGGCTCGCGGAACACCAAGCGGAAGTCAAGAAAGCCAACGAGAAAAAGTTCACACGGTCAGAACGTAGGGCATCCGAGCAAGAGCAAACAAAGTCGGCCATATCCGACCATGTCGCAAGGGCAAATCATGTCGTCAATTGGGAGGATTCCAAGATACTTGGCAAGGAACATGTCAGAAAGTCTAGAGAAGTACGAGAAGCGATGGAGATCAGAAAGAGGGGGACAAAGACCATGAACAGAGAGGAGGGCACTTATTTCCTAAGTCACGTATTTGACCCACTTTTGAAGACTGGAAGTAAGACTACTCAAAACCGGAAGCCAGTTTCCCGGGAAAGTGGATCAGATGCTCACATCTGATGAAGTCCTCCGACGAGATGGACGAAATATTAGTAAGTAAAAACTTACTGGTTTTGACAAGCAAAATTACTAATTTGATTTGAAGTACAAACCTGATGAATCTATTCACTGAAGTTTATATTTGATTTGCAGCCCTAGGAAAAACAATGTGAAAATAAAAATTAATTAATAAAAAAAGAGGTAGAGAAGACACGCAAGTAAATGAACAAAATTGTTCCAGGGTTCAACAATAATTGTGCAATACCCTCGATACCCGGATCGACAGTCCTTTGCTACCCAGCAAACACAAAAACGTTTTAAAAACATTTTAAATAAGTTATATTTTGGCTTTTGGTTTAGGTAAAAACGTTTTAATAACATTAAAATGTCGGGTTATATTAAGGTCATGATAACGTTTTAAAACGTTTTGTATGAAAACACACTACAACAATTTTTTTTAATGTTTTCATAAAATGTTATTGTAAACTATTTTTGCAAACATTTTTGCCAAATATTGTGTTAATACTTAAATAACATTATGTTAAAATATTTGAATCCAGCAAACACAGAAATGTTCTTAAAATGTTTTTTCAGGTCGGGTTATATAAAGGTCATGAAAACGTTTTTAAAACGTTATTGAAAATATTTTGGGCAAACATTTTTCGCAAAATATGTTTTCAACCCCAGCATAACATTCTGTTTAGAATGTTATGAATCAAGATTTTCAAGAATGTTTTTGGAATGTTATTAAAACGTTTTTATACCCTTTATATAACCCGACATTTAAACGTTTTCTGTAAAACATTTTTGTTTGCTGAGCAGTAGATTATCAAAAAATGTTTTTTAAGGTTATGAAAATGTTTTATACTCTTAATATACCCTTTATATAACCCGACATTTAAACGTTTTCTGACAACCTTTTATAACCTTTTGCGAATGATGTCGAAAACGTTTTGTGTTTGCTGGGTATCTACCGTAGATAGCATGAGTCATCTATTTATAGACCTTCCTTCAGATATTACTTTTATATGAAAATAAACATTTTCATAAAGGAATTTACGCAAGAAATCCAACTGGCATAATAGATTCCTGCAAGATGAGCAGTTTTTGAGAAATTCATAAAATTTGATTTTACTTCCTGGAAGGCACACGCAGTGGACTAGACAGGGTGCGGTGCAGGGGGGGGTGAGGCTGCAAATTGCCAAAGGCCAAAAAAGGTCCTCTTTGCGAGTGTGGGTGAAAATAAACTAAGTTTTTTATGCTTTTTCGGTCCAGAAAGCTCCACATT
Source organism: Amphiura filiformis (assembly GCF_039555335.1). Taxonomy (NCBI): domain Eukaryota; kingdom Metazoa; phylum Echinodermata; class Ophiuroidea; order Amphilepidida; family Amphiuridae; genus Amphiura; species Amphiura filiformis. The sequence continues at coordinate 6,838,101 of NC_092631.1, forward strand.
TGGCCATTTGCGAACGTAGACAGACACCCCTATATACCACCCCACACACCCCCACCCCTATCACATACATACACACATACATACATAATTTCTTGAATGAATGAATGAATGCATGAATTATAGAATTAACTGATTCATTCAATCATTATAGTTGATTAATCTGCATTTTATTTATTCATTTTTCTATTTATTGATTAATTAATTAATTTACTAATTTATTTAAATTACAAAAAAATGCAATTTAAAACAATATAGGACAACAAACTAATAATGTATCGATCGATGTTGTTCCTTTTCCATTTTATTAATCAAGAAATGAAATAAAAACCGTTTCGTTACTTACGCCCTGGCTTCATGTGGAATATCATTTACCAACTAAAATCTGATTCCGTCCGCAATTTGTGGTCCAGGCTCACAATTTAGTTGCACTTCTTTACTATGGAAGTCAGTGGCCTCAGCCTTGCGGCCTTATGTTTAGGATGTGTCTTGAGGGCTCTTATGTAATTGGAACACCATTTAGTTGCAAGTCTTCATTATGGAAGTTAACGGCCTCAGCCCTACCGGGCTTGCGGCCTTTATGTTTTAGAATGATGGTCCTGGACCACAACTTGCGGACGAAATTAGATATCTACCGCTTATACCAATACCAAGTGACAGATGGAAAAGCGGTTTGATGTGATTCACAATTATGGCAATTGACATTCAAAGTCATAGTGTACGCCACACAGTGTCATCCCCCTTTAATATGAGACGCAGTAGCCAAGTGACCTGACTAAGGCTACTGACAATAGCGGGGTAATTGATTTCTCGCTGTGTGAGTAAGCTTGTTTACGACATTGCGGTCAAAAGGTCATACTGCCTCCACTGTAGTGAGTGCAGCTATATACAGGACCAACGCAATATAAAATTAGAATTTTGGTCAGATTTTGAGTTCAAGACGCATGGCCTTTCTTCAAAGCGCAAACTAACGACTATCATATCTGTTCAAAACGTATTTTCAAGTGTATGAGACCACACATTTTCGTCTGATATCAAAATCGTGCATAGCAATTCACGTGTATCGATCCCGTGTATTTATTTTAATATCTCTGCTGCATCAAATAATTATTAGCCAGGCGATGTCGGTGTGCGCCATCGTGTTGTGCCTTTGGGTAAGGCACTTTATCTCCACTACTCCTCTCCACCTAGGTGTATAAATGGGTACCGGCATTCTTAAATGCTGGGAAAGTACTGCAGACTCGCTGTAGCGGAGGTGTAACGATCCCCCAATAGCAACATTACATGGAGGAGTCTGGCTCAATCGCCAATGAAAGAGAGATGGGCACTCCTAATCACTGTTTATACAGGATCGTCTCCTTTACCTTTACCTTATTTGCAAAACTGACAAACAATCGATGAAGATTCATGATTAAATGCAATTGTTCGAATTCTTCGAAAATGTCTTTATAGTATCTTAAATTTTCGGTGAGAATTATTCATATAGGCCTAAATGTACTCATATTTATTACAATATTTACAATAAACATTAAAACAAAGAAACAACATTCATAAAGGTATAAATTGTGGTGTGTGAGAAAAACAATGGGCTATTCCAGTTGTTATCCTTACTACCTCTGTCGAAGATTTTGGAAATAATGTTGCACAGGGGAGTAAGTTTTTCAAATGTAATTGGTCAATGTTAATCATTTTGAAATCCATACTCCTCCTATATATTATGACTTTACCGATATCTTCTACAACAGGAGTGAGTATTTCATATGAAAGTTACGGTCTCTATTCGAAACTATTATTCCCACTGTGGAAGATTTTAGCTAAATATTCCTGAGGGTTAGTGTGGACTTTAAATGCAATATATTAGTTGGTGTTTACAGTGTTAATAGACTAGTTTTAAAGACCAAAAAGTCCATTTTAGTCCAAAATGTGGAAAATTGAGTCTAGTTAATTAAGATTTCGCTTGGGAACTTTATAGACGAGTCCAGGTTTAGCTATATATAACTGATGAAAAACTGCAATGTACGTATGTCCACTTATACATCCATGTTATAGGGGGTACTGTGGACCAAAAGGTTGTGGGTTCGAATCCCGGCGGTGGTGCTAACGTGTTATGGCCCAAGGCTTTCAACCTCTATTGTGTCTCCACCAAGGTGTATGGGCACCAGCGTATTTAGTTGTGCGGGATCGTGAGGGAGTGAATTCAGGGGAGTCTGGTCCAAAAGAGATGGGCACTTGGGCACGTAAGCATTACTCCGGCGTGACTTCGTACCTTACCTTATAGGAAATGAGTCAAAGAAGCTAATAATCGCATGTATATTTCCATAGGTCTTGCGGTTCTTGAGATAAGGCCAACAATATATCAAACGAAAGTTGTGGGCGTTTCCCCCTCACGAGATAAATCATGCACATGGGGCGAAAAGGACACGCCTTATATCAAGCCTTGGGATCTACTTTATATAAAGCTGACATAAGAAAAGGGTGTGGTTTCTATGTAGAACCCATACCATTCTTCTTGTGTGTCAGCTTTATTTGTCTCAATATTTGAGTGCAAACACATAGGCCATGTTCACCTTCGGCAAGTCTTAACTTTTAAGGGGATGTTCAAGTTGCAACTATTAAAGCCTTATAAATACGACCACTATGGCCTCAGCACTGCTAAAATTCACAAGTTTGAGCGAGAAAAGAATAAGAAACTCTACCATGGAATATGACTTTAAGCTCTTGCAAAATGTAAAGGTGCCTAACTCATTTCACTTTCAGCGACATTTCTTTAACACATCGTCTCTATTACTGCATATTGCCGAATAACATCCAATCGTCCACGTCCGCCCCCTTTGTATTCTCTGTCTACAGAGGGCGTCGTTGATTTTCTTTTACAGTCAGTGGCTGTGTTTACTTGGTCGCAACATGATGATGTGCTAATCCAATGTCGACGTCAAAAATGGCGATATCGCATCCGACCTCCTGGTCCTGTCTTTTACAGTCAGTGGAAAACTGTGTTTATCTAATCGGTCGCTACTCGCGCTCGGCGAGTCGCATTTTAAAGCACTTCACACGTTAGATATAGCGACGGTTTATAGTAATTTAATTTGTTATTAGGTAATATGCCAAAGTCATGACGATATCATGATTATATTCCAGCTACTTTCAAGAGGTTTGTCGTTTTTGAGGATCTATAAGTTTCATCTGATCACCAGTATCACCTGCAAGTGGTCAAAACAAAGAAAACATCATAACATGCATCATAGTGACACGCCATTAAAAACAGAACTGATGTAAGTTTAAAATAAAATATGGTGAATCTTTTACCTTGATCCTTGTTCATTTAATATTGTGGAGAATTTAGTCACCAGTGTGAAAATCTTAGTTCAAATGGGAGGAGTTAATCGGTGCCAAACACCGATTCTGATTTAAACGGCTTTTCATGGGTCTTTTTCAAAGTCTCTTACCTTGGCGACCGCACAATATCTAATAATGATAGATCGTCTGATTTCCGAATTTTCCCGCCAAAAAGAAAATCCAATGATCTTCTGCCTCGTCTTCGATCAGTTTTGCTGGTTCCCCTCCTCCGCGTAGGATTGCAGTCGGGATTCGTTCGACTACCATGTTTGCCTTTTTTGCTAGCCTCGGTTTCAGAACACGGTGTTACGGTCTTCGGTGGGGCTTGGGTGGTCACGACATGCGGCTTGATTTCTTTTCTATATAGGGTATTACCCACTTGATATATGATTTCTTTTGGCCTTTGGGAAGAAACAGAAATAATTATTACAAACAAACAAAAGTAGGTAATGATGAATCCAACGGAAGAGGGCACAAAAAACATCAAGGATCTTTAAATGATATAAGTGGGTACCTAACATATATGTGAACAACTGTAAAGAGAGCAAGGTACACCAACTTGATGTGGAGAAAAAAATAAAACATAACGGTATGCAATGGAGCCACCTTTTCAGGATATACTGGTTTTGGTAAAATATGACAAATTGTTTAAGGGTATATGTACGTCACATATACAACATAATGCATATACTGTTCAGTTCAGTTTTATTTCGCTATAGCAAGATGAATAATCCCGTGAATAATACAGCACATCAGTATATCTTTATGTATTACATAGCCTACAAAGTTATGCTACAAAAGTAGGACTAATTATAGGCCCCCTAATGACACAAAATTTTTGTAAATAATTTAGAAACTTTTTGAAATTCATTCCGCTTAAGGTGGCCGAATCAAAAGCTATCAAACGAATCTCCACTGAAGACAATGAATGCACACGGTGATCATAATGATTTTTGTTTGAAAATGTAGGCTAAAGGGACGTAGGCTATAGCCAAAGGGACTTTTTTGGTGGGCATATATGACATGCGATACTGGCCACAATCACAGTCATTTCAAGAAAAACACTGTATTATACTTACGGGCGTGGACATAATATATGACATGCGATACTGGCCACTATCACAGCCACTCCAAGCAAACATACTACAAGAAGCAGACATAATCGCCATCGTAAGCCAATGTGTGACTGCAGTAAAAAGCATAATATGCATGTGCGTATATTAATGGGCTTACATGATATAGAACAAAACATAAACAAACACGTACAACATATTAACGCAACGTAATGTGACGTAATAGAGCATAACATGATAGAATATTGTATAATATTATACGTAACGTATAGCGTAACGTAACGTATAATATAACGCAGAATAGAGAGATTGCGATTTCCAAACGTATCGAAATTACGTGGTTTTGAATAGATTCCACGTACGTTCGATTATACGTACGTTTTGAAATCGCAATCTCTCTAATATATCGTAACGTATACCGCAACTGTTACGCAACTTAACGTAACAATACATAACCATTAAAGCTAATGTAATCTTACACTAACACAATATAATCACAACATAATACTTAATAAGCGTAAGGTAGACCAAAGACACCAGTAAGTCCCAAATGCGTTAACTTTTTCTTTGGTATAAAACCAGGTTTTTTAGGCGCGTAATTGATTAAATTCTAAGTGCGGGTAAGTATCAACACATTTTTAAAAGCTTTTTTTTATACCGTTACTCGTTATTTTCATGATTGATTAATACGGCAGAAACGCGTAAGCAGAAATAACGAGGTATAAACGTGAAAGAAACTCACTGACTGACTCACTGTTCACTGACTTTAGCGTAATAGTCTGAAGTTCAGTTGTCCCAATATAACCGGAACATAATATACTCGTCCCGCTAAAATTTAACACTGGTGACAACCTTGTCAGAAAGTGATTATTTTGATAGAATATATTTAAAATTAAAAAAAAAGATAAATTAAATTTTGGATTAATACGCAAGCCCAGTCATTATCTCACCACATGTAAAACGCCCTTTCAGAGGGCCTTTCACTCAGTCGCATTCGTTAACCACTTGCCAAAAATATGTTACGTGTTGCATTTATCAACATTCTTCCGATTTGCAACTAACAAGAACTCTATTGTAATATTAATATTATTATAGTAGGTTACGTACCTCCTTTTCGTTTTTATCCTTGGCCATGATGTTATACGTGAATCCTAAACACCCGCCTAAACACCTCCATACAGAACTCCATAAAGGCAATTCACCAAGTAGTCATGGACACAAATGCGGCTAAATAATAAGGTATAAACCGCGGGCATAAACGAACCAATGTCGAGTTCAATCTAATAAGACTGGACGAGCAAGCTTTACATCACATCTATGATATTGGCAATTTAATATCATGGTTCCAGATCCAGGCTTATAACTCTATATACGCGGGCGTTTTTTGTTACAAATTCAAAAATTGCATAATTGTACATTTACGTGGCCATATTTGGAATCGGCATGAAAAATGCATCAAAATGAGTACAAACAAGCCTAGTATTGGTTCAGTGGTTCTTAAGGTAGCTCTTGATATTTTGAGAAAATATCTCAAAACTTGGGACTTTTTATGTTGAAGCCTATATACTCGCATGCAGAGCATTAATACCATGGTTCCAGATCCAGGCTTAATTGAGCAGACATGCAACCCATGCATTGGAATGATTTGCTTTCATAATTTACTAAAGAAGTATACTCATTTAACAGTACGCAGTTCATTAACCCCAATATGTTGTTACGCTCATAAATTGACCTCTGGTTACATTGGGTACAAAAACTCATTCTCCAGAACTTGATGTCAAATTTGGTTCTGATGGTTTAAATGGTAGGCCAACGAATTGTGTAATTAATATGAGATTATTTCACTCATAGTGATTTTATAATGTCACTTTTGACTCATCATGTGAAAGTAATTGCTTTATATTTCTATTATTCATCATTGCCTCTACCACTACCAAGCAGTTATGTTTCAATGAACCGGACACGATAATTAAATTAGTATTCCTACCCTTGAACAATCAATCCATACGTGTTTTAATATACGATAGATGGGCGGATTAGAGCGCAATGTGGGCTTAATGCTCTGCCTGCTTACCATATATACTCATAGGTTTCAACTCAACATAAAAAGTCCCAAGTTTTCTCAAAATATCACGAGCTATCTCAAGAACTACTGACCCAATACTAGGCTTGTTTGTACTCATTTTAATGCATTTTTCATGCTGATTCCAAATATGTTCATAAAAATATACAATTCTGATTTTTTTAAAAATTTTTAAGGAAAATTGGAAACTTGTCTTCCGCTTTTAACCACGGTTTAAATGAGGTACCCGCGTGATCATGGTAAATAGACTAATGCATTGGATTCATTTTTGTCCAGTTTCACCCATTATTAATTTATGTTGATTTGACAAAACTGTGTGGTTTGTGAGCATATATTGGGTCAAATGTGTATAGCAAATTATTAATTTGAAATGTTGATTTGACAAAACAAAATATTATATTTTAACTGCGGTTGGTGAGCATTTTGATTATAGGGTCTTTGACGCCGGGTTAAATGTTTGTGGAGAACCTTACGTTTTGCAAACGTGTAGGCCTATAGTAAATGACAACGACTTCGCAGTCAGTCCCGACAAGGATAGTTTACTCTGTCCATCATGCAGTTATTGTTAACTTCATGTATGCACACAACACAGGGGCACTCACAATAGGCAATTGACCCGTACTGGTAGCGCTGTGTTGTAGATATAGGAGATGAACTAGTTAGCGTCATATATCAAAATGTATAAAAGCTATGATTTAGTACTTGCTTTATGTTTCAATTACTTATTCTTTTCAAAATCGGAATTTTTAACCCGGTACAAGCTTTAATAACGGGGGACCATACATTTGTATGAGAAAGGAAATTACAATCTTATCCAAACTCCCGTGTCAATCCAATGCACATTTTGCTTCAATCAAGCATGGTTTATTCTCTACATATCAATCTTTAAATTATTAGCATAGTCCTTATAATAACGGTGGACCGCCTTGATGAGTAAATGATAGCAAACCAGTGAAAAATACCCCAAAACTCAGTCAGTGGAGCTCCGCCCGTACATGTCAATAGCGTCATTATCGATTGGATTAGTTGACCGTAGCGGACAATTCGATAGCTCATTGGATTAATATTATCACGTGGTAAGAAATTTGCATTGGACAATCGATTACTATAATGGATTAGTACTGCCAGAGAAGCTGGTACTGCATATCTCGGTTTAATCTTCACTAAGCGGGTTTATCATCGGCTGAAAAGGTCACGGTGAATTTGCCGTGGACAAAACTGCACTATGCATGTACATCAATGTTCTGAGAACAATGCCTGAACGTAACACCGCCTACCTTAGATGTCATCTACATAATGTGATTTTGCTCGAGCACAGTTACAGATCCTGGTGCAGGTGCCTCTCCAGGATCATGTGACTCGACGAACATTAATATTGTCCCCGAAATGAACAAACATTATTGTTCGGTATGGTATTCATCGGATATCACATACCGTTAAGTCATACGAGCGACTAGCGACTGATTATTGACAAATAAACTGATTCGTTAGTTTTAAAAAGGAAAAACAAACGAGCCGTCTCATTTGGTCAGATCACAATCGCTAGTTATTTCAGCTTATCTAAGTCTGCACAAAAAGAAACTCAGCTGTTATAAACACGACTACAGTTTCAGAACTAATAATTATTTTCACAATATTTCAACATAGAGAGAAGAATGAATTATTTACACGCATTTTGATACCACATTTGTCAAATGTTGTTCAATATTAACAACACAGTAGTGTTTTTAAAGAAAAATACCAGAATTTAAAAGTAGCAGTTCACAGCGATCAATGGTTATTATGCCAGCACGGTTGCACGTAAAGCCCGCCATTATCTTCACGCTTACTTCAAATCAATACAAATAGCTGCAACTTTTAAATTCGGCTATTTTTCTTCCAAAACACTGCTGTATTGTTAATATTGAACAAAATTGGACAAATTGGGTATCAAAATGCGCGTAAATAAACCATCCTTCTTTTTATGTTGAAATAATGTGAAAACAATTATTAGTTCTGAAGCTATAGGCCTAGGCGTGTTTATAACAGCTGAGTTTCTTTTTGTGCAGACTTTATATGTGATCACATATACCACTATGCAGTCTTTCCTGCATGTAGGCTTTCCTTACGCCGGACTTTCTACCAAAATCATTGATGTGAATCTGAAGTTACACATTAGGCCCTATTCCAAGATTTTAACTCGGGATCGGGATTTGTAACGAGCAACACCACCCCCTCGCACATGCCACACACGCCCATACAAACGCGCACACGAATGACGCATACAATATGAGCAACCACACGCAACCACACGCCCGGCCCCGCCCCGCGACAAAAATATGTGTTTTTAGTGATTTTCCCCAAAATGTGTGTTTTTACTTGACTAATTTCCATTCCAAAAAACTTATACGTATCTTGCATGAATAATCAAGAAGTTAGAGCACTTTTGATGAATGCATTTCTGAAGCTCCTGAATAATGACTGAACTTATGTTGTACTAATAAATTCATTGTTGTGTTATGTGAATGCTAACATAACACGATAATGAATTTATTGGAAATATTATTGTGTAATATGCGGCTCATCATGTGTAGTCTGGAACATATCATGATTTCATTTTCAATAAATAATAAACAATGCAAACACGTATGGTATTATCAATTTAAAGTATATACTATAGACAAATGTAGACAAATACGCGGTGCCAAATATTCAGCAGAGTATCATAGGCCGCCCTACTCGTATTATTGAACGCGAAAATCAAAATCAAGTAACCGTAGGGACGTAGCAAGAGCCTTGGGGCCCATGGACAAGAAGCAGTAGGGCTACTGGGCCCCTTTTAACATGTCCTTCAGCCCTGTCCCTAAACCACATATATGTGTTCCAATATCTGTGCTATAACCCATACTTTTGCTCGGGCCAGGTTTCGGAAGTTGTGAATTGTTGACCCATTTATTTTTTTACTTTTTATTTTCTAAAAAGCAAAACATTTTCAACGCGTGTTTATATAATTAAAGTACGTGTATTGCAGCGTAAACAGACAGATTGGGACAACATGTACTATTGTGCACCATCTACAAGCAATGCACACAAATTATAATCATGATAATTGAATATATGAATACAAAACCCACCCAAGTCCATACTTTGGCCAAATTGAGTTAAGCATGGGAAATTGTTGCTATACATAGGCCTGTCATGAAAGAACAACTCAAATTGTCTATTGAGCATGTGAAAAATAGCATGCATGAAAGAACCACCAAAGTCCATGATTTGAGTCTTGTAACACATTGATTGAAATCCAGTATGTATAAAAGTCCACTTGTAACACATTCATTACTGGAGAGTGACTTGGTTTAATCAAGGAAAGTGTGTGGTTTACCGTATATTACATGGCAGAATGCTTATCAACATTATACATACCTGTGTGCTTTATTGTGTATTATCTTACTAGTGGTAATCTCATTCCAACATTATTGTCTTTGTATATGATTCAAAAAACCACCCAAGTCCAGCATTTAAAATGAACCCCACGAAGTCCCTGAAATGCTAATCGTCATACCTAATACAGTTTAACCTACTCTTTTGCATGTAAAACTTACCATATTGACCAGGTAAATCTAACTGAAGGAATTAAAATGATACACAAGTTTTTTCTCAAAATCACTTCCCATGGACTTGGGTGGGTTTTGAATTCATGTATTCAATTGTCTAATGTTGACCCATTTTTTTGTGGCTGCGCTGCTCGGGGCCCCTGTCCACACGCTTGCTACGCCCTTGTTCAAATACATTTTACATAAAGCGCAGGACAAATTGCTTGATAACGATTTTATGCGGCATATAATTATTTTGAAACATACTGTAAACGGACGATTTCATCATCGTACTTTTTACCATGATTATGTTGATTTTGTCAGCCACCTGCATACAAAACGATTTTAATCATCGAACTTTGAAAGTACAATGGGACTCTCAAATCTATTACACATTATAGACGTGCTTTATTCGTATACATCGCGCGTCGCGTGTGTTTTTCATATACCAATGTTTCTACGAAGCACAAAATTATACTGATTTAATAAAAAATAGCATATTTTTTCGGGTATAAAGTGCACTAACTTTACCCTGCACATATTGCGTATTAACGCTCCACGCGGGTGTAGGCTGCAGACGACAATTTTCATTTTTTTTAAGTCGAAAAATTTCAGTGTTGTAAATCTTCATGAACAAATTTGGAATCAGCATGAAAAATGCATTAAAATGAGTACAAACAAGCCTAGTATTGGTTCAGTGGTTCTTAATATAGCTCTCGTGACTTTTTATGCTATTGCTAAGCCTAGCAGGCAAAGAATTAATGATGCACACACAGAGCTAAAGTGCATGTAACGCATTAGGCATACACCAAAATCTATTATCAGGTCCGCAATACATGTATAAATATAAAGATATTTTGGTGGATTAAGAATGATTCGTTACAGAAACTCGTAGCCATCCAGCGTCTTCGTATAATACATATCGTTGCTGAAGTTTATTCTTCTATACAACCACGGTAGGTCTCTTTTAATTAATTGAATAATTTTGAGTATGAACTTGTAAAACTTGTTGAATTCTAACACTTAATTCTTAAGGGTCAATTATAGACGGTTTGCACGTGTACGTGTGAAGTCATATTATTCGATTCTTCTGCATGTGTGCGTGATTGGTTTCTTAATTCTTATTGCACTTAGCTTTATTAATAAGCCTATAATGAATTAATTATAGGCCTATACTTTGATCAGCTCGTAATCGGCGGGCCTTATAACATCGTGGATTATCAAAATATGTTATTTCTAGTGACCTCTTGCCAGAAGCATCACAAATGAAATTATTAATTCAAGTCAAGTCATATACTTTGTCTACACCCGTGTCTACACACAAACTAGGCCAGACAGGTCAAATGACAGCATCTTACAGTTTGATCAGCTCGTAATCGGTGGGTCTTATAACACCGCGGATTGATATACTTTATTTTGAAAATTATCGGGCCTTGCACACCGACATCGCCTGGCTAATAATTATTTGGTGCAGCAGTGACATTAAAATGAATACACGGGATCGATACACGTGAATTGCTATGCACGATTTTGATATCAGACGAAAATCTTCGGATACTGGGTTATAAAATGATGAATATCTCCCGTAAATGAATTTTTCTCAAGAAACCAGATGTGGTCTCATACACTTGAAAATACGTGTTGAACAGATATGATAGTCGTTAGCGTGGACGTGCGCTTTGAAAATTGGCCGTGCGCTTTGAACTCAAAATTTGACCAAAACTCTAATTTTATATTGCGTTGGTCCTGTATCATGCATATGGACTACAGCGCGCAGCAGGCTATAGCGGCACTCACTCAAGTGGAGAGTAGTAACCATTGACCGCAATGATGTCGTATACAAGCTTACTCACACAGCGAGAAATCAATTACACCGTCTATATCAGTAGCCTTAGTCAGGTCACTTCGCTAATTATACATCTCATAAGGTCCGAATAAAATGGCCATGGTTGGCTGTGGATTCAACCTACCATGGCGATTTATACCATGAAGATATCGGGGCGATGTCACTGTGCCTTGTGAGATCTCGTCAGAAGCATCACAAATTATTACTTGAAGACCTATACTTTGTCTACTTTATTAACACGCACCATACAGATCAGACATGCAACTATATCACTACACTCTTAACGTGGGTCTAATTGTCGGCACAATGGTAAACAATTCCCGCCGATTACGTGCTCATCAAAGTATAACGTGGATCTACTTTTCGGCGTAGTGGTAAAAGCCTAACTTTCCCGCCTATTTCGAGCTGATATTGGGCTCTTTATTCTAATATGGCTTTAAAACAGCGTGAGCGTAAATGACTATGAATTTGGGACACCGAAACAAATGTTTACATTGATACCAGACCTATTATAATAGTACAATAATTAGCCCCTCTCCCCTCCAATAATGGCTTTAATTATAAACGTTTTTTGTTAAACTGAGACTTTTACTTTTTCAGAAATTAATGAATTAATCGAAAAACTTTTCAAAGAACGCTCCCTTATTGGTCCGACCCTTAAGCTCTACGCATCATCACATTATAAACTTTAATATTGTCTTTGCATGCAGTATTTAGCCCTTTCACGGCTAGCAACATTTTTGATTTAAATTTAACATTGATTTCAACGTACAGCCCAGTTGCTGCAAGCAAGTTCAACCAAGTTAGCAGATGAACGAGGCTTTGAACGAGGCGAGCAAAAATAAAATAAATGTGTATGGTATTTGTTTAATATTTGATTGCCTAACTGGATTCGCTGCGAATATCTAACAAAACTTTAAAAATAAGTCGGGGTCCGGTATGAAAAGTTAGGTATGAGAAGAAGGCCCGGCTCGGGGGAGTATTGTACCAATCCCGATTTTTTGGCATATGCTGCGATTTTTGACTCTACGCTGTGATTTTACCCTAAAATGCTTAGCTTTGAATTGTTATGACAAACTTGTCACTTTTATGTCGCATGTAAAACGCCCCCAAATCTAGAAATTAGATATTGACTCTTGGTAATTTTTTCGATCATATTTTTTTTCTTCAGATCTAACACTTGAAATATAATATAATATTTTATTTGTGTGTTAAAAGCCGTCAAAACCGTAGTAATGGCTCGCATTGTGAATGTACTCCTGGTGTGTAGCTTGCTGTTCTTCTTTGTTTACAACGCCGAGTCTATAACAGGTAAGGGGCTGTCACTTTCCTCAAAAAGAAAAACGGATTTTTCGAAAGAAGAAAGTCTTAAACTCGCTCTTATATAGGCCCCTACTGAAATTAAATTGTAACACATCTAACTAGGGCGAAGTTTTATTCCCCTTCTGGATTTCCGCTATAAAACTTCCGATATCTGTAATGTATAATATAATGGTTCTTTCTAGCTCTGTTTCTTCCCATTGATACTATACTAAAAATACAAATTCCTTTAAAAAAGGAAATGGGTGTACAAAGAAAAGTACTCATGACGTAGGGTATTGTAAATTTTTGACATCCGTAGTGGCAATATATATAGTATAGGAATGAGTGTGCTGTGAAACAAGTAAATAAGGAAGCACTTTAGTATATTACGATTTAAAAAGGTTAACAGCGTGAGTAAAAACGCATTTTTTGTATATACTGCAAACACACCCATGTTTGTAAATATCTCCAAACGAGGATCCCATTTTGCATGATTTAATTCTATCTAACCGAGGACACAGGTTCACGATCAATATAATTCTATCAATATACACTTAATCGGAATCGTAATGCATGATAAGCTCGCGCCTTCTGTTTTGGACCCATGGCTTTTCACGTCTCTGTCACGGTAATCAAAATCTCAATCAACAGTGATTTATAGTAAAAAAAACCTGCATCGTAACCATGGTAACTGCATCGTATAATATGACAAAAACGTCATGAAAATTTCATCTAATACTATAGGTCATGACGTATCAAAAGTGAAACTAAAACAGAGCGTATCCACTGGAGTGGATACGCCCAAAACGTACAAATATCTGATTGATGCCAAAATAATGCCATAATTGCCCCCCAAACCTCGGAGTCCCACCATCTGGGGGTGCGGGATGAAGGTGGCCAAACACCATGCCCCAAAGCCCTCTAGCAACGGCCCGACGTGAATGGGGAATCAGTGTAATAAATATATAGTTCGTATTTAGGTAATTGTACGTCATTGATTTGTTTTCATTGTTGTATTTTCCTTTTTCATTTCTTTCTTTCTTTCTTTCCTTCTCTCTCTCTCTCTCTCTCTCTCTCTCTCTCTCTCTCTCTTCTCTCTTTCTTTCTTTCTTTCTTTCTTTCTTTCTTTCTTTTTTCTTTCTTTCTTTCTTTCTTTCTTTCTTTCTTTCTTTCTTTCTTTCTTTCTTTCTTTCTTTCTTTCTTTCTTTCTTTCTTTCTTTCTTTCTTTCTTTCTTTCTTTCTTTCTTTCTTTCTTTTTTCTTTCTTTTTTTCTTTCTTTCCTTCTCAGATGATGCCGGACAGGTTGCACAGCAAGAGGAACGCAACTTTCGCAGCAATGCCAGAGAGCAAAATGCGCAAGAACTTCCACAGCAAGAGGAACGCGGTAATAGGATTCAAACCCTCGGGGGCGGTCGGTCAAGGAGGCCAAATCGGGGGCCCAAAAGCGGATAAAGACGACGACCACACTCCAAGAAGATAGTACCTTGAGCGGAATAATTAATTTTATCAATACATAACATTGGTGATGGTTTTTGCGATTATATTCATATGGTGGTTTATCATAATGACTTTGTCACAAAAAAATTGTTTTGATTTGGACATGATGCAGAAGCAAATCACTGTGAAAAGAAGCGGTTCTCATTTGCTAGCCATAGGCTTCAACATAATTGTAAAGTTTTGAGAAAAATATCAACAGCTATAATATCTTAAGAACCACTGAATCAATATTAGGCTTATTTGCACTCATTTCAATGCATTTTTCATGCTGATTCCAAATATGGTCATGAAAATTTACATTTCTGAAATTTATAAATTGTCATATATAGTCGTCACCCGCGCCGTGTGGAGTGTCTAAAGGTTGAGAGACAGGGCTGCATCTCAATTATGTAACTTTGTAAGGGTACTACATGTTAAAACATGTCTAACGAACTGTGCCATCGGAATCGAGACAGAAAGCTGACTTTTTATCCCATCGGTGAGTGACGAGCGATTGATTTTTAGCCAATGAGCAATGAGGTAGAGCGCTTCTGAGTAGTATACGGGGCTTTAGGGACATCTCGAACCGGAAACTACCTTTAACCTCGGTTGACCTTTGACCCGAACCGGAAACGACCTTTGACCTCGGTTGACCTTTGACCTCATGAATATTACTGAGATGTCCCTAAAGCCCCGTATACTACTCTTCTGGTTAATTGCGTTGGGAAAAGCCAGGGCCGGATTTACCATAGGGCCAGATGGGCCCGGGCCCAGGGCCCCCAAATTTTTGGGGCCCCCAAAATTGCCATGTGCAGTGTACATCTTCCATTTAGCCGAAAAACACTGTTTTGGGCCAAAATAGTCTACAAAAGTTGCAAAATTTTGCGCGCTTCGCGCGCTCTGGCCTGCTATACAGCAAAATTAGCTTCAATTCGGGCTAAAATAGTATAAAATTTAAAAAAAATGCGCGCAAATGTCCTAGTAAAATCTAAAATCTTGGCAACATGAGTGCACATGCCTTCCTCACGGTGCGTTTGGGGCCTCCAAAGTTTGGCCTGGCCCAGGGCCCCCAAAAAGACAAATCCGGGCCTGGGAAAAGCGCGCTACGTCATTAGTCAATTACCAATCGCTCGTCGCTCAGCGAATGAGTATAAATTCAGCTCTAGGGGACGAAAAAATCCCGTTCAGAAAGGACCTTTCAAGTATATAAATAGGGTCGGTCGGTCGGGATGGATCTGTTTTCTGGAAAAGGCAAAATGACCCTTAAAATATCACAGAAAGGTTGAAAATCCGAACAAAATCTGAGATATTTGTGCAAACATATTTTGAAATTGTTTTCAATCCACTTCAACCAAGATTTTAATTTCATTCAGGTAAAACAACAACAGTCTTCAAAACGTAAAATCTGGGTTGGTCGGGCCCCTGGTCGGGCCCGTGGAACAGGTTTGTTTTTTCGTCGCTGTTAATCTTTTTAAAACAACAATGAAAATATGTTACGTCGATGTCTTGGGAACACTTAAATACAAAAACTTCATTTTGTTTGCTGTTTTGAAATAAACCACATTAAAACGATTCAGTAAGAAATATGCTTACAGTTTGTGTCTGTCTGTTTATTGATTTTTTAAAACCGGGATTGCTCATTCATGGGTTAATTCTCTGTTCTTCTACGAGACCCAGAGAATCTAAGAATCTATAGGGAGTCCCGACCCATCACCATGTCCTCAAGTAACCTGCCCAGCCTTCCAGTCAGCCCAGCATCCAGTCACCACTTAAGGGCGCATGCCAGACCCGTACAGGGGGGGGGGGGTACGAAAAACTCAGTTTTTAAATGCTTTTTTAGTCAAATAGGTAAACATTTTGAGAAGGGCCACTTTTCACAAAATCGCCCCTTGGAAAAAAGATCTTCTTTTTCAAAATCCGCACTCCCAAAAATAAAATCAGCCCGGGCGCACCATTATCCATCTGGAGAGCATGGAGTTTGGGTTGGGCGAAAAAACTTGATTATTACAACAAAATATGTATTACCAAATACCTCTTTAATTGAGTAGAGGGAATTCAACATAACGTCTAACATTTAATGGTGCGCGGTGGAGGTTCCAGATCTCATCCCGTTGCCTGGTTACCTATTCGCCGTAGAAGTGATGTAATAAGAGGATTAACTACCATAGCAATAGATGAATACAATTTTTGAACGTATCGCTCTTCTCTACAAGAAGATCGCACTCATCACATGTGTATGTCTGCAATTATTGATTGAATACAATATAATAGAATTTTGTAAGTGTCAGCCAATTGTTGAAATCGTAAAAGCTCCACAACCAAACTCGTCATCAGGGTTGGCTTCAAAACACCATCAGTTTCCCCGCCGGTTCCACCCGGTTTCTATTGTTCTAAACAATGGAACACGGTTCAACCGCCGCGCCGGTCAACCGGCGTCCGACTTTTGAAGCCGTCCCTAGCTTAAATCAGTCCAGTCAGTGAACAATCAACATTGAATTAATAAATTCGAATTTAGATATTCGTCAGGTGGTCATGGGCGCCGCCATTACAGAAAACAATCAGGAGACAGATGATAATCCATTATACACAAACAAAAGAACAGAAAAATATCAATGAATTGTAATAGAACTGATTTTAAAATGCATCGATAGCTTTTCCATTTAAAATCCACAAAATCCACACTACAGCTCAACTTACCGTACTTTGCCTAACCAGACAGTCCATGCCAAAATTGTTACTACACCTTTACATTTCATCGAATCTCTTTTTGATGTCTGTCATTTTGAACATCACACTTGAAAGATGTATGCTATGTAGAAACTTTATTTTGCAATTTCATAATTTGCATATAATTAGCATATTTGCAAGAAAAAACATTTAAATCAATAAATACCTATATTTTTCACAATTTCAATATTTTATTAGAAATTAAGCATGTAGGCCTTTTGTTATGACTTGATGAATGAAGCTGTTAAAACAGATTTTGATATTTTTGCTTATTTTTCCTTTTTTGCCCCAAAATGTGTAAAAATCAACATTTTTTGGATGACCTATATTTTCTTTGAATATTTATCAAATTTCTTAATTTAGGTATAATACAGTGCAGAAAAAGATGTCAAAAAATCTGTTAAAACAGATTTCCAATAAATTGTTCCATTTTCCATTTTGGGTTAAATACTCAATTTTCATGCGCGGGATATTTGAAACATAAAATGAAAACATGTCCATTGCACTTTTTCCTCGAGATGTACTATAATATCAAGGTTACGGATATATTATAATCCCTTCTTATCTTCACTGATCCATCAGATACCTATTGTTATGAATGATCAATGAAAA
Organism: Amphiura filiformis; assembly: GCF_039555335.1. Classification (NCBI taxonomy): domain Eukaryota; kingdom Metazoa; phylum Echinodermata; class Ophiuroidea; order Amphilepidida; family Amphiuridae; genus Amphiura; species Amphiura filiformis. The sequence continues at coordinate 6,856,125 of NC_092631.1, forward strand.
GGTTCAGAACTGGGCTACTAATGGTCTGTCAAGTATCTATAGTTGTTTTCATGACTGTGTCAACTCAAAAATCATGCAAGGTCGAATGTAGGAAAAGTATGATCAGTTGAGCTGTACCCCTGTGGAAGATTTAGCTTTTAAGCTAAAATGGAAACTTAAAGTCTTCCACAGAGGAAGTTGTGGAATATATGGGTAAAGCCATAATAGGGAGTATGGTCAAGGGGGTGACACTAAATTCACGGTTGTTCTATTAGCAACGCAAAACCTATGAAAAATTCCGCTGGTTTACTAGCTAGAAAGTGAGGCCAGTTATCGATCCGTTATGAATAATTCATGTTCGGCCCCTTGGATAATGTTAATTGATATTGGCAAATAACAACGTTGTTAGTTTTGCGAACTTTGCCTGTTCAATGAGAGTATAGCGCGCCCCCAATACATCTGGGCACAAACCAGGCGAAAAACGATCCAGTTTAATGAAATGGCGGACGGGTATTCCCATCAGGCACCAGTGATATGTTTTTTTTCAAAGAAAGTCTATTAATTTGATATGAAATGACATTTTGCAATAGCAAAGTCAAAATTAGGACTTGAGGTTAATAATATGAAGGAAATACGTGACAAAGGCAAGGTGTGAAACACAAGTAGTATTTGAAGCCTCAATAACCTTTGATACCCGACCTGACAGCTCCTGACCTTCCATAGCTTTCCATCATGGCGCCTTATTCGTCTTTATGTATTTCTATTTATGCTCTCAAGTAAAATAAAATACCACCAGCACTAAGCAGACAGAATGTTACTTGGCTCCCGGCATGAATTATTGATTTTATACGGAGGTAAAGAAATACACAGTTGCCTGCAAGCCGTGCAACATACTCCAAATACTTACGGTAAATCTGAATAATGGTCACATGTTGACATATCATGTGTTCGGGAAATCACGTGGTAACATTTTAAGATTTCAGGCTTGTTGACTAGTTAATTGCCATTTGTACTCTTTATTATTTATCTTTGTTAATTAACATATATTTTAAATGCTGATAAATCGTGGTTGGCTGCCCATGATATCTGTTAAATTCAATGTTTTATGAATATAATTCTACCACGCAGAGGGGTCACGCAGAAGAATTTCACCTTACCTGACTTAGCTAGATTTCGAAGCTCTGCTCTTCAAATTCATGTAAATTTCAAAGTTTATACACTTAATATATTTAATATGATACTATTTTTTTGTTATAACCAACTGGTACACGAAATATACTAGCTTATTACCTATACAGATAGGTGAATATCAGCCTTCACTCAGCAATTTGACATGCCCGGCATATGCAGCCATTCTCCGTCTGGATAATATGACTGTCGCCCTCAATACGTCTGGGCACAAATTTAAATAACAATACGCTATTTACATATCAATGCGGCCTCATGCTAATTAATGCTGCCCCATCCAGGAGTTCATCTATGGTATGGTTTCAAAATGATTATAACCCTGACCAATTACATTTGAATAACATACACCTCCTGAGGAAGATATCTTCCACAGGGGCAGTGTGGATTTCAACTGGAATAGCCCATTTGCACTTGGTCTTCATAGTTGAGATTTTCTTTTTCAGATGGAGTTTGAAAAACGAAATTTTACAAAATATTTACTGATGGAAAGCGAAGGTATTATATATCTCCTCTTGCAATCACACACCTTTGTTTAATACCCATGGCGTACACATCATCATCATAAACGCTTCTCGTCAGGCGGTGATGGAAGCGATATCGCCAATTTTGAGGTCGCCATTGGATTAACACATAATCATGAAATCTTCATAAACAATTCTAAATTTGTTATGTGGTGTCAAAGCAAAATTATCTTACTCTAAAAGCGTCGGGGTACGACCGTGTACCACACTGCAAGTATGTTAATTTTCTATTTGTAATTGCTAACCGTGTATTTTGAATGGAGCTGTCAGCCCTGTATCTTCGCCAGCCTCGTACGTCACGTGTTGCGCTTCCTATGCCGCCTGCTTCTCGTCAGCAGTTTGACATAGCGCCATCAAGTGTACACAGTCATGAATAGGCCATTATTTAGGCGTGAAGGCATCGGGTGAAGGTCACCTTTCCAGACTTTTTGTCTGCAAGCAGTAAATGGCAGCCATTGGTATCAATGGATTGTTTAATACGAATTAATCAATTCGGTATCACTGACTGTTCAAGGTGCCGTGGATAAAGCATGAAGTGAAATCAGATTTTACTCCTTTAAAGATAATGAAAGAGTACCGTACCGTACCGGCGTCCATACACATTACAATAATTCCTTTAATATTTCTGCACTAAAATGCAGTGAGAGGATACATGAAATTAGCAAATGGCATGGGCAAATGGCGCCTCAAACATATTTTACACACACAAAATTATGCACAACTGCCACCAACCAGTCATGTGATGTTGTGTTCTGTGCCTCATGTACAAAATCTGTAAATGTTCCTTCGCTAAATGTGGTCAGTATAGCTTTATCAGTCGTCCACTGATTGACATAGGGCAGGCCTATGAGTTTGGGCCGGGCCTATCCGCGGCGGCCTTTGCCTCCTCTAGAAGCAGTTTTCGTAGCACCACCCGAGTCCGTGGAACAGGTTTTTCGTTTTTTACTACCAGTTCCCGGAGTGCAATCAGGGTCCACGGTTTTAGGTGCAGGTGGTACGTATACAAGTTTTCCATTTGCATTCAACTCGATCCGTTTCTTCACACTGGATAGGTTATATAGAGAGAAATAAGTTAATTAATTAGGCTAATTAATAATCAATTAGGAAATAAATAAGTAAATCAGTACATTAATCGATAAATACAACAACAATAATTAAATCGGAGGGGGAGAATTAGCTAGCTGTGTTTGCACTAATATTGTTTGGTCATTTTCATATACTTTGAAAACTTGCTTGATTTATTGTGGTGAATGAGATATGTATGTTTTACAAAAGTGTTGTTGATTCAGCTCTCTTTAGGCCTACAACATAACTCAAGAACCACAGGACATACGAAGGTATAGGCCTATATCTGTGATATTTGAATTTTTCTACACACTCGCTATGAAATGATTAATGCAATTTTGCCAAAGCTCACTACCATTCGCAAGATGCTGTGAACTACCAAATCGCAACAGTTATATAGTTGCTAACCATTCATCATTTAGCAGACATTATTACCAAGAGGGTACAATACTTTATCCAGGGGTTAAATAACAGGGAAACTGGGTGGGCATACACCTACCCGGTGAATTGTTTTGTACACCCATCAGTAAATTCAACCTGTCCATAATCCAAAATGCCCCCCCCCCCCCGGGTGGGTCTTCAAAAATTTTGTACGGGGATGTGCCATGCAGACTCTCGGATGCTAACTTTCTCTATTCCTACTTTTAGCTGTTTTTGCTACCCATCAGTATACCAATTTTCAACAAAAACACCCCATCGATATACCAAAATATACATTTAAAAGCCTCCTTTAACCCCTCCCCCAGGAAATACCAATCCAGAAATTATTACTTACGGTCGAAAACAATGTACATGGCATGTAATGCTGGCAACAATTACGGCCAATCCCAGCAGGCAAATGGTTAACAAGAAAAACACTCTCCAACGAGCACTCACATGAGACTGTATAAAGCAATCAAGAAATAATTGGCAAATAATTATGTTTCAAGGAATTCATTATAGGCCTACCAGAAACATACAATAATGGTTTCTATGCATATAGACCTTTCGCGTTCATATACATCCGAAGGGGGAAAAGCACAACAAACAATATAAAAACCCCACCCGAGTCCAAAGCTATCCCCAAACCCACCCCACACAACGGCAAACGCCTAAACGATAATTCTCCCAGATGATAGAGTCTCGTTACGCATTACTGGTCACTATAACATGTAGGCTATAATGCACACTTTCCGTACACCGGTTGACCACACCAAAATATCATACTGCAGTTACTGTCCGTTTTCCTATACACAATACATAGTGCTCTCACCATTGACGCGTGACCTCTACAAATGATGTATGTTGGAAGAATGGGCACTTGCCTTGTTAACATCACTGTGTGAAAAATAACCAGCCAATATTTAAATTATTCTCCAAACTTCTAGCAAATATATTTCTCTAACATGACCTAAAATTACAGCTAGGTTAGATGTTCAGAAATAGTCGCACTTTTGTAAAATATGAGTGAGGGCAAGGCATAGCTAGCCAACTCCCCGTGTTAATTGAATGGAGATTTGACCGAAAATATTGGTATCGGACCGTTCACTTCTGAAGGATGCCACAAAAAAACGGTACAAGCTACATTTCAACTATTCTCTGGCAATCATCATGATGAGTTTCTTATATAGTATGCCGAAATTGGGTACTGTAGGTGATTGACAAAGGGTCGCACTTTTGTGTTTTAGGAAGGATATGTAAACGACAGATAACACCAAAAATATGAAGAAATTATTTCCAAACCGTGTTAAGTCAACAATCATTATGTTACTCATTTTCAAGAATGCTGGTTAACAAAAAGCAGGCATTGTCTCATTTCGTGAACAAAGCTCCACTTCCTTACGTTTCCTTTATAATCGGTTACCCAACTGAAGCTGTATTATAGCAGCTCATTGCTATATATCGCACATATAAACAGACACATGTGCACAGCCAGAGAAGATCCGATTTAATCAGTTGAGCTGTTTCAATGAGTGTTATCTTGGTTTAATAGCTTTTAATGGGGTTTAAGTCCTGCAAAGGTCGAGGTGAATTCTACTGTAGACATGACTGCATCATGTCGTATCGTTTCAACCTTCAATTTACGATATCATTGGCAATATTAACACATACACACGAGCACCCCGTACACACAACCCTCCTGCCTACAACCCCACTACCCCTAAACACCCCCACATACAACCCCACCACCCAAACACTATACTTATGATTTCATACAAAAGTGCATGTTGAAGAACAAAATGGATCGTTGGAACTCTTTAAAATCTTAGAAATTTTGTAAGTTTTGGATTAAGAATTTTTTCTCACACGTTCAATCGGGACTTAGGCCCTACATTCCACATCCTGACCCACCCCACCCCTCTAGACACAACACCCCACACAAATACCACTACTTGTATTCACCGGCAAACGAGGATGCATGTGATACACACACCGTCAAACGAGGACGTTGACGTACTGACATTTTCCGCATAACCGTGGACGTCTCAGACATTTAAGTATATCCAAATGAGGGCTTATAATGTAGATATGGTGTATCCTGGCAATCAACGTCCACGGTTTGCACCAACGCACACCTTCTTGTAATACCTCCAAACGAGGACCTCATTCTGCATATGATTTAATTATACCGAGGACACGTACACCCGTTCTTAATCGACACACACCGTGGACCTCACACCCCCACACACCAAGCAACTTACTATCCAATCGTGATTCGTTCTATACCCTCCTAAATAGTGGATCAAATGCATTTTTGCATCATTTACGTTGTCCTGGCAAAGTAAGAAACCGAGAACGTCCTCGGTTGGAGGCGTGTGCTCTGTTGTATGGTGTGTATCCATATGTACGTCCTCATTTGGAGGTATTTACAAACGTACCAACTCACCCCCACGTCATGCAAATAACACAATGCACACCGAATACAAACCTCCTTCATATATTTAAGATCACAGTCAGGAACTTCAGGGTCACTGTCACTCCGACACTCATCCATTGTGTGTTATGTCATCTTCAATACACGCATATAGTAGGTTCAGCTCAGATGAAAAGTGCGTCTTTACCTGTATTGGCCCTGTATCTACTATGATGAGCTTTATCCAAATATTGACAATTTTATATGCATATAGGGATGCGGAGGAAGAGTTTTTTCTGTTCTGACTAATGACTGAACATTATGACATTATGGATCCTTGGTACGTCCCATAATGCCACTGTCATCGTTCATACTCAATTTAAATTAATTCATTAGAAGTGACACTGACTAGACGAAATACATAGGCCTATAATATCTAGGATAATTGTATTATAATACAAAAAATGTAGCACAGTGATTCTCATAATGTGCCACCAAAGTTAATAAAGGTTTGTAGAGTGCCACATATAGGCACTTATTTCTTATCCTTTTCTCTGTTTTCATTTTTCAATGCCTCTTAAGTTACATTTTGCACTGTTGTTGGTACTTGTTTTGCCACCATCTGAGGAACCTGAATGTTAAATGACTATAATAAACGTTTTCACTGCCTGTCATGACTGTATGATCATGTGTGTTGTGAAATAGTGAAGTGGCAACATTTTTAAGTGGCAACCTATTAAAATAGGCGCCGGGATGTGTATAGGGGTATGGGGTGTGGTGGGTGGGGGCGGGGCACCAGAGACGTAACAACCGGGGCAGGGGGACAAGTTTTCCTCGGTTCGAAATACCAGGACCAAATTGACCAAGAGGTTTGGAGCGATTATTGAAAAGGGTGCAACTTTACTATAGTCTCATTACAAGACTGCCATACCCTATTACCATAAACCCTATTACCATAAACTCCGTAAACGAGGATTGGACTCAAGTTGTACCCATCGGATTTTCGGTAATTGTATTTTAAGGTTAAAATTGCAAATTTCGCGCGCATTTGCCCGGTCAATTAATTTTAGTAGCGGATCAACGAGACAATTCGGAAATTTTGCCCAATCCCCCTGGCTTGATGGCCCGGCATGCTCCTCCTCCGGTGCATAAAAAGGGAGGTTTTTTGGGGGAGGGGGGACTCGACTAGGCCTATATAAATATTTTAAGAGTGAGCATTTTGCCCACTGATGTTGCATTATGGGATATGTACAAATGGGGGATAGACTGAATACGGTATATGCATACGTGATGTTAGTTTAACGTTATAAAGTGAGCATGCTAATGGACGATCCATTTGCCTCAAATTATATGCTTATTTAACTCATCAAGGACCTAATTATAGCATACGAGGATACGTAATAGTCCAGGAACCACGGTCTTGTTTAAATCATAATAAGGGACTGTGCAACAATAAGACCAATTTGTTTTTTCTTGCCCTCCACCGACCTACCCAAAATTGGCCAAAATCAGGGTCGGCCTTTCAATTTTTAAAAAAATTTTTTTAGTTTTTAGTTTATAATTTTAATGGTTTTTTATTACTTTTTCTGTGTCTAAATTTCATTTATAGCTGTCAATTCCTGCATCAATGTTTCCAATAAACTTGGCGACCGACCCACCCCAAAAATCCCACTTGAGGGCAAGTAAACATTTTTTGCGTAAGTATGAGCTATGTGGGATTTTTGACAACATAATTTCGAGATGATGAGATAAATGATGAGATACTTCGTGCCTATGAGACGACATAATTTCGAGTTAATGCGTACCAGTTCAGTTCAGTTAGGAGGAGCATGGAGGTAGTAGCTCTACCTCCATGGGAGGAGTGACACCTGTTGTGTGTGACTCCTCCTAACTGAACTGAGCTGAACTAACTCGAAATCATGTCTTCAATAATTATGTCGTCACTAAGTTATATCACCAACTCGAAATTATGTTCTAATTTCATGGTTTCGTCATCTCGAAATTATGTCGTCATCCTACACCCAATAACTTGGTTATGTAGGCTAAACTAGCATAGATAACCCTAAAACCAGTGGCGTGCTGGACTTTTTATCGGGTGGGGTGGGGTATAAGATGATTTGTCCATGCAAAAGTGCAATTTTACATAGGTGTTCACCGAATGTGTGCGTATTTAAACAGTACTAAACAAGGAATATTTCCTTTTCGTTTTTCTTGAGTTATCAGGGAGCAATCCGCCGGCCCTCCGTCGGGCACGTCACTGCCTAATACTAACATTATCCTTAACCCTAATCCTAACCTAAAATGCAATACACTCTAACTTTAACCTTTTTCGCACTATGATGTGTTTAGAATCATGTTCCCGATATTCCTGTATGTCACTGAAAGGCATAGAACTGGTTAAGGGATGAAATCAAAATTCGACCGGCGGTTGACCGCCGATTCCGCCCGGTTTATGTTGTTTTAAACAATGGATACCGGACGGAACCGGCGGTCATCCGCCGGTCGAGTTTTGATTTCATCCCTAAATAAATGAGGCACTTATGTAATAGGCCTTTGTCACTGATTTATATATTATGAGTTCCCTCCGCTCCGAAAGTCAATCGCGAAAAGTCTATGAGTTTGGTTGCACGCTCCAATTAACGAATCAAGCAAGCCGGGCAAGCGAGGCTCAGCTCTCTGAATGTATTATGTGGGGAGACGGAGCTAATTAAATATATTGGTGATACAGATAATTATTTCTGACATAGCTTCACTTTATTATTTTAATTGACTGATTGTGTATTTGCAACCGATTTTATGGCCTTCAAAAACGCCAATTTGAATTACCCTGATTCTAAATGATTATAATACTGAACGTAAAATGTCACGCACTTATGAACGCGTAATTTCTACTCTCCATTCCAGAAAAAAACCACTATTTTATTTATTAATATTAAAAAACGTTACCCTGTTTTGCCCAATGAAATATATTAAAGCTTTAGTTAGTTCTAACTGGCAATAAAAGTGAAAGTTGAATATTTCGTAATTTTGAGGGAAAATGGGCCTAAACCATGCAATTTTGGGCCCATTTGGGCTCAACATGTGAGTATAGACTGGGTTTGCTCATAATTTTGATAATCGGTTATCAAAGATATTAATGAATTCGTTTTCCAAAAATTATAAATTTTAGAATGCAAAACTTGAAATTAGTCTTAGTACTAATCTTTGGGCTTTGTTGCCACAGCATAAAATGTACACAACACACCCTAAACACATGCTTTTGTTCCTTAAAGGGGCATTTCGTCATCCACAGCCTCATCCCCCCCACGTTTGACAAAAAAGTTCAGATTTTTATACCACTGGAAACCTCTGGCTTACATAATGTTCATGTATTTGTTCAAAAAATTCTTGCAAAAATATCGTCAAATTTGTATTTCGTTGTGATACACCAGAATGAAATTACAACACAGTGGCCTATATGGAGCAGTGTCATAAACAAATCATGCATAGCTCACAAACGCAAAAGCTCTGGTACCCAGGCACGAGAGTGGCTTTGCTTGAAAAAAAAACTGAAGTAGAACGAAAAAAGCTGAAAAACAGCGTGAAATTGGCAAAAAAGACCCCAAATTGGGCTGAAAATAAATAAAAATATGCAAATTTGAATTGTCAAAAAAGCTGAATTCAGCTGAAAATCTCATGTCTGGTACCTTCTGCTTGTTGACCTGGTTCAACTTCATTGAGGAAGCTTTTCATACTTTGCACTATGGATAGTGAGGATGGAAAGCCAACCACGCCAAAAATAGACTACTATGATCCACACAATAATTTTCATTAAAAGCAATTAATTTATTCACTTAATTGACAATTCACATAATTATCAGAACAAATAATACAAAACACAATCACTTTCATCATATATTTGACCTACTTTTGGCTACATGTAGAAATAGTACATTTTTGGGGATGAACAGTACTGATACATTATCAAATAAATGAAAGGGTTTTCTATTTCTATTTTTTATACAAGTGATTGTTAGGCCCCTCCAGGTTTGTCTCAAGAGACATGTATGTGAAATTGGATTTGCAACATACAGTGGCAGCGCCAGGAATTTTTTTCTGGTGGGGGGGGGGCATTGAGGTGGTAAAGTGAATTTAGGGGGGTCAAAATCAACAAATTTTACATAAAATTACCATAAAAAGGTGAAATTTTCGTAATTTTGGGTTTTTACTGGGGGTGGGCAACAGGAGGTATTTCCCCTCATGTCCGCCCCCCCCTCGTGGCGCTGCCACTGGCAACATAGCCCTATGCAATCGCCCTATTCTTAGTTGTCCAATAAAAAACTCTTCAATTTATAATCAAGAATGCAGGAAGGGTGACCTACTTTTTACAGCTAAAATATATCAGTGTTTTATAAAAAAATTTAGTAATTGTACAAAGGTAGGAAGGGGGGGGGGTCTAATACCTTCCAAGACATGTAAACATGAACTGAGAATATATTTCATACATATTTTCTCAGCTTATACATGTATTTTAACATTTTGGTGTACGTAGCTTTGCATATCTCGTGTCTCAATTCATGTTATTTGTACTCAAAATGTATCATAAATTTGGAGAGTCATTGATCAAAAATATAAACAACTTCCACCCTTGAGCAGAGCAGAACTCTACAACCCCATAATACTGATTGCTCATTATTTTTTACATAATAATTCACCAAAGTTAAGGGTATACGATGTATTGTTGGTCGAAGCAGCAAAAAAAATGTAGTTCACAGCATCTTGCGAATGGTAGTGAGCTTTAGCAAAAATTGCATTGCTTAATTCATAGTGAGCGTGTAGAAGAATTCAAATATCACCGATATACTTTTGTAGGTCCTGTGGTTCTTGAGTTACGTTGTAAAGAGGGCTGAAACAACAACACTTTTGTAAAATGTACATAACTCATTAACAACAATAAATTAAGCAAGTTTTCAAAGTATATGATTTGTAGAATGAACTTTTGCAAACATCAAAGTGTTATTATTCAATAATATATTGAATCAGATAATGAAAATTGATTTTTATTTTGACTGCTTCGACCAACAATACCTCGTATAACCTTAAGTAAAATAAAGCATTGAGGCTATGGACACTATGCAACTCACCAATAAAAAACAACAATAACCTTTTAGTACTGAATTGGAAGGAGTACATGTATATAAATGGGTAGTCTGACAGCAGAGGCGAACCAACCCGGGAGGACTCCCCCCCCCCCAAAAAATACTGAGACAAAACTCTTCCTTTGTCCAACATTGTCCCAATTGTGATCCATTTCAGCATTAAAATTGCAAATATTTTCACACATTTGTCCCAGCTGGAAAAGTAATTTCAGTAGCGGGTGAGCGGGACGATTTCAAAATTGTACCCCTTTGGCCCGGTTGCCCCGGTACGCCACTGCCCGACAGATTAACTGATTGAGAAAGTCAGACAGAGACACAGAGACAGACAAGACAGAATAAGTCAAGAGGGAAAGAGACAAGACACAGGAAAAGCCAGCAAAGGACACTGATCACTGTCAAACTCCTCAAACAATATCTTACAAGTACAGGTTTGGAGGGTTTTTTTTTTGCATATATTACAGGTAATATGTACTAGAATATTCAGATAAATAAAAGCTATAATTTCATAACAATAATTACTACATGTGATATTTCACAATATTACACACACTATTAGGATGATTGTATTCATTCATTTGCATTTTGCACTCACAGTGATTTAGTGATGGGACGCATTATACATTAATCAAGCCTTAATATGGAGGTAAGCTATGCACTGTGCAGGTTAAGTACATGTATACATCTGATAACCATAAAAGTAGATTTGATACTGTTACAATAACGTACAGTCCAGCCTCTTTTATCCAGCCTTGATGGGACCAAGCACTGACCGGTTAAGTGACAAATCCGGACAAGTGTCAAATCCGGACAAGTGTCAAATCCGGACAAGTGACAAATCTGGACAGTGTCAAATCCGGACAGTGTCAAATCCGGATAAGTGACAAACCGGATAAGTGACAAACCGGACAAGTGACAAATCTGGACAGTGTCAAAGCCGGACAGTGACAAATCCGGATAAGTGACAAATCCGGATAAGTGACAAATCCGGACAAGTGTCAAATCCGGACAGTGTCAAATCCGGATAAGTGTCAAATCCGGACAAGTGTCAAATCCGGACAAGTGACAAATCTGGACAGTGTCAAATCCGGACAGTGTCAAATCCGGATAAGTGACAAATCCGGATAAGTGACAAATCCGGATAAGTGACAAATCCGGATAAGTGACAAATCCAGACAAGTGACAAATCTGGACAAGTGTCAAATCCGGACAGTGTCAAATCCAGACAAGTGTCAAATCCGGACAAGTGACAAATCCAGACATGTGACAAATCCGGACATGTGACAAATCCGGATAAGTGAATTATGTGCAATTCTGCATTGATTGTCTGATAAGTACTAAAATTGGGGCACCAAAAAATTACGCACTATGGGGTAATAACACTGAAAGATGGTGTTTGAGTGTTGTAGGTAACATACACGTGTCATGATGAATGTGCCATTCCATTTAAAATCCACACCACCTCTGTGGAAGATTTTGGAAATATCTTCCACAGGGGAGAATAAATTTCAAATGGAATTAGCACATTAACCAACTCGGGGGGGGTGGATTTTAAGTGGAATAGCCCAATGCTTCATAGCATGAAAATAAGCTTATTCAAAGCTTTAAAAATGTGATTTCTAGCCACTAATTCGTATCAAAGAGATCCGGATAAACAAGGTTGGACTACATTTCTGGTATGGATGACAATGATAATAATCATTACTGTTTCCTAGCTGCTATACAAAAAAAAAGGAGTTGTTACAAAATTCCAGTTATGGATATTCTTGTCATTTTGTTATATTGGCCTATTAAAATTTAAAATCCACACTACCCCTGTGGAAGCTTTTGGAAATATCTGCCACAGGGGGAGAATGTTTTACAAATGTAACTAGCAAGGGTTAATCATTTTGAAACCCATACTCTCCTGTATTATGGTTTGACCTATATCTTCCACAACTGGAGTGAGTATTTCAAATGGAAGTTACCCAATTGTCTATTCTATTCAAAACTTACACTCCCTCTGTGGAGGACTTCAGCTAAATCTTCCACAGGGGTAGTGTGGATTTTAAATGGAATACCCCATTTATGACACGCTCTGATCCACCAATGGGACCAAAGTCGGCAATAATGAAAACAATAACAAACATAAGAAATGGCATTTGATATTACACTGCTCAAAGTAATTAAAGGATCAAAATATTCCATCCAGATTATCTTGACCATACTTGTACCTAAATCAAAATATCTTTTTATATTATGTGGCCTTGTGCATGCTCTACTAAAAACTGTAAAAAGTCTGACGTCGGCTTGTGCTGTCTCTTCCCAATTCTTCTTCTTCTTTCTTCTGGCAACCAATCAACTGCATCTAGCTCCGCAAGGGATTGACAGATTTCAACCAAACTTGACCCAAAAGACCACTGGGCTAGGCCAAACCTTCCATTTGACTTTGACCTTGCTGTGACCTTTGACCTAGCTATAATGGTCAAAAATGTGATTTCACAAAAAATGCTACTCCTTCCACAAATTTCATGTGATGAGGACATGGTTATATCATGTGACTTGACTTTAGTCGGTGTCTATAGGGTGTGCTCAGATAAGGGGTCAAAGGTCATTAAGGGGTCATTTCCGGTCAAAGTCTAAAAAATATTCAAAAAATCACTGTCTTTACAAATTACATAGCAGAGAGTCGCCATTAGCACACATGCATCGCTACTAGCCAGGGTCTTTAGGATGCCTACAGTTTTGGGGTGAAAGGTCATTAAGGGGTTACTTCCGGTCAAAAACCAAAATTATCAAAAATGTTCAAAAATTTTTATCTCAAAATGTAAACACACCAGAATAATATAACCAACATACATGAATTAGTGTTCCCTGATGTATGCATGGTATTTTTATTTTGGGGGTCAAAGGTCATTAAGGGGTCACTTCCTGTTTTTAGCTGAGTAACTTTAAGAATTTTATCTCGACAACTAAACATAGTAGAATTTTTAATTAAAATTGGAACAATGCATTTTGTCGGTGTACATAAGGTTTTTCTTTCATTGAGGTCAAAGGTCAATAAGGGGTCAAAAGGTCAATCAAAAATTAAAAAAAAATCAAAATCCATGTATAAGTTCCGATTAAGCTGAAATTCACCAGGAATATTTCTTATGACATCCTAAGCACAATGCAAGAGCAGTTGACCCCATCCGTAACCCAGGGGTCAAGTTATAGGGGTCAAATTGCGGCTTGTATTCAGCGTCTGTTGACTCTAGTTATGACTGTTTCATCTGGCACTTAAAACATCTTGAAAGATTATTTTGTTTTTGAAAAACATTGAATGAAATATTTTGATCCTTCAATTACTTTGAGGTGTGTAATTTCAGAGCACATCAGCAGAGTAATGTCTAAATGTGATGTGATCAAGCAAAATCAGTCGGAACTCGGCAATAATAAATTTTCAGTTTCTTACAGGATAGTAAAAAGCATTTACAAAGCTGGATTTTGCAGAAAATGCCATTGCAATTGAACAACCAGTTCCAAAGATATGAGCAATTAAAGAGTTTCCAAAACAAGAGGAAACAAAAAGAAATATTTCCTTTGTTTGGCTATATCTCAAAATCAATATTTCCGAGTTCCGACTGATTTTGCTTGATCGCATCACAAATACAAAATAACTATTGGATACATTATGTTACCACAGATAACAAATATTACTAGATGACTTCAAAATTATTTATTTTAAATTAAAATTTTAAAATTAAAATTTTAACATTTACGTAAAACATGATTTGATTATCTGAAAGCAGTTAGAAATCACGAAGAAGTTTTTATTTTAATACAAAAATTATTTGTAAATCACTATTTCCTCCCCAAGTGAGTCAAGAATATGACAAGATATTTTAAGTAATACTGAATATTTCATTATTATTCTTATACACTACCCCTTAAAGCCATATTATAACATTCCCATAAAAATATATTCTTTTCCATAAAATGTTAGCCTTTACTGTCAGATATGTCCCCCTTTAATTTTCAGCCGCACAGCTGAGGTAAAGCAAAGAAAAATTGGAATTTACTACCAGCGTTGATGTCGCCAATGCGTGTCACTGCATCGGTCGTGCTACGGCAGGACGGCACAGTCCTGTGATGCGTGTATGACCTTCCCGCATACTGTGTTATGAACATTGCATACACATTTGACTAATATTTCCATCGTAATAATTCCTGGGTTTTATCTAAAATCTTGGATTTTGACAAAACTATATAGCACCTAAAGTCTTGATTTTTTGGGGGCATATTAGTTTAATACAGTACATTACAATCCTGTAAAAAACAAAATTTGAAAAATATTGAGGGCATCCTCCTCAGCAAATGTTACAATATGACTTTAACTTGACACAGACTGTTCAAATCAGCAATACGTTAAAGGAAGGTGACCTGATATATTTGGAAAATCAAATTCTTTAAAACTTATGTATAAACATAAACTGTTGTACCTTTCAAGCATTCATGCAGAAAGATCATGTAAATGTTCATTAATTGTTAATGTGACTAATTCTTCATGGAATTGCCATTTAATACAGCGTAAAACTGGTAGTCTACAGTGCTTTTTATTAATGATCATGTAATAAATTGATATCAAATGAAAGATCCTATTTTTCTCATTAACATACTGAAATTAGGAGTTCCAAATCGTTGTATATTTCAGATGATATCATCAAAAAACTGCTGAATTAGTCTAAAAATGTGGTATACCACATTTGAGACTAATTCGGAAGTTTTTTGACGATTTCGTCGTTAATATGCCGATTTGGAACTCCTAATTTCAATGTGTTAATGAGAAAAATATGAGCTTTCACCTGATACCAAAATCTGCATTTTGATAGGGTGGGGATGAGGCTGTCAATCAGGTCACCCACCTTTAAGTGGGATCTAATGGTCCAAGTTTGCTTCATATACATGTACTCCAAACCTGTTTAAAGAAAAAGTACATATTATTCAAAATAATGAAAATTTTTTGCAAAAATCAAAACTTAATACTGGTGGAAAATTGGAAAAGTATGATTCATTTCCATTAGCACATATATCTATATAAGCAACTAATCTGCATTACAACAAAGACACATAAGACTTCAAGCTATCATCTAATTTCTGAGTTGTAGAATGTCACAACATTACAAGAAATTACAATATATTACAAATAATTTTATAAACAGAAGTTGATTTAAAATCATGAAATTTACATAATATTATAAATTGATATCATCAAATACAACATAAATTAGAGAAATATAATAACACTAGTAACTACAGCAGCATGATCACATATGGCATTTCTATTAAGCATTTGGAAATTGGGCAATTCCAGATGAAATCCATACACCATCTATGGAAGACATGACCTTAATCCACCACACAGGGAGTGTGAATTTCACATAGGATTACTTGAATGCGTGACTCCATTTGAAAATCTACATCCATGTCCTCTATATGGAGTGTATGGATTTCAACTGGGATAGCCCCAATTTCTACAAACCCCATTCATAATCTGGACATTTTGTAACTTATTTTAAACTAATACTGTAATACAGGGGTGTGAGTCACCACATCCAAATAGCACTGAAAAGCTAGAAACAGTGAGTAAAAGGCTGTAATTCGAAAAGATCCTACATACTTGTACAGCACAAGTGTGTACAAAAAATGAAAATAAAAAGCTGAAAGCAGAAACTAAAAATTTTGAAATCTGCTTAAAAAGCTGAACACCCTCCCACTGAAAAACAGGTAAAAACTAGATTTCCTATATTCTGCTTCATGATCATCATATAAAGCAGTCGGGTATTATCATTATCAGCTCTCAACAAATCACACATGCTATTACATCACAATGATGTATGACCTAATATATAATTTGCCATAGAAGTAGTGATGTAACAGGATTAATTACCATAGTGATGGGTCAAAACAAATTTTGAATGTATTGCCCTGCACTATAAGCAGTCTGCATTCATCACCTGTGTATCTGTCCACTCATAGAGTGAGTTTATAGTGAGCTAGTTTATCCGTTATTTAGTAGCGTATAAGTACTGCGAAATCAATATTATTGCATTTTTATCTTTCCATATGCATGCAGCCACTATAAACACGCTCATAGATTGAATACAATACCACTTTTTTCAAAGACACTAATCCTACAGGTGTGAGTAAATGTACATAGCCTCAGCAAAATGTGCAATTACTATCCAGGTCTTTATGCCTATTCTTTGATAAGAATTCTTTGAGTTATAGTGTATGACTTTGTCTAGTGTAGGGCAATACATTCAAAGATAGTTTTGACCC
Source organism: Amphiura filiformis (assembly GCF_039555335.1). Classification (NCBI taxonomy): domain Eukaryota; kingdom Metazoa; phylum Echinodermata; class Ophiuroidea; order Amphilepidida; family Amphiuridae; genus Amphiura; species Amphiura filiformis. The sequence goes on from NC_092631.1 coordinate 6,873,146, forward strand.
ATCACTACGGTAATTAACCCTAACTGAACCAGGTCTCACCAAATCTCACTATTAAAACCATTGCTCGTGCATGCATTGCACGTAATGCGATGACGCAATCAGCCTAAGTCATATATACCCAGGGAACCGTTGGCCGGGCCAACATCACCTGTGTGCCTACAGGTCGGTAATCTTCTGCGTGGCATGCGAGGGGTCCGAGGTTCAAATCCCGGGGGTACCAAGTGACTTCTTTGTTCATCTTCTCTCCTTTTTCGTTTCTTCTTTCCCTTCCGATAGCAATAAGTACTGCGAAATCAATATTATTGCATTTTTATCTTTCCATACCACTTTTTTCAAAGACACTAATCCTACAGGTGTGAGTAAATGTACATAGCCTCAGCAAAATGTGCAATTACTATCCAGGTCTTTATGCCTATTCTTTGATAAGAATTCTTTGAGTTATAGTGTATGACTTTGTCTAGTGTAGGGCAATACATTCAAAGATAGTTTTGACCCATCACTACGGTAATTAACCCTAACTGAACCAGGTCTCACCAAATCTCACTATTAAAACCATTGCTCGTGCATGCATTGCACGTAATGCGATGACGCAATCAGCCTAAGTCATATATATCCAGGGAACCGTTGGCCGGACCAACATCACCTGTGTGCCTACAGGTCGGTAATCTTCTGCGTGGCATGCGAGGGGTCCGAGGTTCAAATCCCGGGGGTACCAAGTGACTTCTTTGTTCATCTTCTCTCCTTTTTCGTTTCTTCTTTCCCTTCCGATAGCAATAAAACCTTATGTTCAGTTAGGGTTAATCCTGTTACATCATTACTTCTACAGCAAGTAGTGGTAGGTGGGTAAATTTGGCAATCATTGCTACTATAAATCATGTAAGCCTTATACACTTATTTACACATTTAATATAAAAAACATGAAACCATGTATTATATTTTACAAGTTCTAATAAAATCTGGTCTTGACACAAAAACATTTCTGTGTATGGATTATAAGGCCAAAAAAATGTTTGGTTGCCCTCAGAGACTGACCCAAAAAATTAGAAATCTTGGGTCAGGTTTTTTTAACAATCACTTTTTTTTTAAAGAAACCTTACATTTGGACAGTATCAAGGACATTTTATATTTGTTATTCACTCATTTTATTTATCAAATGCATATTTGATTTAAAACAAGAAGTATTTTCATTTAAGGAACGACTTTACTGACCCTCCAAATTTTTGTCTAGAAAGGGCAACCAAAGAATTTTTTTTAGCCTAACTGCCTATTCCAATTGAAATCCATCCTATGGTAGACATGACCTTTTATACCTTCCACACAAGGGGTACAGATTTCAAAATGGAGTCACCCATACAGGTAACCCCATTTGGAATTCACACTCCTTGTGTGGAACATTAAAGTCACATCTTCCACAGGGGGTATATGGATTTCAACTGGAATGGGCCATTACAATATTACAAACATTATGTGTGGAAAATATTGTCTGTGTGTACATTTAACTTGACGTAAAGAAATATTTTTCACTCAAAAGTTTTTCGATATATAACTGAAATGACAACTTCTTCAAACCAGTGGTTTATACTGTCTCATAAATCTCTAGCCGAGATATCAAGGTCTGCATGACATACTGTCATATCTCAAAAGGCCATCTTGTGTGAATTACTTTTATCATTATCATCAAATAATGTAAGCAATACACTGTAAAATTAACTTGCATGAAATACAACAATGATAATAAAAATCACACAAGGCAGTCTTTAGAGATACGACAGCATGTGATGCTGTCGACGATATGTTTTACAGAAACTTGTAATACACAAACTGAAACTTGCACCTGTTTTATTTGGCTTCTTTGCCACAGCCCATCGTGGAGCACCCTCGCCAGCCTGTCCAACCTAAGCATCAAAGACTATATGGAGAGTGTGGCCCAGTGGTTAGAATTCTTGCATCTAGTATAATTCTGGCTTCAGGTTCCTTGAACATCCTTGAAACAAAGTCTTAATTTAATTGGTAACATCTGTAGATTGAATTCAGACTTCCACTCTCCCCATGCTGTATTTAGAGTTTAACCATGATGGAATCCCAACCTTTGGAGGGGATGTTAAACCATCTGTCCTGTTTACAGAAGAGCCATATGCATATCAAATCAAATAAGATGACACTAGGATCCACAACATGCTCATCTATCTGTGGCGCAGTTCTTAAATCCCAATACATATTGTATATTCATTATTCATTGAATGACCTTAGAAGATGTGGGTACAAAAACTCATACTCTGCAACTTGAGGTCAAATTTTGCACTATGGAATTGAGGTTATTGGACTATGCAATTGGGATGAGGCTATTGTGATCCATAGTGTGAGGATCCTTGCATGCATGGAAAAGTCGATGCAAATGTCAATTCACCAACATATAATGTTCAGCCAATTAGATTTGACTTGAAATACATGTCTGGTGATCACGTATTCATGCCGTGAATGATAATAATGCATGGGAATTGCACAGCTGACCTGCTGAATTCCCAGTTATCAATAGATGCATGTAATTGATGCCCCACTTCTCGACAGACTACTTTACCAAGGAAGACAAACTGAACTCATGAATGAAACAAAGAAGAGTCCGAACTTGTCTCATGTAGGGTAAATTAGTGTACTGGTAGATTACTTTGCTTATGTGCGCCGCTATACCATTTTTATATCCAATCCAATTTATAATCCAATAGTGAATTGGAGTTACCCATGGAGCCATATGGAGTCTGAAACTTAAAAAGCTTAAAATGGGTTGTCACTTCAAATACCATTAATACTATTACTAAGTCACATGATGTCGGAGTCTCCTACTCACATCACATGACTTTAACCATGTGATGCTCTGCACATATCAGATGACAGATCACATTAAAAAACATTGCATTGCATTTACAAGGTCAAACAAGGTCACATGACAAAATACAACCATTAAAAATGTATTATTGTACTTCAACAAGTAAAAATTCTACTAGTCTGTACGCCTTTCTTGAGTCAGTATTTAGTAAAACCAAATTTTGTGATTTTCTCAAAAACTACTCATTTTGGCAGGAATCTACTATGCTAGCTGGATTCCTTGCATCATTTCTGTTCTGAAAATACTTTTATATAATTATTATCATTATTTTTTGAGATACAATGAAAAACAATATCTGAATTTCAAAGGTAGTTTTTGAAACTGGTCAACAACACTCGCGTTTTGAACACCGAAACCATTCTCCATCATCAGCGGTGTAATGCTGTTGGTAGACTGACTGCTGATTCTATAACTTTCTAGAATATATGCTTCTCTACTAGAAACACCATCACAAAGGTAAAAAAGGGCATTGTCAACATCTAGAAACACTAGATAAGCATCAGTCAGTCTACTAACACTGCTGATGGCGGAAAATGGTTTCTCTGAAATACTTGGCTCAAAAAGTGAGTGTTGATGTCTATTCCCAACACATATAAATCCCTTCATTCGCAATATCTAAATTACTACCTCAAGTATGGCATACAGACCACAATCTACTTATTTCATAAACATGTAAATACATGTAGCATATTTCTCCGTGTATTTTCATAATTGTATAAATTGCTTCTTTATACTACAGCTTCAAAAATGTCAATACAAATATATTTTCTCAAAATAAAGGAATCATTTTTGTATAATTTTTTTCTAGCTATATACAAATTCAGTATTTTGGAATTGTGCACATTAAATTTACAGCATTTCATTATGATTTGGTATATCAATTCATACAAAATATGGGTTTCACTAGTCCCCAAGGCTTTGTATTTACAGTAAAACATAACAGATCAATTTAAAGCCTAACAGCAAAGAATTCAAACTTTTGGTGTAACCTTGGTATGATATTCATGAGCTAGACTTTACTAGACATTGCAATTGAATAAACACAGCTTTCAACACTTGTACATGATCCAAAATGCGATCATATATCCCATATTTCAAACTACAACGCGAACACACGACCTTGGATACAATAATTAAAATACTAACCAATCATAATGGTTGGTTTCACTTCCGTGTTATGCATGCACAGGCGCTATACGCTCATGTATATCGTCCAGTGTATGTGAAAAATTGTCACGCTGTCAGGCTGGGTTCATTCAATTGAAATTTCTAGTATAATGCAACGGCTCCATTGAGCAATTAAGCAGTTAACAGATTAAGCTATATAATCCCAATTACCCAATAGTCTATTCTATTTAAAACCCATACTCCCTCTGTGGAAGACTTTAGTTAAATCTTCCACAGAGGGAGAGTGTATTTCAAATAGAATACCCAATGTAGCTTGCTATTCTTACGAGGGCTTAATAGGCTTCATACATTCAACTGTACCTAGCAAATTAAAATTGACAGATATTTTCTAGACCTGGCAATTTGTGCATGATTTGACACCCCTTGCCACATGTAAACGTCCACTATTATGAAACTGACATATCCAGTTTAGGCATATTTGGCATATATATATCAACATCAGCACCATTAATACTCTCAACATGTCATTCAACAACAGTCCAATATTAACAAGGGATTTGTACAAGAAGGTCCTACCTGCAATAGCTGTCCTATAGACAATTTTGATATTCTATATTGTACACATGACACCTGGCAGCTATTACAAACAGGAGAGTGTTGCACAAAACCCTTGATATTGAGGTGTAACAAGAAGGCCTATCTACAATAGCTGCCTTATAGACATTTGACCATTTCTGTATTCTAAACTGTACAATATGGCACCTGTCAGGGGGAGTGGCAGCTATTACAAATAGGGCAATTTTGCACAAAACCCTTGATATTGAGGTGTTAGATCAAGAAGGCCCTACCTGCAATAGCTGCCCTATAGACATCAGACAATTTCTGCATTCTATATTGTACACAATCTAAAAAACTGACACCAGGCAGCTATTGCAGACAGGGCCTTCTTGCACCAACTCCCCGATAAAGTTTTGTCCAAGAAGGATTGCCTACACATTTATTCAAACAGGGGTGTGAGAGGCCACATAAGTATCAAAAAAGAAGAAATTTCTAAAAAAAAGCTGGAAAATAGGTGTAAAATCGGGGGTAAAAACGCCAAATATGGGCTACAGATAAAACAAAACATGTTCATTTTGGCAACAAAAAGAGGAAATCTGCTGAAAAGAGGAACTCTCACAACCCTGTTCAAATTAAAGAGGGATACGTTTTGAGAAATTATCATCAATACATATAGACACATAAAACAAGTAAGAATTTTGTTGCACTGATCATACACAGATCAAGAATAAAACAGGATTTCTGAAATAGTTCCTTGTGAGAATCATTTAATTCTCACCCAACATTTGCCACACACACATAAAGACTTTTACGAGAATCACTTTTGGATTCATGAAAATTTGTTTACAAGATTCTTTGCGAGAAAAGATTTGCGGATTCACGCCAAAATTCTAGTCCTCGTAAAATTTAACATATTTTTTCCAGGACGTTACCATCTTCAGATTAATCAATATTTGTACTGTCAAAACAAGAATAATGCATCCACAAGATTTTGACCCACAATCATGCTCCTGGATCATAACTAGAAAAAATAACCTTAACACAGAATAAAACTTGGACATATTGACTAGCACAGCGATTATATTGTGCAGGTCAAGCTCTCTCAGGATCGAGACAAGATAATGTTATTTACTACTTAAATCCGAAATTTAATTATTTATTTATCATGGGCATACAATTGCATCATGAATATCAGAGATATTGTCAACATGTAGTGGTCCTAGAGCACAACTTGTTTGCTAACCTCCAAGTGGTGCTACAATTAGTGGCACTGATTCTGTGATTCCCCGAGCATAACATGTTGACAAGGTCTCAATTTTGAATTACGGCATGGCATGCTGACATTCCCTGTATACTATGAATGCTCAACACAATTTGCCGCAGAAGTAGTCATAAATTACCATAGCGATACATTCAAAAATTGTTTTCACCTATTGCTATGGTAATTAATCCTGTTAAATCATTACTTCTATACAGCGGGGAAAGCAGGAAATTAGACCTCATAAGCGAGTCCAAATATTGATTGATCGGCGACATCCAGGAAATAGTTTTACAGAAGCACAACTAGCATTTTCATAATTCACACTTAAATAACCTTATCACACCTTCGTACTCTCATAAATCACGCTTAAATAACCTGATCACGCCTTCTTCGTGCAGTTTCATCCAAAGTTCTCTTTCGTTGTCTACATCGTGGAGGGCGGTTGATTTATTTGTATGCGACACAAATTTTGTGTCGTAGTAATGGAGTGTAAAGCGGGTATCATAGCCGAACCCATAGATGGTGACTTCATCGCAGAGATGAACAGCAAGAAAGACTACTAAAGCACCTGCAACGAAGGAAAACCACACAAAGAAATATTGTAATATTGTACTGTTTTTACACAAAAGGAGAACACAAGGCAGTACAGTGCACATACAGATCCCAACAGAATTAACGAAGACAGATATGTCATATTTGAAACCAGCAGCCAATAGCTGCATCTTTTAGCTCAGACTTAAGACCTCATTCGTTGAAATCGATCAAGAAGTACAGACACAGTGATCCAAAATGCCAAGGAGCATGTACCGTATTCATTCCAATAGGCGCCCATGCCCCAATAAGCACCCACCCAGGGTATTTTCAATTTGCTAAAGGGTACCATTAATGTTGAAGTGACAGATAGATGTTGATACAGTGAAATAGCTGCAGGACTACTAAGTCCTGCATAAACTTGCAATACATTTTCTGCATCAGAAAAGCTACTCGAACGTCTCGGGACCCTTTTATAATAATACGAAAATTTGTCTCTAATAAACGCCCCTTAATTATTATAAAAATTTAGGTAAACAAGTTAAAAAATAAGTGCCCACCCAAAATGACTTTGTTAAGGGCTGGGGTATGAGCGTTTGGACAGTATTTATTTTGGGACATTAGAGCACATCAGACATATCGAATTGCATTCTGAATACGAAGAATGTCATTCTGATATCAAATAATTTTGGTTTTTGAAATTCGCAATTTAATACACATTTTATGGCAAATCATTAAAATTGATATTTTTGATATTTAACAGTACTCGAAGTAAACTTTATAAATCTGATGATTTATACTTAGCGATATGTAGGTGGGATGAAATGCCCGACGATCAATTGAAAATTTTGACCTTTCGTATTGAAGATATGGATTTTTTCCCAAAACACAAAAAAAAATTAGGTCTTTTTGGGAAAAAAATCTATATCTTCAATATGAAAGGACAAAATTTTCAATTGACCGTCGACTTTTCCTCCCTGCTACATACACTTTAAGAATATATCATTAGATTTATATAATTTACTTCGAGGACTGTTATATATCAAAATTTGAAAAATATCAAATTTGTATAATTTATCATAAAATTTGTATTATAATGTGATTTTCAAAAATGAAAATTATTTGATATCAGAAAGACATGCTTCAGTATTCAGAATGCAATCGATAGGTCTCAGGTGCTCTCATGTCCCACAAAAAATACTGTCGAAACGCAATAAACGCTCATTTTAGATCCCTTAAGCGCCCTGGGCGCTCATTGGAATGAATTACGGTACATTCAATAGTTGTAGATTACTCCATTGGATGCTCTATTGATTTGTGCACAGAGTGTTCTCAAACAAGAAAACTAGAGCGTGCTTTCCATTGATTAAACTTTTGATTGGTCCTGGTAGCGCAGGTAAGTGGAGCAATCGAGGCATGTGCCCAAGGCGCCATTAATGGGAAAAAAGATTCTTCTTACCTGTTGTAGGCCCAGAGCCTTTGGCTTCCACAAGTTTTTTTTTCCTAACCAAAGTGGAGCAAGCGAGGCATGTGCCCAAGGCGCTATTCTTGCCATAGCATGGGAAAAAAGATTCTCTGTACCTGTTGTAGGCCGAGAGCCTTTGGCTTCCACAAGATGTTTTTTGCCTAACCAAAGTGGAGCAAGCGAGGCATGTGCCCAAGGCGCCATTCTTGCCATAGCATGGGAATAAAGATTCTTCTTACCTGTTGTAGGCCGAGAGCCTTTGGCTTCCACAAGTTTTTTTTACCTAACCAAAGTGGAGCAAGCGAGGCATGTGCCCAAGGCGCTATTCTTGCCATAGCATGGGAAAAAAGATTCTCTGTACCTGTTGTAGGCCGAGAGCCTTTGGCTTCCACAAGATGTTTTTTTTGCCTAACCAAAGTGGAGCAAGCGAGGCATGTGCCCAAGGCACCATTCTTGCCATAGGATGGGCAAAAAGATTCTCTGTACCTGTTGTAGGCCGAGAGCCTTTGGCTTCCACAAGATGTTTTTTTTGCCTAACCAAAGTGGAGCAAGCGAGGCATGTGCCCAAGGCGCCATTCTTGCCATAGCATGGGAAAAAAGATTCTTCTTACCTGTTGTAGGCCGAGAGCCTTTGGCTTCCACAAGTTATTTTTACCTAACCAAAGTGGAGCAAGCGAGGCATGTGCCACAGGCGCCATTCTTGGCATAGGATGGGGAAAAAGATTCTTCTTACTTGTTGCAGGCCGAGAGCCTTTGGCTTCCACAAGGTTTTTTTTGCCTAACCTAAGTGGAGCAAGCGAGACAAGTGCCCAAGGCGCCATTCTTGCCATAGGATGGGAAAAAGATTCTCCTTACCTGTCGTCGGCCGAGCGCCTTTGCCTTCCAAATAATGAGTGAAAACATAGCGGAAGAAATCTGGATGGACCATCTTTAACCTGCCTGGATCTATACCTGGAGTTGCTAATTTACTGCAAACGAGAAAATGACAGAGAAAGAAGTGTTAAATCACATAAATATTTTTTTTTTGAGTGAAGAACATCTTTACATGAAATAGAGTTGAATAGCTGCCTTATATAAAATAAGCCCATTGTAAGATGTTGATTTTCTTACTTGAATTCCTATTGACCAATAACTTATTCCAAGTTGGAGCAGTGTAGCATGAGTCATTTGATGGGAAGGGGGCAGAGCCCAATTGAGGGGGAACCTTCTTCTGTTTTTGGCAATTATCAAATTTCAATGGGATATTTCAAAATTTACACTTTGATTTGGAGTCCCTGTACCCTATGATACTACGTCACTGCCATGTTATTCTTCAACATTTAGACCTAATATGTGACCCGCTTTGACAAAACCCATGAACAAGTCGCATTTTTGACATTTCATTCATGATTTGAATGAAAAGGTAAGCACAAGACAGTAAGCTTTAAAATGATACCAACATTATATATAAAATAGCATCAATACTTTTCAAGATATGGCTAATTTTGTAAATGATACAGTTGATAGTATTGCCAAATTGCTATTCATGGGCCAATTAGTTTCATGCCTTACACAGGATTGAATAGGGATTATCATAGTTCAACTGTTATTTATTGATTAAATAAACCTCTTTTTAATAAGATTTGAAATGCCACTTAGTCCCACAGTCAAATACCATGAAATTAATAATTCCAAAATTTGATTTTTTTTATGGGAATGTCATTTTTAGAGGCCTATAACTCAAAAAACATGTCTGGCAACGTTTCAGGTTTTGTTGGACCTGATCACATATGCAAATGGCAGCTATTACACATGTCTACACACATAAGATGTCCTTGTACTCACATTATGATTTATCTTTGATATATCAAAGTAACCTCAGTGGTCAACTTTATTTTAATACTACCATATTACCACCTTGACTGCACTATATAATCACACGACCTAGTCCATCAAAGCTGAACAATGACTACAAGAAATGTGTATCTACAGCAAAGAAATAAACTCAGACACATGAAGATATCACTGCAATTATCTCAAACTGCTGAATCTCAGCTAACTATTCACTGCATAGCACCAAATGTAGAGGGCGATATTCACAAATTTGTTTCAGTGCGATGCAGTTTTTGTCATAGTTGCTTACAGCGCACAGTGTCAACACCCTGTATTATAAATATTTTTTTCCATACAGCTCAATACTCCGTTGAAATCAATATTCTATTATTGACACAGATAAAGAAAGTTTACATATGCATTGTGTTATAGGACGTGCACCTGGAACTTAACTGAATGGGCTAAATGCGTTCCTTGATACCTATAAAGTATAATTGTCATTCTCAAAATTAAATATATCTCAATTTTTACTTTGGATTTCAAATTTTTTACTTTAAAAATTCAGTAAAAGATATATACAGCAAGCTGCAAGGCCCCGCTAATTAGTGTACTGCTTTTCGAGTGAGTGTACTGGAAACAAAACCCTGGTTTTACCTGAAAACAAATTTTTTTCTTGTAATAGAAACATCATATGGGGTACTAGAGCATGCACAAATCGTAGTAATGTGTAGAATATAGAAATGCTGTGGTATCTCATATGATAGTCATGATATGCTTAGCCTGAGTCGCTCGGCCTATCTCGAACAAAATCACAATGCGTAGCTGTTAAAAAACGAGAGGATTCGCTGTACTATCACGGCAATTTTTAACACGAAGATATAGGGATGATGACGATGTGCAGCGTTAGGCAAATCATGTATACACTTTACAAACTAGGGGAATAGGCTGTTTGTTCAAGGGTCATTAGTCCAAAAAGTTAAGGTTTAGGACATTTTAGGTTCGGATTAGGGATAAGGTTTTTAACATGGAAAACTGAGGTCCTGGGTTCGATTCCCAGGCAGGATCACTTTTTCTACTTGTGTGAATTTCAAATGGGGCTACCTGAATGGGTGACTCCACTTGAAATCTACACTCCCTGTGTGGGAGATTAAAGTCATGTCTTCCATAGTTGTATGGATTTCAACTGGAAGAACCCATTCTGTTAAGTTGAACCAAGTTCAGCTTTGATTATGATCTGACCAACTGAGTTTGGGCCCTCTCCTGTTGAAGATATTACATGCATAGTTCATAGTGGGCCATCATAGATATACATGTATGTTCCCTCTCCTGTTGAAAATATCACATGCATCAATAATACCCTGTGCTACTCCAATCCACACCTCGTTGACATCAAAGTTTAATACTAGAGACATTTTTAATAAAGAAGTAAATGTTACAACTGCACTACTACTGATAACCATGCTAATTTAAGCAGTGCAAGACATATGCATTCAAAACTCACAGTAACGTATAACGTACAATACATGCAACCAAAGAAAAAATGTTAAACGCTCTTACAAGAGCAGTGTAACCTCCTAGTACAGATATGCAGAGAGATATTCTGCACAAAATAGTCTGTGCAACTGTACAAGAATTCACCATAGAAGAAAAAATATTTGGCCGACTGGCTGACCCTTCCTGCCAGAATACATGTCACCAGAAACAGGTTTAGCTTAAACATGGTTTCAGAATTTATTCATACCAACTTTCATTCTTCACCATGCAATGGTTCAATCAAACTCAGACATAACTCTACCAAATCTTACACATGCTCTTGTAACAGTATTTGAGATCCTGTTCAAGCGTGACATATTCTACATACAGCATACAAGTATTAGCTAGAAAGCCTTGATTCTAATTAAGATTGCATGCCCCCATGCATGATGCAATTACTTCCCTATCAATGTCAAAGTATCATTTCATGGAAAACAAACCCACACTCGATAGATGTTTCAATAGCTTTGAGGTATCAGTTTCTAACCGCTAAGATAACTTCAAACTTCTGGCATCTGATTGGAAGCATTTTTCACCTTGATGTGGCAGTGACATCAGTATGCATTGCATTCGGCACAGCATTAAATCGATAACATTCTCTCAAAATGCTGACATACACACGCACATGCAGAAAGATGCCGTATACAGGGATGTAAGTAAGCCTGAAGAAAAAACCCTGAAAATTGGGGAAAAGGCGCGTAAATTCAGGCTAAAAAGCCCCAAAATGGGCTGAAAATAAAAGAAATTGCGTAAATCTGGACTACAAAAAAACCTGAATTCTGTAAAAATCCTGAAAACTTACATCCCTGGCCGTATATATGCGCACGCTAAACAATGCTCTGCCTCAATGTGTTGACGTCACTGCCACATCAAGGTGAAAAATTGTATCATTACAATCCCAAAGTGTTAGCTATGAGAGATTTTTGGTGCACAAAATTTAAGGTGAATTAGAAATTGATATAATTTTATCCAACCCTGGTTTTGTAATCAAAAATTTCACAGGAAGAAAACAAATCCACCCTCTGTGACAGTTGGGTGTATGTATGGAGGGTGGGTAGGTACGGGGTGTGTTTGTGTACTTGTGCTTTACATGTAATTATACACAAAGTTAGAGTTAGAATTAGCTTTAAAACACAAAATAATGAAGGAACAACCAAACTTGGCAAATGAGGACACACACACAGAACTGTGTGACCATGGACATAAAGGAGCTGCGGACATGTTTCTAGATCAAAAACGGCATAAACAACGTCAGAGTGAGTCAGCTATGGTCCTACAAACTATGTAGAAAGCAAAGGATCTCAGGTGAGCAACAAATTTGAATTAGTTTAAACTTCATTAATTGAACAGCATAAACAATAATTGCAGTTTGCGGTGTACACTAGCACTGTAGAGTCTGCACTTGGATAGTGAAAACAAACTATATAAAAAGATTCCATATTAAGGGGAAACTGTTCCAGATTTTGCATTTTGGGCAAATTTGTTTTAATTTTCCTGTAAAATCAGCCATTTTTGGCCAAAATTGATTGGTTTTTGATCAAGTTTTTGCTATATTTTTCAACCTTTCTGTGATAATTTAGGGTAATTTTAAACTTCAGAAAAAAAAAAACCAAAAAACCGACCAACTGACCCTATTTGAAAAGTCTGACTGGTTTTATTTTAGGTCCCCAAAGGGGAATAAATATGTGCCCACACTTGGGTACAGGCTCCTCAGCCACCATTTTGAATCTATTCACTCTTCACACACACCGTATGCTAAAATAATTGTAATAACACCTTTTTTGAATCGCTATAACATCTTAGAGAACCAGATAAATCCGGGAACTGACGTCTGAGATTGACTCCATGCGACTATGATCACAACTCATGAATATTAAGTAGGCATTTAACAGTCATTAACCTATTGACAGCTTTGTGGGAAAGATTTTAGTCTATTTGCCAGCGAAGTGTTACGTGTAATCCGATTATCACTATGTCAACTGGATCACGCTTTTGAGTTCTGCACCATGATTGAAATGATCGCACCACAAAGTCTATGGCATGTACAATGTCAAAAGGTGTGTGATCCTGTTACCAGGGAGTTATGTAACCACTTCGCTGGCGAATAGCAAAAAGGAAATGTTATCATTAATTGGTAGGTGGATTGTGTGGAGTGAGCGGAACTGGCGGTGGTGGACACAAAGTTGGTAGTGAAAACTGTCCATGTTTGCCAGTGGTTACTTGTATGGTGTGGGGTGTGTATGGGGGTTCTTATCCAAGGTACATTGTGGGGTGATTTATACATACAAACCGACATAACAGGGTTTTTGCACAAGTCAAATGGCCGTATATGGCATCTAGAGGGGGTAGATATCATCGCAAAACGTTTACATACATACACGTCCTTATGGGGTGTCCTTATGTCAAAACCCCATAATGTTGGTTCCTACATACAGATCAACCCATAATGTCGGTTGTTACTTACATACATGTATAACCCCACAACGTTTGTATGTAAAAACCCCACAACGTTTGTATGTAAAAACCCCACAACGTTTGTATGTAAAAACCCCACTACCTAATGCGGGTAGGGGTGTGTGTGTATGTGTATCTGTCCCCTGTGCAAGTGCAAATGCAAAGCAAATCATACCAGTGCATGCCATGCAATACCTTTGAATGGAAGTACATGTAGTATTAGGTTATACAGCAGATGGGTATACTATGGGTTTACTGTGGATTACAATATAATATAAAAAACAACAATAATGCAATGTTAACAAATGAGTGAATGCACACAATAATATGATTAGAATAAAAAACAGTAATATGCAAATATATAAATAATGCTCAGGCCATTATTTGATTTTTCAAAAATTAAATATTTTTTTGATTGAGTACCTGATGGTTTGAAAACACTGTAATACAAATATTTCCTCGAATAGTTGCCCCCTCACTTTTTTCAACCAAGATGTTTCAAAAATGCCGATATTTCCATGCTATCTTGTGTAGTAAGCTTACCAAGTTGCTCACATGGTCGATAATAGCGTTAATGATCGTCGAAAATCTGGTCGGAAACCCGCAAGTGAACCAGAAATCAGTGTTTCTAAATCTAGTTCATACTTCGTAATTTTAGTGTCAGTTTTAAGCTTACCTAATGATTTTAATGGGAAATTACCATTCTAAAAATGACCTGTAATAAATGTTTTTTTCAATTGCAACTTCAAGTTTTCTGCATAAAAATAATTATAGCAAATTTTGATTGTGTAAATTATGAAAATATGCACTTTAACAGTAAATCATGACAATTTTACTAGTAGGTTATTCTAATAAAACAGGAAATATTAAGGAATGGGATGGGGATTGGTAGGGTATCTACGGGTACGTACTACTAGTGCAATGTGCTGTGGGCATCATCATCATAATCTTCCTGCTTAGTCTTTATCTTCCTGTTGTGCCCTAAATCGCGTAACTGCTCGCACTGCAAAATTCATAAAAACTAAGCACTAAAATAACTGGCTACATTTTTGCATTCCTCTTCTTATTAGACGAGGTTCCAACCACTAGAGCACTGTGCACCACTTCTTTATACTGAGTGCTGGCTTTTCCAGTTGAAATCCATACACCCCATATGGAAGACATGACCTTCATCTTCCCCACAGGGATTGTGAATTTCAAATGGGGTTACCTGAGTGGGTGACTCCATTTGAAATCTACACCCCTGTGTGGGATATTAAGGTCATGTCTTCCATCTAGGGGGTGTATGGATTTCAACTAGAATAGACCAATTTGTGTCCAATCAATACCTGCATAAACTAAAAGGTTGCATGATGTCATTTTTTTTGTAGTCGAATATGTTGACTATGGTGACTATTTACAGGTCAAGTTGATGTCAATTATTTCTCTCATTTATGATGCGTTTTGAAGATATAAATAGTTGGCCAGCTAACACCAGGTTAGTGTCCAAACTTATAACTATAGCAGCGACTATGACCATAGTCAATTTAGTCACTCAACCCAAGTAAACTACCTGCTAATTTCACAATGTACTTACTATTTTTTGCCTTTACTAATATATACAGGTGGAGGTCGACCCTTTAGCATGTGTAATGCATACTCCAGGTCATACTTCTTGAAGGCAGTGTATAGGTAAACGGCATTCTAGTACAGGGGAAAAAAGAAAAGAAGATTGTTAGGAAACATTGTTTGAAAGCTGCCTTAAGGGTAGACGAGGTATTGTTGGTCGAATCAACCAAAAAAATCGATTTTCATTATCTAGCTCAATATATTATTGAAAATTAACACCTTGATGTTTTGCAAAAGTTCATTCTACAAATCGTATATTTTGCAAACTTGCTTAATTTATTGTTGTTAATGAGTTATGTGCGTTTTACAAAAGTGTTGTTGTTTCAGCCTTCTTTACAACGTAACTCAAGAATATCATCACCGATAAAAGTATCTCTGTGATATTTTAATTCTTCTACACCCTCGCTTTGAATTGAGCAATGCATTTTTGCCAAAGCATACTACCATTCGTAAGATGCTGTGAACTACCAAATCACAACAGTTTAAAATAATTAATAACCTTAAGGAGAGTGGAATGGCAAGAGCCCACAGCAGCTGAAAGGAGTATCCCATCATGCATTGCAGTATATCAGCTTGCTCAGCAGCAAATGTATACAAAATATAAACAAGAGCCGCTTTATTGAGAGCTATTGATAGATTCACAATACTTTAGGGGTCTTTAAATATAAGCTTCCCTGATTTAAGAGAGTAATTGAAAGTTGAAGTGTGGGATTTTGTGTACATTTTCTATGGCACAATCAGTTCTATAATGGTACCACAAAGCATAATGGCAGGTGGTGGATGACATGCATTCCCTAAATTCAGTAAATTTTCATCGTCAACCGTGTAATTGAATGGGATTATTTTGAAATTTTAAAAGCGCTTGAAATATCACAAACAAATAGGCCTATGTTGATAAATAATATAAATACAAGCTAAAACCGTTGGGGTTTGATAATGAACCCCACAAAACTAACCGAGTATATGGAAAATGCCATACGGCCGGGCGGTTTTACGAGTTGCCGGCTCGATCATGTCATCCGCCGCCTGCATAATGGGATACTCCCTTCAGCTGCTGTGGCAGGAACCATATTTCAAGAGTACTTCTTAATATTTTGATATTAAGATTAAGGGATGGCGTATGAGCGTTTGGACAGTATTTTTTGTGGGACGTGAGAGCACGTCAGACATATTGAATTGCATTCTGAATACAAAGAATGTCCTTCTAATATCAAATAATTGTTATTTTTTTGAAATTTGCAATGTAATACACTTTTTATGGCGAATGATTACAAATTGATATTTAGCAGTCCTCAAAGTTAACTTGAAAAAATTTGTTGATATGACTTAAAGTGTATGTAGCTGGGATGGAAAGCCGAAGATCAATTAAAATTTTTGACCTTTCGTATTGAAGATATGGATTTTTTTCCCAAAACACCAAGAAAAAAATAGGTCTTTTGGGGGGGAAAATGTATATCTTCAATATATGTAAGGTCAAAATTTTCAATTGATCATCAGCTTTTCCTCCCAGCTACATACACTTTAAGTCATATCATTAGATTTATAAAATTTACCTTGAGGACTGTTATATATCAAAAATGTAAAAAATACCAAATGTAGGATTGTAGTGGGGGAAGTTTTTTTAATTTTTTCAAAAAAACTCCCCACACCTGGAAGACAAATGGTGGATCCCCTTAAGCCAAACAGGTTGTTTGGCTGTCGTCAACTGACCGATCGTAATCTTGAAAATCTGGAAAAAGAATTCGCTGCGCACAAGAATACCGATCCTAATTTTGGAAAGAAATAATTTTCCTTTCACAAACTGTTTGAAAACATGAATGAAGTCTACATAAGTAAAAGATGACAATTTAGTCTTTATTTATTAAGTTAAGTTTGGCTATGCGACCTTCTGTTTTTTGTAACCACTGAAACAAATCAATTTGCACTAATATGTGAAAGATTGTATTGCATGAACCATTTTTAATTTTGTGATTACAGTGTGTGCTTTTGGAGTTGTAATGAAATAAAATGCATCCAGTAATTTTTATTGGGACATACAGTACACTTATGCAAACTTAATTAGGGCTTCAAATTGCATGTAAATTAAAAGAATTATAATTAAATGTGAAACATCACAGTAAATTTACCAAACAGAAGTATTATTAAATCTGAAACATCAGAATGAAGATGTTTAACAAATTATATAACATTAATTTGAAACTAAACAAACACTGAATGTAATTAGTGGTAGTTGTATATACAGATTTTGAAAAAACAGAAATCTGAAACCAACCAAACAATGGTGGTAATTATATTCAGATTGCAAGTATTGATCCATGGAGGATGAAATCAATATTTGCTTCTCAAAACATTCCGCAGCCTGGATTTAATAATCAGTGCTGATAAAGAAAAAAAATAAACAAGTGTTGATCATAAATATTCATGAGCAACAGAATCAGTACATGTACTTCAAAAGCAAAATGGAAATGTTTCTGTTTATATACAGATGTGGGCTTTGAAGTAATTCTTACATTATTACTGTTGTTTTAAAGGGGCATGGTCCTGTTTTCTTACTTACATTAAGGACTACCATTAAAACACTGATTCCAAATTTTGAGTTGTATTGCTCATTTTGATATGAGAAGCAAAAACATGTACATTAACAATGCCCCACAGGATACACTTGACAGTTCATTGCTAAATTTTAAGAACTATTTTTTTTTGTATTTCACCCATGTACATTTTGTATATGGCCAGCTTATATAGAATTTTTTTTTTTTTGTAAATTTGTTTGCAATTTTATTGTTTTTGTTCTTTACATGTATGTTTGCTGGTGTTGGGCTATTGCAGCTGAAATCAATAAGACATTTAATCTTCACCAGGAGGAGTGTAAATTTCAAATGGAGACACCCATTCAGGTAACCCCATTTGATATTCACACCCCCTGTGTGGAAGATTAATGTCATGTCTTCCACAGGGGGTGTATTGATGTCAACTGGAATACCCCATTGCATCCCATGTGACTCATCACTTACAGGGTCTACCACATCTCTGATGTGCATGGACTCCGGGAAGAAAGTGTAAAAAGAAGTCTTTGTGCCGACATCTTGTGCGTGTCGTCCTTTGGATATAGCTCTGTTTAATCTGTTGATATAAAAGCAGTGGAAAGCAGAAAGTGAAAATGGCTATCAACTGAAAACATTTATTTTATTACATGTGACATGATCTGGTCCATGGGAGCCACAGGCGGCAAATTTGAAACTGAGATAATGGTAAAAATATGGAGTAAAAACAATAAAATAAATAAGAAAATAGACATCAAAAATCTTCATAACTTTAGAACTAAGTATGCTAGGCCTTTAGTGTTTTCAGTAAATGATATCTTATTGTAGGTATTATGTAGTAATTATTAAAGTAACTCAATTTTCAAAAATGCCTCCTTTGGCCCCCATGGACCAGATCGTGTCACATATATTCTTGACCTCGTTTTAACATATTATTGGCAACGCTATAATAATTTAAAACTTTTATTTAAAACAAAATCTCAATTGCAGAAGCCCAGCATAGTGCATATTTTGCAACTGTTTAATCGTTTCAAATAAATATGTCAGAAACTAATTAAACTGCATTACGTTTTCAAATAAGTAAAATTATGTTCAGGCCTACAAACCTATGACAGTGGATGGGAATCCATTTGGATTATTGCAGGACAATTTGGGAGAATCCTTGATTCTAGCAAATGTTGAGATATAGCAGGGCTGTCAACTCTCACACATTAGCTGTGAGTCTCACGCATTCGGTCATTTTCTCATAGTCTCAGACCAAGGTAGCATAATCTCACGCCTAGGTAGTAAATCATGCAAAGAGCTGTCAAATGAGTAAAATCTCACACATCGTAAAAATTTTTTTTATCCCTACCCCTCCCCAACTTTTTAGATTCTTGTGCGCCGTGGCTCAAATAATCATGGGTCAAAATAAACATTGAAGTCGTCAAAAAATAATTCCGCCCGGTACACCTCTGTTCAACAGTGTCTCACACCAAGCAATTCCAAAAAGTTGACAGCCCTGGATATAGACTGACTAAACATGGGTCGATATAGTCAAGATATAAACATATATTTCTAGCTATGTGCTCTGTTCATTGAGGTACTTTTTGATGCTCTTGACCCATGTTGTGCTATATAGCAAATCAGTACAGAAAATTGAAATGGAAGAAATGCATTGTGGAAAGTGTATGATATTTTCTCTGGATTTTGCCCAATTTGCTTGGAATTCAAAAATATTGCCCACATTCTCTGTTTTTGGATAAAAATATTTAGATCTGGAATAGATTTTACTATTGAATTTGCTTGGAATTCCAAAATCATCCTTAACCCTAGCATCCCCGATGCATTTTGGCAAAGGGAAAGGAAAGAAGAAAGAAAGATGAAAAGAAAAGTTTGTTTTCTCTGCCCCAGATTTGAACTACTGACCCCTCGGGTGAGGAGGACAAGACTGGGGATAGCAAGCCACATGTGAGAACATTGCCTGGCTAATGATTTTGTACATATCGTTGTTGCGCAGGAAAAAACTTCTTTATGTGTTTGTGGCCCCTGAACATGTTTAAAACAAAACTGTCAACCGGTTACATAGGAGGTTTTGCTTTAAACATGTTCAGTGGCCAATGACACATTTCCTGCAGACGACATGTGATTTTGTGTGATTACCCAATTAGATCATGTGGGATGCTTGATCTTGCAGTTGTAGAGTAGTATTTTGAAGCACCAAGCATGGCTAATGCTCTGTGTGCTAGCCATAGGCTTCAACAAAAAAAGCTTTGAAATATTTTCTCAAAATACAATACCGACCTAACAACTGCTGAACCAATAGTAGGCTTGTTTGTACTCATTTTTATGCATTTTTCATGCTGATTCCAAATATGGTCATGAAAATTTTGCAATTTAAAAAAAAATTAAACTTGTCGTCTGCAGTCGACACCCGAGTGGAGAGGGGTAATGATGAGGTTTTAGGTTGTTTTCAAATAGAAAAGCCTATAGACTAAAAAGAGAATACATACCTAAATACATAATCATGACTATCGATTTCTTCTCCTGCATTGGATCCATTTAGGATCCCTCCGCATCCCACCACAGCACAGCGTACACACTTGCCGCTGGGTCGGTTGACAGGCCCATTGGTGAAGTTGACATGGTTGATGATTTCCCCTAATACTGTTGAAAAGAAACAGAATAGCAACAGAGAGCATAACAAATGGTTATATTTGTATGATTAATTGTTCATGCTTTGTCACTTGCATATCGTTTCATTTATTTTTAACTTTTAAATATCATGCTTCCTTACACTGACCTATTACTTATATTCTCATGTAGTTATTTTTGCAGTAGCAGCAGGGAATACCAAAGTGCAAAAATAAATGTGCAAAATTTCCATTTTACAGCATGGCAACAAATACAGCCTAACACAAGGAAAATGGAACTCCTGGTTTTGTTGTGGTAAAATCACAATAAAGGCCATTTTTCAAGCGTTTTTTCAAGCGTTTTTTTTCGAGCGTTTTTCAAGCATGACTCATGACTACCCACAAGCTCCTCATTCATTTACTTGATTAATGATTGACCTCTATATATTGACTGACTGTTAGTATTGCCCTATACCTGTTGTTCATGCCCTGAAACTTTGAACAGAGTTTAAAATACTAGTATCCACAAGATGACCACTGTGACACTGACAGCCTCTACAAGGACCTGCCACACTCCAGTTGAAATCCATACAATACAAGTATGGATGACATGACCTTAACTTTTACCTGATTGACAAGAAAATTGAGGTCATGTCTTTCATAGAGAGTGTAAGAATTTCAACTGCAATAGACCAATAGACAATAATAATTGGATGCTGAACTAAAATATAAATAAATTTTTCCTGTACAGGTTCCAAAAACCAATGAGTACAATAAAAAAAAAAAAAAAAAAGTACAAGTATAAAAAAATATAAGTCCCAATGCGTTAAAAAAGAAGAACCAAAATGCAATGCAAAAGCAAAATAGAACAATGGAAACAGAAACTGAAACTACAGTAAAAAGAAGATCCTATAAAATGCATGAGAAATGATCAATAACACGGTTAAAATAGATGGGTTTTAAAACATTTGAACTGTTCAAAATGGTTTTAAATTCTCTGACAGATTCTGGTAGATTTGTTTCAGCTGTAGAGAACATGAAAGCACAACGTCCATAATAAGATACAGTTGATACTGTGAGAAGCGGTTTGACATTTATTTTGATATCAGGATTTAGGTTTAATGTGATGAAAACTACAAGGAAAGCAGTGATATTGACAGATTTTCAATACCGGTACCTGTTATTAATTTTATCATTGGACTAATGTTGCTTTATGTTGGATGGCCTACATGCTCATGTATCACAACACTATAATTTGGTTCACCTCAAGTTCGGTAGTGACGTCAATGCTTTTTTGCGGTTGCACCACAAGCGTGCCAACAAACCGCCTCTGTACGCATGTGTCCACATTCAGCGCTTTAAACTTTACGCGTGCGATACAATACTGCGGCAAGCAAAACACGCACATATGTCACTACCAAACTTGAAAAAAATTTTTTTTTTTTTTTTTAATTTTTTTTTTTTTTTTGGTTTTGGAGTGTCCCTGGACCTAGACCTAGATGCTAGGATCATTCATGGTTGACCTAAAAAAAAAAAAATAAATAAAAAAAAAAAAATTTCAAGATATTTTGTATTTTTAATATGAAAATTGATATTTTGTATTCATGTCATACTCTATTAATGATATCAAGATGCATTCAAATTCAATGCATTTTGATATCATTAATAGAGTATGACATGAATATAAAATATCACCCCCCCAATTGTGAAAATTTTTCACCTAAAAAATGGGTGGGACTATACTCGGACCAATACGGTATATATTTAGTTTAAAATTAGCAAAATGATTTGTCTGTTTGTAATTTTGATTGGTGTTTTTCATAAAATTCCTTTAAAAGGGTCTATACATTTCCCTTGGCTACCTCTGGGTACATATTTATGCACACGAAATTTCTTGCAGATTCATTCGCTTGGCAAAAATATTGTTCTGTTATTTAAGAAATTACAACAGTGGCCTATAGAGCCTACACATAATCATGTATAACTCCAAAATGCAAAATCAACTGAAATTTGGGAATAAGCTTTTTCATGGTTATCTACTGAAACATACTGTCATAAAAAGATGAAGCTAGAATCACAAAATACTCCTTTAAATTAAGGAATAGCATATTGTGCACATGCTACTTCATCGTATCAAATAATGTATTCTCAAAATTGAGACAAGCATTCCTACATAAATCTTGATCTCATTGAAATATTGATTACATTGTGGCACTGAAACGTTAGGATGTGTGCTTCAGTATCATATTCAGTTTCCAGGATCTCCAGGCAGGTGAAAATGAGAGTCAGAAAATGAAGTTTCTAAAGTCTCTATGGTCATGAAAGATTGATAGGGTTTATTTAAGTTGGTTTTTGAAATAAAGAGCATGTAGTAAACCTACATGTTTTTTTGTAGCATATCGCAAATGCTTCATATTTCAGGCTAAGCAATGTTTTTGTATATTATATATTCTGAATACAACATTGTCTCTGTGCTATACAAATATCATAAATTTTTTTTTAATGAAATATTGATAGGATTTACTTAGACACCCATTCAGTGATCCCAGCAAAAGTGTAAAAATTGCTTAAAAGTGAAGTGTAAGTCATTCACATTGTCATTTGATATTTTTGAAATGAAATATTTGGCAAAAAAATGAAGAAAACAGCAGAATTGATGAAGTTGAAGCCCCATTCAAATACATGTAGCTGATTTATATACTGACAGTATTACAGATGCCAAGTAATGCCTTATTTTGTCTCAAATACACGGCTTTCAGTTGATCCACTAGGTAGGCAATGTTAGCACATGTATCTATAGACAATGACAAAGGTACCAAAATCTGAATTTTGATTACTTTTACGATTGTCCAGTTGGACAAATCACTGAATGGGCCTTTAATTTAAATAATTTAGAAATATTAAACATGAATTAACATAGCTTATGATGTTACATAGAAAATTGCTATCAGGTCAAGTGTTATTTTCATTTGATATTAATTTCAGCACTTTGCTATACAAATCCGGATTCCGGATGTGAATTTGTTTTTCACACAAATTATACCTTGCATATAAATAACTACATGTACTTTGATTGAATGAACTAGTTGGAATAAGTTTGTGACCAGTTGACATAAGCACACATGTCACTCAAATTAGATAAATAGTATCAACAAATGAAGAAAAAATTGTGGGAAATTCCTATAAAGAATTACCCCAGGCTCCCACTAGGCTTGGGAACGTTAAACGCATGTACCGTTAAACGCACGCATGATCCGCACGCATGATCCGTTAAACATTTAGCAAATTGTGGTAAACATGGAAATTCTATTTCTTCAATGCTAATCAACAGTTGAAAGTAACAAAGACGACCTTCATAATTTACATGAAACTTGCTCAAAACATTCATTATTTAACACTAATACATGATTGGGCAGTTGACTTTGCAAATTTCACCTTATGTAAGGCGCCATTGGGACTAACATAATCTGTTAGAAATCCCACTTTTGTGAGGTGCACCGCACCTATAGTATATTCATGAAATCTTGCCGCCTGACGGGCTGGACCAATACATGTTAATACGTTAAACGCACGCATCACTGATGCGTTAAACGTGTAGGAAAATAAACGGAATAACCCATCCCTACCTTGAGTTCCACCTTCCACCATATACATGTAGCCAGACTGCAGTTTTGGTTTATAATGCATTTTCATGCTCAATACTGTCCAGTAAAGGTTTACAAAGAATCAATATTACAGGCACAATCCCCTCCCTCCCCCATACACTAAATCGTGGTTGTGGTTTATAATGCATTCCTGTCTAGGAACCGTGGATATCCGCAGCGCGGCAGCAGTAACTGTGATGAGTCTACTGTTAGATATTGATTTCTCATTTACAGGTGTTTACAAAAACCCACCTACGCACCCCACCCATCCGGTACACACACCAATTTGTACTCTTAATTCTGGCATGATATAAAGCGGGTCTAAATATTGGATCTAATAATAACTACTTATCACTGTATATATACACACTACATGTAATGTACACATAATGGTTTCAAAATTGCTTCCTGTATACATGTAACATTGAGTTTCAATATCATTGCAGTGATCCAGCAAAAGTGTATAAAAATTAAAATTGTGTATAAATTTCCTAAGTGAAGGATAAGTCATTAAAATTGTCAGGTGTTTTTAAAATGAAAAATTTGACAAATTGAGGAAAACAGCAGTACTGCATGACAAAGTTGAAATTTCAAATACCTACCGTATTTCGTCAAATAGTTGCCCCCCCTCAAATAAGCGCCCCCCAACCACTTTTTTCAACCAAGATGTTTAAAAAATGCCGATATTTCCACGCTATCTTGTGTAGTAATTATAAGCTTACCAAGTTGCCCACATGGTTGATAATAGCGTCAATAATTGGCGAAAATCTGGATTGGAAACCCGGAAGTGAACCAGAAGTCAGTGTTTCTAGTTCATCATTTTAGCGTGAGTTTTAAGTTTACCTAATGATTTTAACGGGAATTATCGTTTTAAATTGACCTTGAATAAACGACCCCCCTTTGGGAAAATGTAACGCCCCGGGGGCGTTTATTTGTCGAAATATGGTAACTAATTTTAAGAGAAAATTATTACAGATTCATGAAAAATGTCTTATTTTGTCTAATAATACATGGCTTTCACTTTAACCACTAGCAGGCTATGTTAGCACATCTATGAGGTTTACAAAGGTGCCAAAATTTGACTTCTGATGATTTTTACGACCCTCCTGATGTGCAAATCACTGAATACAAACTGTAGGCCTTTAAATCAAGTCAAATTTGAATTTCATACATTTTAGCTAGGTAGGAAATAAAATACTTAATGGCCGAATAAGGAATTGTCCACGCTCAAATTTGAGATTTATTTGTGAGCACTACTTAAGATGTATTCTTTTACTTGAAACTGATAAAATACAACTTGTTAATATTTTCTCAAATTTTTTATTTAAAATCATTATTTCACTCTTTCCAACTCAAAAAAGTCACATGGCTCAAGACAGCTGAAGGTGGGAAATATCAGTCAAGAATGCGCAAATGCAAAATATTGTGAATATTGTGTCGTTGCGTGATGCGACACGTGGCGCAGCACTAACCTGCGTGTACATGTCCAACGCAGTAAAGTCGCATTCGGTTGGTATATGACTGCAGCCGTTCTCATTGATTCCTTTTTCTATGGTCCACCAGTCTCGTATGTGACTGACCATTTGGGTACAAATTCCCAAAATTCTTTGCTAAGAAACCGAGACTGAACTTACTGAAGTATTTCTTCACTGAAGCTCTGATCATAAATGCCTACATATACATTTGACTGTTTGGGCATGCGCAGTAACTCTTTGACAATGTCGGTTTCTTTACGAACAATTTCATGAATGACCAAAACGCTTGATTGACATACGAATACTTACATGTTCTATTTTCCCGCATGAACCCAAAAGGCAAGGTGTAATGTGCTAATTTGTAGTAATTATCAAAATTGTTGATGTCGCTATCGTCTGTGAAGACCTTCACTCCGGGACGATAGTGTTCACGGAACCACTTGGAATACTTGGAGATGGAGGATAAAGTCTTTGGACATTGCTGTGGGAAAAAAATTGTTTAATATAGAGTTGGGTTAAATCTCTGATATCAATGTTTCTTGTTCCCTGAACATACTTTTCTGAAGTTTCAACTTTACATTTTTAAAATGTGTACACATTACAGACACACAGAATGAGGTTTTTAATATGCATGTAATCTAAAGTTTGTTCGGCTTATACATGTATAACGTGGATATTATTCGGGTTTTTGTTACTGCGTGCATCAATAAAGTCCCAACTCACGCTCGCGTAATTTCACATTGATAAGTGTGCGCCAATCACACATTACACAACTAGCGTAAGCACTGCGGCCAACAGCGTGCATGTCATTCTACATCAATACATGGTGTTACGAGTCTTATTTTTTCTGCCTTATATAAACCGAACAAACATAAGCTGTACATTCAGGCCTTGCCGTTTGAGGCGAGCGATCACTCTCGCTCGCCACCGCTCGCCCAAACTCAATTTCTAGCGAGCGATTTTCCACTCGCCATAGACACTAAATTTCGCTCGCTGCAAATCACCCAAAATTGAACTTCCAATTTACATTCAAGTTTCAACACTTTCAATGTATTGAATTTGTTGTAATTAACGGTGCGTAAAGTGTTTCATATTGGTATGAATTAGTCTTTCATTCCTAGAGAGTGATTCGACCACGGAGAGTGGTTCAACCGCTCGCCTAGCCCTCATGCTAGCGAGCGATTGACCACTCGCCTTTAAAATCTAGACGGCAAGGCCTGACATTTATAACATACATACATGTACAAGCTGGAGGGTGGTCTTGATTTGATTTGAGTGTGCCAAAGGGTGTTAGTCAGACCGCAAAAGAATCAAGGTACTAATTAATTTCACTCCAGTATGACAAGTACATACATCCTAAGCAAAGACAGATTATATAGTAATAGTTAGAACCAGCAGCCAATAGCTGCATTTTTTAGCTCGGATTTAAGACCTCATTTCTTGAAATCGGTCAAGAAATAAAGACACGATGATCCAAAATCCTAAGGAAGATGCAAAATCATAAAAGGCCAAAAAAAAAGGTTGTCTCAAAGCTCACGAGAAATTTAAAACAAATGCGAAATGCGATTTTTTTTTTTTATTCCCGACTTATTTCATGGTATTTTGAGAAAAAAGTCTGAATTTCGCCAATAATTATCTGGAAGAAACTATAAAAAAATTTTTTTTGGAAATAAAAAAAATTTCCGCATTTCTTTTTTTTTTTTTGTCAAATCGCGCAAGCTTTGAGACAAACCTTTTTTGGGGGGGCCTAAGTTGCAGTGTGCTCCATTGAATTTGATACAATGCATTCTCGGACAAGAGAACTAGCTGTGCTTTCCGTTGATTAGAACATTAATTTAAATTCTTGATTAAGTTCATCAGGACTGATCTGCTTGGGTTGCCAGTTGACTTCTTGTTGGTATTGAATACCCACAAGAAGTCAACTGGCAGCCCAAGCAGATCAGTGCATCATCTGGCTGATGAAAAGAGCAGACCTTAGCTCTTGAAACGTCCCATACAGTAAGTGTTTCAATTGGACTTGCATAGAAGAAATCTTTAATTAATTAATTTAAATTAACGTCATAAGCGTCAAGAAGACAATCAAGGCGTCTCACCATTCTCCACAAGGCAATCCACTGTCACCTATCCCTACCAGTTGGAACCCTCCTTCAGCTTACCCAACGATCCTCACGGCACTTCAACTCCAGATCATATATACTCCACTGTCAGCATCAAAGGACTGTTAAAATATTGTCCTTCTGGAACTCATTATTACCTGAAGCACTTGTCTCAATAACAGACCCTAACCAACAGGGACAGACTTAGGTTTCAGTTTTCTACTGGCCCTCCGGGCCAGTGAAACTGCAAATCTACTGGCCCTGCAATAAATTTACTGGCCCAACTTTTTCAATATGTTCTACTGCAAAAAGTGCAAATAAAGAAGCATGTTCCCATGCCCGTAACCAGGGGGCAGGTGGTGAACACCACCTCGTCAAATGACAAAAAAAAGTCCCCTATTTTGAGCCAAAAAGTCCCATTCACGAGCGTAGCAAGCAAAAAAAAATAGGGGTTTTCAATCCTTGTCGGTCAAAAAGGTCCAAATTTTGAGCGAAAGTCCACTTTTTAAAAATCCTGGTTACGGACGTACCTGCGTTCCAATGCAACTTTGAAAGTTAGAGACTACCAGTTACCAAACTTGACACATGTTACTTGCAGGGGTGTGATTTTCCGGATTTCGGATTTTTGGGATTAAAAAAATCCGGATTTTCAAAAAAAAAAAAAAAATTTTTTTTTTTTTTTTTTTTTTTTTTTTTTTTTTTTTTGGCCCTGGACCAAGAGCTTAATGCTTAACAGAGATGTCACATTTCGAATTTTCAGTTTCCAGGTATCAGAAAATCTCCAATTTTAAAATGAAAATTCCTTAGAACCCTGACTGGATGATTTATAGACACACTGTACTGTGCAAAAATGGTGATGCAATTTCTCATGTGTATGTGAATGATATGATACTGGAAGTATGTATTCACAGATAATAAATGTTTTTATACTATAAAGTGAAGTATTTTAGCAGTTTCTCATTTTTGTATTTTACCCATGAAATTGCATCTCCAGTGGTGCTCAAGTGTGTAAAACCCCTCTGGCCCAGGGGCCCTTAAGCGGGCCCCTGGACCCCCGGCCGCAACAGGCGAGAGCTCCGCTTCCTCCGCTTCGCAATTTCATTGCCTTGGGGTTTTCAACCAGGGGCCCTTAAGCGGGCCCCTGGACCCCCGGCCGCAACAGGCGAGAGCACCGCTCGCTTCGCTCGCTCCGCTTCGCAATTTCATTGCCTTGGGTTTTTTTTCAAAAAGCACCAATCACACCCCTGTACTTGTTTGTTAACATTATTTTATTCTATGCCACCATGGACCCTAAAAATCTGTTTCCAGGATCTATGGTGCCACTTTAATTCAAGCAAACCTGAACATTTTTAATTGTTTTGTACTGAGCGTACTCAATATAGAGAGACTAGTCTCTAACACAAGTTCAGTCAGTCCTTCCTTAATTAATAAATCTATAGTTCCAAAAGTTCACAAAAGAAAAGGTTCAAGTATGCGGTATTTGCGATATCGCCAGCATCATCAGATAGAACATAAAAGAGCTTGGAAATAGTATGTAGGTACATCGCCGAAAAAAACGGGCAGAAACTGTGTCCAATTGTGTCCATTGCTGATTATATCTTGCCTCATATGAGTTATAACAGGATCAAAAATCTAGTGGCCCGCCGGGCCAGTATTGTTGGAAGTTTACTGGCCGAGGCAATATCAACTGGCCCCGGGCCACCGGGCCACTGCTTAAATCCGTCCCTGCTAACCAATTTAAAAATGCAGTTGAACAATACCAAAGCAAAGCAACCAACCAGAACAACTAAAATACCATCTGCATGCGCAACACCCTGACCGCTTGATTCCGCAAAGGGATGTTGGACAGTACTCTACAAGAAGAAGTGCAATTTTTGATTCTGTTCCTTCCTTGGGTTTTCCGTTTCTTTTATTTCTCAACCGATGTCAACAAATGAGGTCTTAAAGCAGAGCTTAAGGGTACAGGCATTGGCTGCTGGTTTTAATTTTGACACCTAAATTCTTTTGCAGTCTGTATGTCGGTACCTGTTACATGGCACGGGTGTTCGATGGGACCATTTATTAGTTTTTCAAACAAAACATCATGTATAACCAAATTTTAGGCTTAAACAGCTAAAAGTGATATCGTGCTAATGTATACAGATGCTTTTGAGTCGTTTTAAACTTTAATCTCCCCTCTTTTACAAAATTATTTACTTTTATAGTTTTTTTAAAGCTTTTTCTGATAATAAAATGTATCTATTAATGACAAAATTGGTGGCGCTATTTAGTTACTGGAAATTACCCTTTCAAGCTTTTAATACAAATAATTCCTTTTATTGTTTGATAAAATATGTTTATAAAATTTCCTTGTTGCTTGTTTTACCTATTCCAGCTGTTTTAATGGCGGTATTAATCACCTAACCCTTGCAAATAAAGAAATATGATTTATGATAAATAGCGCCATCTATAGTTTGCATTTAGTTAATAATGAAGCCAATTCTACGTACATCAAACAGCCGTGATGGATGCTACCATCAGTCGACATATGAATGATATGATTGTTACGGATGTCAATTTCGCTCAGAAATTGCAGTTTTATATTCATGTAGATGTGAAAATGCATAGATTTTTGTAATATCTACACTTAATAAATACATGTAGAATCTCTACTGATTTTTTTCTTCTCCCAGAGGCTTCAAAATATTTTTGGTCAGCGAGTCTTTCAAACAATTTATTTTCCACAGTGTAAAGGACACCCTCTGGTGGACCTGCACTGTGCATACACAACAAGAAAAAAAAAAAGTATATTAACTTGTACATACCGACTGACTGAAATGAGGTTCATGCATATACTCCATTTGCTCTAGTGGAACCTTTTTCGGTGGAATTGGTTTAGTCTTTGGTTCCTCCAAAACCGTTTTCAAATCGACAAGATTTCTCTTGGCGGAATTTGCCAACACGTTTACAAACGTCCTATTGTTGCTTCCCTGCTGTAAGAAGCTCATTGAAAACTGATCAGCGTCGGCATTTGCTGCACCAACTTGTAGGGAGTTGTCCTGACCGTCCGGTTTTATCCTTTTCAACATTTGCAAGATCTCGTCTAATTTCTCTCCTTGTCCTAACTGATCTTGTTTATGGTACCACTGATTGAGGTCTCTCGCTCTCTGTTCTGATCTCAAAGGCTCTGCCGGAACCAACTGGTTCCTGTGTCTTAGTAGCAAACCTGCCACTGTTAGAAAGGCGTAGACTCCTAAGCCTACGATGAGGGCCAGCTGGACTGGCCTGTGGCGTAGGATTCTCCCCAGCATGTTCGGTGGTGGTGGTGGAGGTCACGACCCAGGGGGGTCACGACTGCACGGCATACACCCAAGATCTGTGTCCACAATAATCATACAACATCTGATATAAACAGCTGTTGTTGTGATCATAGGCCTACATGTAGGTCGATATCATCTTAGTCCACCATTATTCTGCAACTTGATGAAAACTACTGTCAGTCGATCATGCAGCACCAGTCTTGATGCTAGAAAATACAATGCAAATAGAATTAGAAATAAACTTTGAATGCCAGGGGTTCATCATAATATGTTATGGTGGGTATATGTACCCTGTGGAACTCTAAATGATGGGTCTTTGGGAGCTGACGGCTATAGGTAAAAAGGGGTCTTTTAGAGCTGCAAACTGTCAAACTCAAGGGTCTTTCTTGGCTTTCTGATTGAAAATCACCTTGGAAAAACACCCAGTGATTACAAGTGAGAGGAATGTGCAACTTGGAGGTCGCAAAGGGTCTTTCAGCACACACTTTTGGTAAAATTCAGGGTCTTTTGAAGCTGTGCAGTCCAAAATTAGGGGACCTGACTCTCTAAAAGAGCATGTCACAAAACATGCCATAAAATAAATACCTCTTGATGAAACAATTCCGGAAGTTTGATTTCTTGATTAGGTAAATCAACGTAAATTTAAATAATTACCAAAGACAAGGGAAATTGGTATATTCTGTGCTGAGAAAATTGACTTGTTTCAAACTGAAAGCCCCTGTACAAACCAATAGTATTTTGCGAGGGAGTCCACTTTGTTTGACAGATGTGAGAAGTGGATACAATACATGTACATGTAGATAGAACAGCCCCGACCGAGAGAATACAGCAGTTGAAGAAAAAAATTACTTTTTGTTGGCATAAATCGAACAAAATTTTCGATAATGGGTAATACCTCAGGGTAATACTAGGATTTCAAATTTATGTTGTTGTGAGGAATGACATTTGAAGCTTTTGAGTACCATATTCCAACAGGCCCGTGACAGTAATTTTCGCTTAATGCGTGCCGACTTTTCTTCCCCGTTCGATTTAGCACTCGTTGTTGTTTTGGTTTCCACGACAGCACCCCGGTACATGCATGGAGGCGCTATCTTGGGTTTCAGGGGGGCTGGCCGCCAGCACCCCCTGAACGCGCCCAGCACCACGACTATGCGATCAGCATCACGTTCCCAATTGTCAATCACCGGGGGTCAATCACCTCGAGCTTGACAACGATATCTGAATAGACTGTCGCCAAGACTAAGTTACGTGTAGGGCATGTAAATTTAGGTTTTGAAAGAGTATTTTCTTGTATTCTTGGCTGGGATCGCGGGGTTCATGGTCGATTTCAGGTATTTGATAAATTAAATTCATGGATGGGCTAAAAATATTATTAAAATAGCTGATCAACAATTGTAAAAATTCCTTTATAGCAGACTTGAAATAGTCTAACCGTGGATGCAGCAAGAGACTATTTTACAGGAAATTTTCTTGCTTGAACGCGTGGCACGGATGCGATACAGCCGGTATAAATCGCGGTAGTGTTCCAGGCCTACGCGGTGGCAGGGTAATGGTGGCTTCCTTAGCTTTATATTACTTTCATTGGCGAATGGCGAGTCTGGAGGATTTTGGATTTCTTCAACTAACCCCAACAAATTTGGTATCCCTGGAAAGAGCATCCAAAAAGAAAGAGAATGGTGAAAACCCCAGCTCAATAGACCAAGTGAGTTAAGCCCATTTTCCCTTTTGACGATGACACATTTCTGTCTGTCAACTTCTGGTATATAAAATGTTGGAAACATGCAGCATTCAATCAATAACACAGTAAGCATGTCATAGTGTGGCTACTGCACAAATCCGCGGATGAAACTGCCAGTAAGCTTTACAAAACTGTCTTAAAAACACACCAAAGTTTCATCACCTGAACACAAATGCAATCTTAATATTTTATGAGTAATTTACATAATTTTGATGTTAAAAATGTAGTAAAACTTACCGAAATTCGCGCTACAAGAAATGGGAATTTTGAAAAAAAATTTGAGATCAAATGATGTCTTGTGTGGTATTACTGGAAAAAAATCGCAAAATTTTGCTTCAGTTGATAACGTAAAATAATAAATATTCATGAGTTGGGCGAGAATACAAGTTAAAACGAGAGCCCATAGCCCCATACTATAGCAGACAAAAAAATGGCGTCATCCAAGTCACTTGGTCAGCGGAAAATTGCTCTGTGGAGCACCAACTTGGGATCATAATTTCACACTTTTCAGCATTGTATTCTTTCCCAAATTGGACATGTATGTTGAGATTATTATTTTTTCTCTTAGGAAATGAATCCAATCTGTATTTTGAGTTGCAGAAGGTTCATACATGCACATGTATGTAAATGGTAAGATTTCAGGAGGTAGTTTCTACATGTTAATTTGCAGGAGTAAATACCTCACACCAAACCCAAAGTCTAGGACCACATAGCCAGAATACATCAAGCCAGCAACCAGGATTGATGCGTATTAAAGTATTCATTTTCCTCTGCATCAATTGATCTATGGAACAAACTTCCTGCCCAAGTAGTGGAAGCAAAAACATTGCAGGGCTTCAAGACATCACTGCGCAGCCATTGTAGTGATGTTGAAATTGGTAGGCTTGGGCATCGTCAGTCTTTCGCATATTGCGGCCAAAAACATATCACGATATCGCCATCTGACGATATTTTTATCCATGGTACATGCATGATCAGAAGTTCACTGTTATACGGGTGCAAAACGGCCCGGCAATCAGTGAAACAACAACTTGAACAAGAATACAATTAAACAGACCTGTACAAAACATACTTATTCAATCCACTGCCATCGTTCAAAACAGCTTCTTTATATCCAAAACGTTAAATTAAAACCAGTACACATGCCATATTTGCTTGTGCAATCTACAGTACTTCCGAGATTTCACCACAAACGCCGCCATTTATATTGTGCACGAACAGTTGGCTGTGGACAGACGCTGGATGGGAGACCAATTAGACTGCTGCCCTCAATGAAAATTAAGTTGGCTGTACAGAAGCTGGATGGGAGACCCAAGTATAAGTATATCGCCTGTCACTTTTTCTACATATTGTCATCGCGATAAGGATTTAATATCGCGATATATTGCAGGGTGCAATATCGCCCAACGCTAGATCTTGGGACTTTACATTAAACAATTTTTTTTTCTGCACATCTCCATGCGAGTTCACTTGTCAAGTTGACTTTAATGCACCATGCACAACGTCGGCTTACCAGAACCAGAACCAGAACACAGTAACAGATACAAATTACAAAATCGCCATTTCACTGGACTCGCTACTTTCATAATGAGCTGTCAATGTCATATCCCAACTCAACTGGTGAGTGTAGGATTGCAAAACTGAAAAGAAGAGTGAATTCATGTTCATATGTACACGCTATGTAACAGCGCGCATGATTTGTCGAGAGCCGGGCATAAACAGCCTTTATGCCCGGTGTCACTCCCGGATGCGAGTTCGCCGGGTAGGGAAAATGAAGGAAAATCGAGTTTTTTAACAATGTTACTGCCATGGTAGTTTTTTGTTATTATTTTGATGAAATAAGAATCACAAAATGTTCTGGCATGTATGAACCGGGTTCATTCATATATTTTCATGACTAAACTGGGCATAAATTAGGGGTTCATTAAACGGTTGTTTATGCCCGAGAGGCCGCTTGAGCGATCGATAGTGGTGGGATACGAGACGTAGGCTAAAAGGGCCATGCATGCAGGATGATGGTGTTCTTGAACTCAGAATTGACTTGGTCTCGTTTTAGTATGTACATCAAATGTACTATTGTACTATGGAGCCGGGTATAAATAAAAGGCCTGTCGCGACCGTCCAAAACTAATGGTACCGGTAGTAGTTGGTAGGGAGTCCGGTGAAACGCTGAAAATCCAATTC
Organism: Amphiura filiformis; assembly: GCF_039555335.1. Classification (NCBI taxonomy): domain Eukaryota; kingdom Metazoa; phylum Echinodermata; class Ophiuroidea; order Amphilepidida; family Amphiuridae; genus Amphiura; species Amphiura filiformis. Next base: position 6,907,971 of record NC_092631.1, read on the forward strand.
CTATCTGTTTATGTGTGAAAATGACCAAAAGTAACTTACCCATATGGCCCACGAAAATCAATTCTGAGTTTATCGTCACTTTTTTTCCAGGTTGGTGAGGTGATTTTTTCATTTTTCATTATTTCATCAGATTTCATTATTGACCTAAAATGCGTGTTGATTTAAAGCAAAATGGAAATGAATGCAACAAAGAAATTTTCACGAAAGGTAGGGACTAGAAAAGTTAGAAAAGAGCCTGATTTTGCTTCCAAGTTATGAATTTACATGTTTTACAAACATAAATATATTTTTCCAATTGCTAAAACTGGTGAAAACACTGATACTTTGAAAATAATGAATTATTTTGGCATTTTTGAAAATTTGACGCGGGTATTTTTGGTTTCCAAAAAGTAACACGGGCATGGGACGATAAACTCGAAATCGACTTTCACGCGCCTGAACAATTTTCCCCGTCATAGAAATCACGAAAATAAAAAATCTTGCAGCTTAAGGGGGTACTACACCCCTGGCCAATTTTGTGCCTATTTTGCATTTTTCTCAAAAATTATAGCACATTGGTGATGTATATTATAGGGGCAAGGACTACAACTGCTGCACTGAAAATTCGGCAACTCAAGGCAAGTAGTTATTGATTTATTGATCAAATATTGGTTTTCCCTCATTTTTGACTGTACATGTAACTCCACAACTGTTGTCTGTGCTGAAATAAAATTTCCAGTGCAGTATATAGTCAAATTCAGTAAACCTTTGACGAGCACGTATTTTAAGTCTACATCGCGTATTTACTGCGTTGGATGCACTTGTCTTTGATTGGTTGCTGAGGCAATCTGCTGTTGCCGAGTGGAAATTTATGAATGAACTGTGCGCCGTACGCGTTGTTAGCTCGAATTTGCAACATGTGGTAGTCGCGCTCGCGCATTTGATTATAGTTGTAGTCCTTGCCCCTATCAGGGGTAGCGTTAACCCCGATCAGGGGTGAATGACCCCCTAAATTTAAAAAATATCAATTTTTTACCCTCTATATTGGGAATATGTGCAAGCTCGGGGTGAACTCTGACCCTCTACTTTTGGACCTTACTCCTACCCCTGACTACACTGCAAAATATTTTTCAACCCCCCGAGATTTAATTTTCACCCTTGGATTTTCTGCAAGCTCGGGAGTGAAAAACACGGGAAAACAACCCCTGACTTTTGGGCCTTAATGCTACCCCTGGCCCCTATAATATCTTACTTGTCACCAACTGGTGTTGTTGTGGTCCTGAGTTGTGGAATGGATGACAGACAAAAAATGGATTTTGAAAAATTAAAAAAAAATCATAACTTCCCCCATTTCTTCGCCTATTGCATGAGCTCATTTTTGCACTTGCATTTCTTTTTTGATGCTCTTTACAGTGATACCACATTTTTTGGGGGTTTATAAAAAAATTCAAAAATCCACCAGACTCCCTACTATAGAAAAATTATTAAATTTGTGTACATCGTATTCATGGAACATTCAACTACGCTTGTTCATATGTTACTGACTTACTCCACGACTAATCATGCTATGTACACGAGCGTACAACGCTACTCTATGACTATGCGTCCATATTAGCGAGGTTATCTGCGTACAACAGTTTACTACGGCTACGCACAGCCATGCAAAGAGTATGTTCTAGTACAGGCAGGGATCTATACGGTGATTTTTTTATTTTGGGTGGATAAAAATACACGTAACCCATGCACCACGCAATTGAATCGCAGCCCGATACTGCACAGGTTCGCTAGATCACTGGTTACAAGTTGCTCTTGTCTATATCATGTAATCGGCAATCGCGGAAGGCTATAAAGTCCTAAAAAACGTGGCGCACATATCATGATTAGGTATGCCCACATTGCCTATCATAGAGGCTCCTTCAACACCCAACTTGTGACCACACAGAAATGGTTTAACTGTGTAAGCCCCATAGGAAAGTACAAAAATTTGAAATTTGGATACCAGAAACTTTACGTAGAAAGTCAAAAACTGTCAATTGGTATACCTTGATACAAAAGTTATCATACAGTGATAGTAAGATTTTTTCAAATAAAATTGCTTTTGTGTAAAATGGATCGCCGTGCTGAAAAATGCTGCATTACCGTACTTGCTTTTTTGTAATTCATTATAAATTAATGATGATCACAGAATTTGGGAAAAAACATTTGCCCATAACTTTGCTAATTTTTGTCCTACAGACATGGTTGACCCCTCATTTTTTAAGTTAAATAACCACCTAAGTTCCAAATAAAACAATTTCCATGTGAAATATACTACGGTACTTGAAAATTTTGAATTGACACAAATTTTACGGTAAGGCCCATTTCACGGTTAGGCGCCACTTTTGGTGAAAAAAACTTTAAATTTTCAAAATGGATTAAATTTCATTTAACTGGGGTTTTCTTTTCCACGTAAGACCAGATTTTCATAAAAATATCATTTCCCAGCTTAAATCTCTCTACTTCTTGAAGAAAATTATAATTTATTATCTCATGTTATGTAATTTTTAAACAAATTTGATAAATATTGAGTAGTGAATATTTATACTTTTACTGTCCAATACATATATAATAGATATTTAAAATAAACAAGTATGTCATAGGCTCTCTTCTGACCAAATTTGGGCAAATTTTGTTGTGTAATGACAAATTTATGGCCACTTACATGTAATTTTGTGGTAAAAAAGGAAATTGACATGAAAAGGTTTACTCAACAATTTTAATAATCAATGAATGACTCTGATATTTCACAGCTTTGATGGTCATAATATGGGTAATGTTCACAAATAATATCAGCCAGTTTGAAAGCACAGGTCAAATTCAAGATTCTTATGTTTGTGCAATTTTGGATGTGACAGATGTCAATGTGAACGGAAACCACACATTGTAAAGCAGAGTATGTTTCAGAAAATAATGATTCAAAGAGTTTTCACACACTCAGTAAATTAAATGGGATATATTGAAACATATTAAACCTGTGTTAGTGTTCATTTTAAAACATTGTTTACAATTTATAGAGGTGGATGTGACATTTTTAATTGTGAACAGAATATTTCATTATTATAAACAGTTTGCTTGTCAAAATATAAGCTTTAAAGCACTTCTAACACATATATTTTGATAGATTCTATTGAATTGAGCAATGCTAAAATGTTTTTCCTGACCCTTTATATTTTTGCCAAGCAAAATGTTTATAATACTGAAATATTCCGTTCACAATTGAAAATGTCACATCCGCTTCTGTAAATTGTATACAAAACTGTCCCCTAAAAGACAACAACAAAGCCATGAAATAATCATATGTGACATGTATGAAATAATAAACCTATTTTAGATAGTCAAATATCATGTTGTTTAAGTATTTTGGCCTAAAAACTACTAATTTTGAGGATGTGACATGTGAGCGGAAATTGAAGCTTTTGAATCTCCTGTCACAATTAAAGAAGGCATGCTGAATTACAAACTTATTGTGCCTTTTGATCCCCCACAAACCTGTAATGAAATAACTTCAAACTGGCATCCTAGTCCCATTCCTGTCTTAGTTCTTTGAAGAAACTATTTTGGATGTGACAGGTACCATGGATGTGACACATGTCAAGGGAAACTTTGAAATGACATCTGCAAGCTAAGTTGATGAAGGAGTTTTCATTAAATGGTGTCATTAGATAGCTTATAGCTAGGAAATTAAAAAAATCAAGGAGAACAAATTCTGCCACTTATTTGTTAATAAATTATACTATTTGGAAAATTAATCGGATGTGACAAAATTGTGAACGGAATTTGTTGGCAAAAATTCAAAATATCGCTGTATCTACGTATTAAGAGCAACAAGTGTAATTTGTTCAACAAATAGTAACAAGACTCTGAACTTTACTAAAACACACTAGTTTGCCATTCATGTAAAGTATTAGTCGATCTATTCCACATTGAATAAGGTACATAGATGTGAACGGAAAATGTCACATCCGAATTCAGAAATTTAAATGGTTCTCATGCTAGTTAAACTGACAACTACTACTTTGTTCATGTATGGCTGTATAGTGCAACTTGTTCATTACATAAAAACAACAAAAGCAGCTGGTAGGCTCAACATAGTTAAAAGTGGCAGCATTGGAAAATAAATGTCTGTTTTTAGGTTGCTAGTAAAATGTGGTTTTTGACCACTTCTTCCCCCTGTGCGCCCTGAAAGATAAAAGCAGAAAGGCCGATTAAGCTAGTGGAGGTAGGCTATACAGAGACAATGAAAAATCACCAACAGTCAATTCTGTAACCCCATTATTTTTTACACACCAGGCCAGATACGTTGAAAATCAAAAAGTGGCGCCTAACCGTGAAATGGGCCGTAAGTCATACCTAGTACAAGGAACTTATACGATGTCCTCATTCACAAACTGATACTATCTGTCCATCGTATAAGACTGTCCCCGTACGGCAATGTGGTGAAGGAATATTACACAGTCAAGAATAGGCTCCATCATTTTTTTGTTCTGATCCCTCCCAGTCTCCCAAAACATCAAAAGCGTTGCACATTTACTTACTGTCCTTTTTCATATAACGCAGACAAAGTAGGGCCAAGCTACCTAGAAATGGTCAAATTTTAGCAAGAAATATCTCTGTGTAATCCTATGCTATGACTATGTACATGTATAGTCCCATATACATGATATATATCACATCGTTTATCGGCGATTGTGATTTTTTTTTTCTGAAGTTTGGCTGGTACCCACCAGCGTCATTCCCGTGACGTGACACAGATAAAATAATCGACCGGAAATCGGGGATCATTAAAACGTCAACAAATTTCAAAACATAGAAATCAGTAAGCGGTCCGAATTTTGAGCCATACAAGTTTACGTGGTGAACTAGGTATTGGTATTGCTAGTGTCATGAGTGTAGAGTTCAATTGATCTAGCTTTCAAAAATCATGGTCTTTAACTGACAAAACATAAACGTAAATTGATTTTAGCTTATACATCAATACCTACCGCACTCACAAATCAATCAATGCCCAAATATTCGTATGTAAGCCTCGAAATAAGCTGTAAAGTCCTGCCCTAAAATCTCAGCTCTCACTCGGCCGTGTACCGTCGCGAAACGCCATTTCCAGTTAATTGATTGTATAGTCTCAACCACAAATCCACAGTTCCTAAAGTAGATTCCCAGGTTCCTTACACTGTGAACTGCGTATGTGGTTGATGTTTTAGTATTTTGACAACAGGTCAACATTTCAGGGGTCAATCTGGTTTAGGCCGTATAAAATTAATGTTTTGGTTCTCGTCTCCTCCCGCCTCAATTTCTGAGATTTGTCAGATTTATTTTTATTATGTTTTAAGAGAACTCAGGAACTCACATTAGGCTATTAGCCTTTAGGGGGATGACATTTTCTTCGGAAGGGGGGGCAAATATACCGGTATACGGGGGTCCAAATAATTAAATTTTTGGAAAGAAAAATATGGGGGGTCATACAATTTTTGATGACCAAAATGTAGGCCTAGGTCACAAGATGACCACAGATGGTGTGTTTATTTTATTCAAAAAGACCGATTTCAATACAATTTTAGCCTGTTTAGGGGGTAAAGCTTTAAAGGTGGGGTCATAATTTTGTTGCCGCCGAAATAGCGTGGTGGGGAGGAGTTGCAAATAAAATTGCCGCCAACTTTTTTTGTAAATTTGCACCCCCCCCCGAAGAATATGTCAGCCCCCAAATGTAGAGCCTACGATGTCCTTAAAATTTTTAATTTGTTATTTTATAGGGGGAAACGGGGCAATTTGGTCCACCTAAGGGGGAAAAATGGGACACCAGATCTAGGCCTATATCACCAAGAGTTCAGTAGATTTATACGTTTCACAAAAAATGGTGCCCGTCGGCCTCCGGTTTCATTGTTTATTTTATTAAGGCGTCCCATTTTACCCCCTATGCAAAATTGTTGCTGTAAAGAAGCTGGGGTAAAATGGTCCAGCTGGGTAAAATGGGACGCTATTGATTTAGGCCTACTATGGGATTTTTTTTTGTTGGGGCAAGATGGGACAGTGCGAGTTAGGGAGTGTTCAGAAATACTTTGGTGGGGGGGCTGGTAAAAAGGGGGGGGCCAAAAAGTTTTGGACCTTAAAAGAGGGGGACCAAAAAGTTTTAGGTGGTAGGAAAGGGGGGGCCAAAAAAGTTTTCCTCTTCAAAACCCAAAATTTTTGCGCGCGAAGCGCGCATTGAGACGCTCTATATCACTTTCAACATGGGCAAGTTTTGGTTTTCAGTGCTTTTGTTTGAAAAAATGATGGCAGTTAGTGTCAAGGGCTTAGGCAGCCAGCCGTGTAGGGAGTGTTTTACACACCCAAATTTGTAAATACACACCCAGTTTTTGCTCACACGGCCTATACTTTGTACACAAATCTTACACACCCAGTTTTTTGAATTTACACACCCAAACCTTCAAATCCTGCCTAAGACCCTGCTTAGTGTACACATATCTATTAATTAATATAACATTAAAGATGATCAGCAACATGCAACATCTGGGTTGGTCTAAGAAATACTGGCACTTTTTATCATAGCATTTTATATCTCTTCAAAGTAGACAAAAATATGATTTTATACCAATCTGATCAAAATACAACTAAATCAAGAAAATATTGCAAATAAATTGGATTTCTTTGCACGTAAATTGCACACTTCAGTTTACTATTTCTCATTGCAAAATTATTTTGGTATACACATAGGCCCATGGGTAGATTTACCATAGGGCAGAGTGGGCACAGGCCCAGGTACCAATATGCTTTGGGGGCCAAAACTGATACCTGTGTACATTTGCGTGACCAAATTAATCTCATATTAGCTTTTTGCATAAATTAGTTCTAATTTTAACAATATTTGACCATTCAAGCTTCAATTGGCCAAATTTTTTGCGCGGTTCGCGTGCATTTGTACTATCATAATAGCCACGGATCCAAATTATGCTGATGTGCCTATAAACCTCCAAATAAATCCTCTATTTCATTTATCCATGTAAAATCAGATAAACACCCTGATTTGGGACAAATCTAAATTAAGTATTAAAAATTAAAATTTCCTTGTGCTTGTATTTCATGCGCAATTTTCCCACTGGGAATGTTTCAAACATTTGCCTCCCTCAATGACATGTGACCCAGATACCACACCACTGGAAACAACACTATTAAGTATGTTTGTTTTTCAATAATGGGGGGGTCAAAAAGTTTTGTCTGTCAAAAGAGGGGTCAAAAAAGTTTAGCGGTCCATCGAGGGGGGCGGGTCAAAAAAGTTTTTGAGTGAAAATTTGGAGTTAGACCAGCCCCCCTACCAAAGTATTAATGAACACTCCCTTAGCACACAGTAAATCAATGGCGTCCCATTTTACCCCAATTTGGCACATTTCTAAAAAGAAAACATTTCTTTTAATTTTCGGAGAAAATAGTAAAAAATTTTGTCTTATTTAATTGAAAATTTGGCTTAGAAGTTATTTTTTAATTTAAGAAACACTAATCCGGGCCATTGATTCAGATTTAGCCTTAAGTCGTGACCTCTGCTTAGACATGAAAAAAAATCGAATATTTATTTTGATGTGTTACGGCCCTCAGAAGTTCTTGTTTCAATAAATAGACATTATATCAGTTCTTTTGGCAAAATATGATTTCCGAAATCACCGTGTCCCAAATTACCCTGTGTCCCAATTTGCCCCAAGTTACCCTACTCAAAATGCTGAAATAATACTATAGGCCTAGTAATAATTGTCAGGAATTGTTTCTGTCCATTTTGAGCTGAAATAACAAGGTAAAGTAAAAGAAACCCTACTAGTTCGGCTGCCAGTGAGTATGACGGTGTTTTGGTGTAGGCCTATAGCCCCCCCCCCCACACCGACATCGCCTGGCTAATGATTACTTGGTACAGCAGATACTAAAATCAATACCCGGGATCGATACACGTGAATGTCCTTATATGCACTATTTGATATTCAGACGATAGTCTAAATCTTTGGATACCGGGGTAGAAAATGATGAATATCTCCCGTAATTTATTTATTCTAAAGAAGCCAGATTTTGTTCCTTGCACTTGAATATATGTGTTGAACGGATATGATAGTCGTTAGCTTGCGTGTTGATAAAGAACCGTGCGTCTTGAACTCAAAAAGTGATAAAAATTCTGATTTTTATATGTGCCGAACTATAGCGCAGCGTAGGTTAGCTGCACTCACTCGTTGAGGCAGTCTAAAAGCAGACGACCTCATGGCGTACCGGTATACATGCTCACTCACACACACACACAGAGGTCAATTACCAGGCTATTGTTAGTCGGATACCCCTCGGCTCATGCGTCTCAAAAGTATTAAACAGGTCGGAACAAAATGGCCATGCTTGGCTGTGGATTGGCGATTTCTGCCATGAAGATATCGGGGCGATAACACTGTGCCCCCTATAGTTGAAGGATATTGCTTCTCAAGTATTTAGATTCTAAACATTTCAACATGTTTAGGCCCTACTTTCATATTGTTTAGAAAGTAAATGCACATGTGTTTACTTTGTAAACATGCAAAATTAAACACCTTGCAGTGTTTTAAAAGTGTTACAGAAACCCTAAACACTAATTGGATTTACAGTGTATGGTTTGCTCTGTGTGAACTTTGACCCGCCATATCTCAAAATGCTCAATGCTGACAGAGGTCCAGTAAACTTATTTTTGAGGTTGGTGGTCTAGAGAAGCAACCTGGATTTTATTTTACAGAGTTTTTAATATGGAATCCTCTAAGGGAATACAACTTTCTCTTTGTACCAGAAACCTAATTTCAGATGCATGTAACGACAGTTATATTACGGTAAATTAAAATAAAATGACACTGAAATAAAAACAAAATAAAACATTTGATTTCAAAGTGTACTATTATTATAGGTTTTCCCGTCCAATTTCAAACTTTGGTCGTTCAGTTTAGTATAAGTGTCATTCTTTTTCGCGCGAAATTGAATGAACGCTTACATTCTCGATTTCAGTTGAGCAAATGTGCAATCTATTTCATTTAATACGCATTCAAAATTCTTAATAGTGCACCCAATTTCGCACATTGTGCAGCAAATTTCGCAAATTGTGCAGCCAAATTCACGTGGCCTTGAATTCAGAGCCTCTTTGGAAATACAAATTCATATATGCGGAAACAAAACGGAAAAATGTTCAATCGAATTCGCAAAAGTGCAGCATCAAATCCAGAAGTTCTTAAATATTTTACAATGGTTCAAATATAAAAATGCTATTTATCGTGTTTATATTGAACATTAGATACATGTATCGTCAACATTGTTCAAACAAGGACGTTGCTATATTAAATGTGAAGGGAAAACATATTTTAAGTACTGTTTAAAATTGCCGTATGCATAGGCCTAGTAAAAAAGAAAATGAATTATAACTAATTATAATATTTAAAAGCATTTTTCCCGGTTTAGTTCAGAAACCATAAAGTGATGTATGTCCCATAGTTCAATCAAGCTCAGTCTAGTTAATCATATAAATTATAAAAATATAATGAAAATCCTCCTTTAAGTTAATGCTACTTCTTCTTACGATAGGTCTTTTTTAAATCTTCGTATTTTTAATTGTATAATATGTATCGTATAGGAATAAAAACTGAATGAAGACAGTCAAAACAACATCCAGAAATTAAATAGCTAAGCATATTTTGCAGTCAACTTATAAACATATCCTTCACATCACAACCTGTTTAATTAGACCCATTCCATTGTGTGAAAATCTGAACTATAGGCCTATACAGAACCAGCCAAAACAGAGAAAAGTTTAAAGATCTTAGGAAAACTGTTCAGAAAGAGTTGCAACATGCAAAGAATGAATACCTAATGGGCCTTCTTACAGAAGATAGTAATGGAAGTACATCTTGTCCACAGGTTGGTAAAAGATTTTGGCAATACACAAAAGCATTGAGACAGAACAACAGTGGGGTAGGAACACTGTTAGTTGATGGGAAGGAATTTTCTGATGGCAAAGGGAAAGCGGAAGCTTTGAGTAGTCAATATAGTAGTGTTTTCACAGATGAAGATTTGTCTCATTTCCCTATAATGAAAGGCAATCCCTTCCCAGAAATTGGGGATATAATCATTGATACTGAAGGTGTAAAAGATCTTCTTCAAGAGATAAATTCCAAAAAGGCCTGCGGCCCTGATGGTGTTCCCTCGCGAATCTTAAAAGATCTGAACGAAGAACTTGCACCCGTGATAACGCACATCTTCACACAGTCAATCCAAACAGGAACACTGTCCCGTGACTGGCTCACTGCGAATATCACTGCCATATTCAAGAAAGGCAACAAATGTGATCCCGCCAACTATAGACCGGTTTCGCTAACATCTGTTACAAGTAAATTACTTGAACACATATTATTCCGTCACATAATGGACCATCCTGAAAAACACAGCATTTTATCAAATTTTCAGCACGGTTTTCGCTCCCAACACTCCTTCGAATCTCAGCTCATAGTAACAGTAGAAGATCTGACTAGAAACCTGGACAGTGGGCTACAAACAGACACACTCATACTCGACTTTCAAAAAGCGTTCGATACTGTCCCTCATCAACGACTGATCCGGAAATTGGAATTTTATGGTATAAAAGGACCCATCTTGGATTGGATAGAATGCTGGTTAAGAACCCAGCGGGTCGTCGTTGAAGGGAAGACATCTGAACCAGTTCATGTAAAATCTGGAGTTCCCCAGGGAACAGTATTGGGGCCACTCATGTTTTTAATATATATTAACGACATTGCCGACAGTATTCACAGTGAAACACAAATAAGACTATTTGCTGATGATTGCCTACTCTACCGAGTTATTAAGTCACCAATGGATACCGATACTCTTCAGTCTGACCTAAATACCTTGGTGGAGTGGGCAAACATGTGGCAAATGTCTTTCAACACAAAGAAATGTAAAACTTTAAGAGTCACTACCAAGAAAAATCCGATTATGCATACCTACAAGATGGCATCTGATCAACTGGAATCCTTTTCACACCATCCGTATCTTGGAGTTGAACTATACAATATGAAATGGTCTCATCACATAAATAATATCACAGCAAAAGCAAACCGAGCATTGTGGTTCCTCCGCAGAAATCTATGGAGATGTCCAGTAGCGGTAAAACAACAGATGTATTTTGCTCTGGTCAGACCCTTGCTTGAATACGCGTGCTCCGTTTGGGACCCCCATACAGCATCGGATACTCATAAAATCGAGATGGTCCAACGTAGAGCCGCAAGGTTTGTTACCAGAAATTACAAAAAATCACCAGGAGCTACCAGGTACAATGACAAACATACTGCACCAACTTGAATGGCCCACATTTGAACAAAGAAGACTGGAATCACGATTAACCGTTATGTTTAAAATCAAACAAGGCCTCATTGCCATTCCCATACCGGATTATGTTCAGAATCAGACAGCATCCCAAACCCGCCAATATCATCCGGCCAAGTTCAGAGTCATGGAACCCAAAAGCAATGCTTACAAATTCAGTTTTACCCACGCACCATTCTAGACTGGAATTCATTGCCAACTTCAATACTCAATATTCAAAATATCAATGGTTTCAAAAATGCACTTGTAGATCTAAGGGTGTAGAGTGAGGTAATTTAAGATTGTAGCTTTGTAGTGTAGTACTTGTTTTTCATCCAGTGCCATGTTATTTCTCAGCGTGATATTGCTTCGGCAACTTTACTGAGTATTTGTATAGAAATAGAAATAGATATGTCAGTATACTTGAAAATGCGCATAATTTCAAATTGAATTCCTTTTCGCTAATTAGATTGTCAATGCATGAAATTGAAAATAGGATTAACAACGTTTCGCAGTCCCCTGTGCATCTTTGGCGAAATTGATTGCCTATTTCTTTAAATTAGACGTCTAATGGTGAAATTGAAACATTCGAGAACGAAATTTAATTCACAATAATGAATTGTTCTGATCATACATCAATTTGATTGAACTAAAATGAAATCGATTGCTCATAATGCGAAAATGAAATCGGGATTCATTGTGATCATTCAATCTGGCGCGAAAACGAATGACACTTTTATTAAATCGAACGCACAAGTTGCGAAATTGACCAGGAAAACTATTATTTGTATTATAAATAATATTTTTTACAATTTGTAAAATCTGATGATTTCATTTCAGGTATGTTTAATCATATCACACAATTGGCTTAATTGCACAAGCTAATTATTGCACGAGTTTATAAATCAATAAAATGTTACAAAGTGCTGATATTGGGGTTGATGAAGTAGTGTAGCGTCAATCCATCTTTGTACGTGGGGCCATTTGGCTCATATTACCAAAATGTGGCTGAAAAAGGTGGAGGCATATCCCATGTCCCCCAGGATTAACGCCCACGAGTGTAGCCATCTACTGCTGATATCTGTGTAAATTAAGGTGTGCAGTATATGAAGTGGAGTACCCATCTACTATCTACTGTTAGCTGATATCAGTGGAGCTAGAAGTTGTGTATATCTATACTGTTGATGTTGTAAATTGCACAAGTTTATAAAATCAATAAAGGTGTTACAAAGTTTCAAGTTGTAAAATTGCATGTTATCTTAGTGTTTTATTGTGTTGATATACAGTAAGCCAAAAAATTAAGGTACCAGTTACGCAGTGGCGTAGCCAAGGGGGGGGGGGGCAGCTGCCCCCCTGTGAAAAATCTTGCCCCCCCCCCCCTCCTGTGGGATGGTGGCCGCCCCGACATTTAAGACTTTTTTGTGTTTCTGACCAAATTGACATTATATTTTGCCATTTTAACCTAAAAAGTGCCAATTTATTCCCCTTTTGTACCATATTTCACCAGTTTAGCTTCAATATGCTAAAATTTTTCGCCCGCTTCGCGCGCATTTGTTGTCGCAAAAAGTGCCCCCTTAAAATTTGTCTTGCCCCCCACTGAAGCTATCTACTGCTGATATTGGTATTGATAAAATAGTATAGCTATCTACTGCTTATATTGGTGTTGATAAAGTGGTATAGTTATCTACTGCTGCTGATATTGGTGTTGATGAAGTAGTATAGCTATCTATTGCTGATATTGGTGTTGATGAAATACAGCTGATATTGCTGTTGATGAAGCAGTTTCAGCTTTCTACTGCTGGTATTGGTGTTGATGAAGTAGTGTAGCTATCTACTGCTAATTTTGGTGTTGATGAAGTAGTATAGCTATCTACTGCAGATATCTGTGTTGATGAAGTGGTGTAGCTATCTACTGTTGATATTGGTGTTGATTAAGTAGTATAGCTATCTACTGCAGATATCGATGTTGATGAAGAAGTATAGCAATCTACTGTTGACATTAATGTTGATGAAGTATATAGTATTTACATACTGCTGATATTGGTGTTGAAGTCGTGTAGCTATCTACTGCTGATATTTGTGTTGATGGAGTAGTGTAGCTATCTTCTGCTGATATTGATGTTGATGAAGTAGTACGAAGGATGGTCAATATATAATGAAAGTTGACCTATGACCCCATATATGGATTATTTTGATAAATTTTCTTCTTGATCACACACAGAGTGAACCTTTGTCTTTCAAACCATAATAACCACGTATGATACCACATACTTGAAGTAGCATAGCTATCTACTGCTGATATTGGTGTTGATGAAGTAGTGTAGCCATCTACTGCTGATATTGGTGTTGATGAAGTAGTATAGCTATCTACTGCTGATATTGGTGTTGCTGAAGTAGTATAGCTATCTACTGCTAGCTGATATTGGTGTTGATGAAGTGGTGTAGCTATCTACTTGCGATATTGGTGTTGATGATGTAGTATAGCTATCTACTACTGATATTGGTGTTAATGAAGTGGTGTAACCATCTACTGCTGATATTAGTGTTGATAAAGTAGTGTAGCTATCTACTGCTGATATCAGTGTTGATGAAGTAGATCAGCTATCTACTGCTCATATTGGTGTTGATGAAGTGGTAAAGTTATCTACTGCTGCTGGTATTGGTGCTGATGAAGTAGTGTAGCTATCTGCTGCTGATAATGATGTTGATGAAGTAGTGAAGCTATCTAATGCTGATATCGGTGTTGATGAAGTAGTGTAGCTATCTACTGCTGATATTGGTGTTGATGAAATAGTATAGCTATCTACTGCTCATATTGGTGTTGATGAAGTGGTAAAGTTATCTACTGCTGCTGGTATTGGTGTTGATGAAGTAGTGTAGCTATCTAATGCTGATATCGGTGTTGATGCAGTGGTGTAGTTTTCTACTGTTGATATTGGTGTTGATGAAGTAGTGTAGATATCTACTGCTGATATTGGTGTTGATGAAGTATATTTACTGATATTGGTGTTGATAATATAGTTATCTACTGCTGCTGAGATTGGTGTTTATGAAGTAGTATAGCAATCTACTACAGTGTTGATGAAGTAGTATCCCAGCAAACACAAAACGTTTTCGACATCATTCGCAAAAAGTTATAAAAAGGTTGTCAGAAAACGTTTAAATGTCGGGTTATATAAATGATATATTAAGGGTATAAAACGTTTTCATAACATTAAAAAACATTTTTTGATAATCTACTGCCCAGCAAGCACAAAATGTTTTACAGAAAGCGTTTAAATGTCGGGCTATATAAAGGGTATAAAAACGGTTTAATAACATACCAAAAACATTTTTTTAAACTTGATACAAAACATTCTAAACAGAATGTTATTTTGGGGTTGAAAAAATATTTTGCGAAAAATGTTTGCTCAAAATATTTGCAATAACGTTTTAAAAACGTTTTCATGACCTTTATATAACCCGACATTTAAATGTTATTAAAACGTTTTGAAAAAACATTTTAAGAACATTTCTGTGTTTGCTGGGTGCAAATATTTTAACATATTGTTATTTAATTGTTGACAAAATATTTCGCAAAAATTGTTGAAATAAAATTTTGAAAACATTTAAAAAATATTGTTGTAGTGTGTTTTCATACAAAACGTTTCAAAACGTTTTATATAACCCGACATTTTAATGTTATTAAAACGTTTTTACCTGAACCAAAAGCCAAAATATAACTTATTTTAAACGTTTTTAAAACGTTTTTGTGTTTGCTGGGATAGCTATCTACTGTGGATATGAGAGTTACTAGAGAAGTATAGCTACCAGCAAACACAAAAACGTTTTAAAAACGTTTTAAATAAGTTTTATTTTGGCTTTTGGTTTAGGTAAAAACGTTTTAATAACATTAAAATGTCGGGTAATATAACGGTAATGATAACGTTTTAAAACGTTTTGTATGAAAACACTACAACAATATTTTGAAAGCTACCCAAGGTGAGCTAATATTTACTGCTGTAGAGAAACAAGATTCGTTCAATATAATATTTTGAAATGTTTTCAAAAATGTTATTGTAAACTATTTTTGCAAACATTTTTGCAAAATATTGTGTCAATACTGAAATAATATTATGTTGAAATATTTGAACCCAGCAAACACAGAATGTTCTTAAAATGTTTTTTTTTTCAAAACCTTTTAATAACATTTAAATGTTGGGTTATATAAAGGTCATGAAAACGTTTTTAAAATGTTATTTTGGGCAAACCTTTTTCGCAAAATATTTTTTCATCATCCCAAAAAACATTTTAAACTGTTTAGAAAGTTTTGTATCAATTTTTCAAGAATGTTTTCGGAAAGTTATTAAAACGTTTTTATACCATTTATATAACCCGACAGTTAAACGTTTTCTGTAAAACATTTTTGTTTGCTGAGCACTAGATTATCACAAAATGTTTTTTAAGGTAATGAAAACGTTTTATACTCTTAATATACCCTTTGTATAACCCGACATTTAAACGTTTTGATGTGAAAAACGAATGATGTCAAAAACGTTTTTGCCAAATATTTTGTCAATGCTTAAAGCCATATTATAACATTTTCAATCAAAATAGATTAGCATTTCTTTGCCATAAAATGTTAGATTTTACTGTCAGATATATCCCCTTTTATTTTTGAGCCGAACAACTACGGTAAAGCAAAGAAAATGGGAATTTACTACCGGCGCACATGTCGCCAATACGTACCACTCCTTCGGTCATGTTGTGGTACGACCCTTTGTTGTGTATATCACCGTCCCGCACGCCGTGTACGTACTGTGTGTTATGAACATCGTGTATGCGTTCGATTAATAATTCCATCGTAATATTAAAACGCCGGTTCCGTCGTTTTATTCAAAATCTCGGATTTTGACAAAACTACAGCACCTAGAGTGTTGATTTTTGCAGGGTATATTGGTTTAATGAAGTACATTATAGTCGTGTAAAAAGCAAATGTTATAATATGGCTTTAACTAACATTATGTTAGAATGGTTCAATAAATTCATCAGGATCGGTAGAGTAAGCTCAGTAACCAAAGTTCTTGATATCTGATCCAGAAATTGCACTTACTTTGTGTACGTTTCAGCAACACTGTTGCCTTTGTCAACACTTGATGATGAGTGATTCCTACTGGTAACCGACGCTAGATGTATCTCCAGCAAGAAAGATTTACACGCTGGATAAAGGAGGCTATAGAAATTAGAAAGAGGAGGGGCACCACCATGAACAGAGACGACGGGCAGTATCCACTCTCACACATTTTTGATGAGTTTCTAGAACTGGGTTCAACAAAATCCCCAGATGGAAAATAAAATGGCAACACCAAGATCTACGCTGGAGATACATCTAGCTTCGGTTGCCAGTAGGAATCACTCATCAAGTGTTGACAAAGGCAACAGTGTTGCTGAAACGTACACAAAGTAAGTGCAATTTCTGGATCAGATATCAAGAACTTTGGTTACTGAATTATGTTAGAATATTTTGCAGTAATCTTTCGAAAACGTTTTATACCCTTTATATTTCCTTTATAACCCGACACTAAACCGTTTTTAGCTACCTTACTTTTAGCTATCTACTACTGATATCAGTGTTGATGAAGTAGTGTAGCTATCTATTGCTGATATTGGTGTTGATGAAGTAGTGTCGCTATCTACTACTGATACTTTTGTTGATGAAGTAGTGTAGCTATCTACTGCTGATATTTGTGTTGGTGAAATGGTGTTGCTACCTGCTGCTGATATTGGTGTTGATGAAGTAGTATAGCTTTCTGTAGCTGATATTGGTGTGGATGAAGTAGTGTAGCTACCTACTGCTGATATTGGTGTTGATGAAGTAGTATAGCTATCTACTGCTAATATCAGTGTTGATGAAGTAGTATAGCTACCTGCTGTTGATATTGGTGTTGATGAAGTAGTATAGCTACCTACCTCTGATATTGGTGTTGATGAAGTAGTATAGCTATCTACTACTGATATAGGTGTTGATGAAGTAGTATAGCTACTTACTGCTGATATTGGTGTTGATGAAGTAGCATAGCTAACTACTGCTAATATCAGTGTTGATGAAGTAGTATAGCTATCTACTGCTGATATTGGTGTTGATGAAGTAGTGGTAGCTATCTACTGCTGATATTGGTGTTGATGAAGTAGTGTAGCTATCTACTGATGATATTGGTGTTGATGAAGTAGTGTAGCTATCTACTGCTGATATTGGTGTTGATGAAGTAGTGTAGCTATCTCCTGCTGATATTGGTGTTGATGAAGTAGTATAGCTATCTCCTGCTGATGCTGTTGTTGATGAAGTAGTGTAGCTATCTACTGCTGATATTGGTGTTGATGAATTGTATCGCTATCTCCTGCTGATGCTGTTGTTGATGAAGTAGTATAGCAATATACTGCTGATATTGGTATTGATGAAGTGGTGTAGCTATCTACTGCTGATATTGGTGTTGATGAAGTAGTGTAGCTAGCTATTGCTGATATTGGTGTTGATGAAATGGTGTCGCTACCAGCTGCTGATATTGGTGTTGATGAAGTAGTGTAGCTATCTATTGCTGATACTGGCGTTTATGAAGGCGTATAGCTACTGCTGATATTGGTGTTGATAAAGTAGTACAGCTACCTACTGCTGATATTGGTGTTGATGAAGTAGTACATCTATCTATTGCTGATATTAGTGTTGATGAATTAGTATAGCTATTTAGTGCTAAATATCAGTGTTGATGAAGTAGTATAGCTATCTATTGCTGATATTGGTGTTGATGAAGTAGTACATCTATCTATTGCTGATATTAGTGTTGATGAATTAGTATAGCTATTTAGTGCTAAATATCAGTGTTGATGAAGTAGTATAGCTATCTATTGCTGATATTGGTGTTGCAGTAGTACAGCTGATATGAGTGTTGATGAAGTAGTGTAGCTATCTACTGCTGATATTGGTGTTTAGTATAGCTTTCTACTAGTCATATAATGTTGATGATGTAGTATCACAGCAAACACAAAACGTTTTTAAACTGGTTATATTTGGGGTTTTGGTTTTGGTAAAAACGTTTTAATAACATTGAATATCGGTTTATAAAAAAGTCATAAAAAGTATTTAAAACGTTTTATATGAAAATACATTACAACAGCATTTTAAAAATGTTGTCAAAATGTTACTGTAAAATAATTTTTGTAAACATTTTTGCCAAATATTTCGTCAATGCTTAAATAACATGATATTGGAATATTTTTAGTTAATTCTCAAAAACATGTTTTAAATGTCATGACAACGTTTGATACCGTTTTTATACCGACATTTATTTATGAAGTAATATAGTTTAGTATCTACTGCTGATATTGGTGTTGATGAAGTAACATAGTTTAGTATCTACTGCTGATATTGGTGTTGATGAAGTAATATAGTTTAGTATCTACTGCTGATATTGGTGTTGATGAAGTAGCATAGCTAATCTAGACCTACTGCTAATATTGCTGTTTATGAAGTAGTTCAGTTACCGTAGGTAAAGGTAAAGGAGACAATCCTGTATATACAGTCATCGGAGTGCCAATCTCTCTTTCATTGGCGATTGGGCCAGATTCCTCCATGTAATGTTGCTGCAGGGGGGTCGCTACACATCCTCCACAGCGATTCTGTTACCTTCCCAGCATTTAAGAATGCCGGTACTCATTTATACACCTAGGTGGAGAGGAGTAATCGAGATAAAGGGCCTTACTCAAGGGCACAACACGATGGCGTCGCCGGGGTTCGAACCCGCAACCAGCTTCCGATCATGAGTCACAGCCCGTACCGCTCGGCCACCGCGCCCGGCCGCGTTATTTCTTTCTGCAACCATAATGGGCCGCAATGCGATAACACATAGTACATACATGTAATTATAGGCCTATGAGGCTAGATATAACACGAGTTTATTACCATTATTATTTCCTCTTACTTAATAAAATAAAAAGAAATCGATAGAATTAAAATTCTACAACGGTTTACCTGGGGTTCGAACCCACAACCTATGTATCCATAGTCTAATGCCTACACGACTGTGCTATGATTCGTTGTGCCAGAAAGGTGTTTGTTTATGATACTTATTGATTACGGAATAAAGTGCATACATACAATATACTATTACTAGTATATTAGTACTAATAAATACGAATATAATCCTAACCCTAACCCTAACCCTAATCCTAATCCCTAACCCTTACCCTAACACTAACCCTAAACCCTAACCCTAACCCTAAACCCTAAACCCTAACCCTAACCCTAACCCTAATCCTAACCCTAACCCCTAACCCTAACCCTAACCCTAACCCCTAACCCCTAACCCCTAACCCTAACCCTAACCATAACCATAAGACCCTAACCCTAAGACCCTAACCCTGGCAATAATGAACCTTGCCTCGGACTATTCCAGAGATAGCAAGAATTTCTTTGACAAAAATGACCAGGTGTCTTGTTATGATAGTTGGATAGAACATCCCATGGGACATCTGAAAAGTGATGTCTTGAGTGTCGTGAGCGGTGGAGCGTGACATCAGAGGTCAATGACCTCAAATTTGACCGTTTTCCTGTATAATTCGTATTATGCATGCCATTTATTAACAACAGCCTCGATTTTCACATTTTTGGTGTCTAATGAAAGATATTAAAATTATCTATCAAACAAAACCAATATCAATGAGATTTAACAATGTTTCGACCCTAATTTTGAGCCAAAAACGTCAAAATTTAGCATTTTTACCCATATTTTGCAAATTGACCTGACATAAAACTTATAATTTCCTGAAAAGCATGGGTGCATTACTTAAACATTCTTACTCAAAAACTGACCCATTATGTTCACAAAAAGATGACCAAAAACAATGTGCGTGGATAAAGTCGTTTTTGGGCAAGGACGTTTAAAGTGCAATGACCTCTTAAATTTACAATGTAAGAGGTTTTCTGCAAATATAGACTGTGGGCTATGCTAACCCCACTCCCCCCAAGGGGGATTTATGGAGGCAGGTATTTTTGGGACCCTAATGCATTGAGGTTTAGAAATCCGCTTGCCTGCACATTGGCCAGCGGTGGGTGAGGCGGTGAGGGCGCTTTTTTTCAAAATGGCCGCCAAAATCACAAAAATCAACATAACTAGGCCAGTGAAGCTCCTAGCAGCATAATTATGATGTCTACACCCATGTTTTTAGGGTCAAGGAATCCAATAGTATCACTTAGATTAACAGGGGACCTACATTTCCAAGATGGCTGCCAAAATTTCAAAATGGCCGACATTGAAAATGAAAATTATCTATATCTCAGTCCTTGAAGCTCCTGCAAGCATAATTTTGATGTCTATACCCATGTTTGCAGGATCAAGGAGTCCAATAAAATCACTAAGAACAGCCCAGGACACAAATTCCAAGATGGCTGCCACTGAATTTTAAAATGGCTGCCATTTAAATCAATTTTGTCTATATCGCAGTCGTTGAAGCTCTAAGGAGCATGTCTTGAAATCCGCTTGCATTCACATTGGCCAACGGTGGGTGAGGTGGTGAGAGCACTTATTCAAAATGGCATCAATAATGACACAATAAATAATCAACGACATGTCTATTACCTAAACACAAGAAGTATCAAAGCCTTAGTACTTTACTTAGTAGGATAAGTGGGTAAGTGTAATAGCTGTCCTGTGAACATTTGGCAATATATTATATATTGTACTCATATACACATGTCAGCTACACGATGGCAGCTATTGCACTTACCCACTTGGGCACTCAACAGTCGATGTCCCAACTCCAAGATCAACAACTAATCTAATCATATTCAGTAACTCTATTTGTAAAAGGATTAATTCTAGGAAAAAAATGAAAATATAGCTAAGAGTAGCTTGATGGCGTAGCTCCCAGTTGCTGATTGGTGCTGAGTTTACTGTACTGGTGATACTGGTGTTGATACAGTAGCTCCCAATTGCTGGATGGTACTGGGGTATCTATTTACTGTTGGTATTGGTGATGATAAAGTAGCTACCAACTGATTGTTGCTGGGTTTAGTTATCTACTGTTGATATTGGCGTTGATGAAGTAACTTCCTATTGCTGATTGGTGTTGATGAAGCAGCTTTCAATTGAAGTAAATGTTCATTGGCGCTAAGGTAGCCATCTACTGCTAATATTGGTGTTGACGAAGTAGCTACCAATTGCTGCTTGTTGCTGTGTTAGCCATCTACTGCTGATATTGGTGTTGATGAAGTAGCTTCCTTTTGCTGATTGTGTTGATGAAGTAGCTTTCAATTGTTTACTTCTTCAAGACCAATATCAGCAGTAGATGGCTACATTAGAGCCAATGAGCAATTGAAAGCTTATTCATCAACACCAATATCAGCAGTAGGTAGCTACCTTAGCACCAGTGAACAATTGAAAGCTACTTCAGCAACACAATCAGCAAAAGGAAGCTACTTCATCAACACCAATATCAGCAGTAGATGGCTAACACAGCAACAAGCAGCATTTGGCAGCTACTTCGTCAACACCAATATTAGCAGTAGATGGCTACCTTAGCGCCAATGAACATTTACTTCAATTGAAAGCTGCTTCATCAACACCAATCAGCAATAGGAAGTTACTTCATCAACGCCAATATCAACAGTAGATAGCTAAACCCAGCAACAATCAGTTGGTAGCTACTTTATCATCACCAATACCAGCAGTAGATAGATACCCCAGTACCATCCAGCAATTGGGAGCGACTGTATCAACACCAGTATCACCAGTATAGTAAACCCAGCACCAATCAGCAACTGGGAGCTACGTCATCAAGCTACTCTTAGCTATCGTTTCATTTTTTCCTAGAATTAATCCTTTTACAAATAGAGTTACTGAATATGATTAGATTAGTTGTTGATCTTGGAGTTGGGACATCGACTGTTGAGTGCCCAAGTGGGTAAGTGCAATAGCTGCCATGTGTAACTGACATGTGTATATGAGTACAATATATAATATATTGCCAAATGTTCACAGGACAGCTATTGCACTTACCCACTTATCCTACTAAGTAAAGTACTAAGGCTTTGATACTTCTTGTGTTTAGGTAATAGACATGTCGTTGATTATTTATGGTGTCATTATTGATGCCATTTTGAAAAAGCGCTCTCACCGCCTCACCCACCGCTGCACAGTGGGCCAGGGCGGAATCAAAGTGTGCCAACATTAAAATTTGGTGAATGTGGAATTTCCAAACTTTTTCAGTTGTTTGAGAAAGAAAACATTCTGAAGTATATTATTTGGCCCATAATTTATGTTTAGATGGATTTCATAGGTGTCGTTTAGTCATGAATTTGCCCCAAAAGTGTCATATTTTCTCTTAAAATGGTAAAAGTGTGAATTTTGAAAACAACTAATGTAACGTTAGTAAATGAGAAACTGCTGTCTTACCATTGTGCATATGTCATACCTAATAGTAGTCAAACCAGATCATTAAAGCCAAAATATAAGTAACTGTATTAATCAGGAGTAATGAGGGGGCTAATTTGGTGAAATCGGGTAAAAATATGCATTTTTGGGAAAAAATAGAAATTTAGTTTGGATTCCTGTCGATTCCTGTTCAAAAAATAATGTTATCATTTGTAGACAAGTCTTAGAACTATGTTGATGGCAATGGTTTTTGCAAATATTTGCCAGCCTGCATTCCAGGGTCCATACAATGTGGCCCTATTTGCTCACATTTCAGCTGATTTTGATGGATCAGTACGGCGCACGGGTTTATCATGTCATGTGCATAGCGCCCTCATATTGCTTAAATACCCTGGGGATTTTGCGGTTTTCACTACAACTCTGCTCTAAGAAATAGCATAAGGTCTCAATATTTTAAAACATCATTGATCGAGATAAAACAAAATCATTGAATCTTTATCAAAAACTTTTTGTTTATGCTGCTTATACAGCAGGCTCACTTTCAGATATAAATTTATCATACCATGTTTGTATGGATGCTTTGCACACTCATCATAGAATTGAACTTCCAGATAACATAGCTTAACATTTTGAAAGGTATTAAAAGACAGTAAAAAGCATTCTTTATCGTTTACGTGAACGATGGAATAACTGTAGACACTATGTGGATCATTTCACACTCAAAATAAAGACTGGCTTAACCGGAAACTGACATTTAACAGGGGCGGATTTAGGGGGGCGCAGCCGGCGCGCGCCCCCTCTATTTTTTGACTAGCAAAGGGCGCCGGTAACTTAAAAATACAAAAATTATAAGAAATTAAAAAAAGGAACAAATTCGGCCATGAACAGCAAACAATGGGCCAAAACCGTTGAGTTTTCGAGGGGGTAACCCCCTTTAACACATTTTTTTCGTCGTCGACCAAAAGGCGCCCCCTTTATCAAAAAATCCTGGATCCGACCCTGTTTAATGAAGAACTCCAATACAGCAGCTGAACTTTCAGCTGCAGAGGTTCGTAGCACTTCTCATTCTGAAGGAACTTCATCAGCACCAGCACCTCCTAGGAGGGCCGAGACGTCCATCGAATATGTGGGAGGCACTGTCGATCGTTCAAAGAAAAGGAAAGCACATGATCTAACTAGACATTTGGATTAGTTTTTGGATTAGTTTTGTGACTTTTTAATCATGATAATGGTATATATCATAAAACAATTTCATGAAAGTAGCTCAGTTTCACAGTTCATATGAAAAACCCTAAGCTCTGTGCTAAAATTAAGGGCATGGGATAAAGTTGTGGTCGTTTTGGTCGGAAAAATAATTGTTTTTAAAATTATGAATATCAGGGGTAGGCCTATTCTAACCTCATTAGCCTTTTGATTGAAACGTACATTCATAATATTACATGCACATTCTATTCTGCTTTAAACATCCATATAAATTATAGAATTTATGAAAGAAACTCAAGACACAAGAACCCCATGGTCTGCCAATTTTAAACGTGACATCTAGATTTGGTATTACGTCTAGGCCTACTTGAAAAAAATCTAATTCACATTCGCCTATATAGCGAACGACCAAATCACGTGTCTGTAATGGAGAATTGCAATTTGAATCAAATTATTTAGTGTCGTTTGTGATGACGTTGAAGTTGTAACATCCGGGGTGGGGACCTTCCATTGACATGGTATACGTATTATGTGCTTGCCTTTTGGGGTGCTTTTTTGCCAATTTTGGTAAAGCGATGGGTGGGTTTTCACCATAGACGAAAACGCCCAGTATTATTGTGTATTTTGATAAACATATTGGTAAAAGCACCCAATTTGAGCAAAATCGGTTGCTTTTTCAAGGAAACTGGTATATTGATGGGTTGCAAATTAGGGCCAAAATTACGTTTAAGACAATGGCAACGTTTTGGAGTCCGGCAGGAAGAATCACCTACAAATTTTTCCCCCCCCCCCCGGCCCACCCCCAACATTTAGTCTGGCTGGTTGTTTCTTTGCTTATATTAAACAATTACAATGTCTGCATTTTATTGATGTCATACGTATTAGAAAATGCCGTCAGTGAATTTTGCAATCCATATATAACCTTGAATATGCTATTTGATAATACTTTTCCAATCGGACATTTGAATCACTGTTGTAAGAGTAATTAACCAATCACGGCTCGTTATTTTAATGACGTCATATGCCTTGGAAAATGGCTCTATTGGATTCCGAAGTCCTTAAAACCCCAGATTTGAAAGTGTTTATAATAATTCTTATACAGGCATTTGAATTATTGCGGGAGGAATAATTGACCAATCATATATCAGCCTATTAATGACGTCATACGCTTTCCAAAATGTCATCATTGAATTTTGCTCCCCTTGGAACCCCTATTTTGCTTTTTCAATTAAAATTTTAACATGTATCATTTGAAATACTACTGTTGTAAAAATAATCGACCAATCACCGTTCAGCATTTTGATGACGTCATACATTTGTAAAAATGCTTCCATTGAATTCTGCAGCCTCGAAAACCCCTAATATAGTCATTTTACCGTGATTGTATGCGTTTGATTGTCCGTTTATAATTTTGGCACACTTTGAGGCGATTCTGGCCCACTGTGCGCTGGCCAATGTGAAGGCAAACGGATTTCAAAACCTAAATGCATTGGCTGATATCCTTGATTCTGACAATACGGCATAATGTATTAGAGACATGCTCCTTAGAGCTTCAACGACTGAGATATAGGCAAAATTGATGGTAGCCATTTTAAAATTCAGTGGCAGCCATCTTGAAATTTGTGTCCTGGGCTGTTCTTAGTGATTTTATTGAACTCCTTGATCCTGCAAACATGGGTATAGACATCAAAATTATGCTTGCAGGAGCTTCAAGGACTGAGATATAGATAATTTTCATTTTCAATGTCGGCCATTTTGAAATTTTGGCAGCCATCTTGGAAATATAGGTCCCCTGTTAATGTAAGTGATACTATTGGATTCCTTGACCCTAAAAACATGGGTGTAGACATCAGAATTATGCTGCTAGGAGTTTCACTGGCCTAGTTATGTTGATTTTTGTGATTTTGGCGGCCATTTTGAAAAAAAGCGCCCTCACCGCCTCACCCACCGCTGGCCAATGTGCAGGCAAGCGGATTTCAAAACCTCATTGCATTAGGGTCCCAAAAATACCTGCCTCCATAAATCCCCCTAGGGGGAGTGGGGTTAGCATAGCCCACAGTCTATATGTGCAGAAAACCTCTTACATTGTAAATTTAAGAGGTCATTGCACTTTAAACGTCCTTGCCCAAAAACGACTTTATCCACACACATTGTTTTTGGTCATCTTTTTGTGAACATAATGGGTTAGTTTTTGAGTAAGAATGTTTAAGTAATACATTCACGCTTTTCAGGAAATTATAAGTTTTATGTCAGGTCAATTTGCAAAATATGGGTAAAAATGCTAAATTTTGACGTTTTTGGCTCAAAATTAGGGTTGAAACATTGTTAAATCTCATTGATATTGGTTTTGTTTGATAGATGATTTCAATATCTTTCATTAGACACCAAAAATGTGAAAATCGAGGCTGTTGTTAATAAATGGCATGCATAATACGAATTATACAAGAAAACGGGTCAAATTTGAGGTCATTGACCTCTGATGTCACGCTCCACCGCTCACGACACTCAAGACATCACTTTTCAGATGTCCCATGGGATGTTCTATCCAACTATCATAACAAGACACCTGGTCATTTTTGTCAAAGAAATTCTTGCTATCTCTTGGACCATATGCGGTTAGTGATATATTGCGGCCCATTATGGTTGCAGAAAGAAATTAAGCCGCCCGGCCACCGTGCTCCCGCTCGGCCACCGTGCTCTCAGTTACCGTAAAAATTCGATTAGCATACGTGCTTACTATCGAGCGCTTTTGAAAACAAGAAATTGTACCAAAGTTCGGTGCTTTACCAACTGAGCTAATGGGGTTGAGACACACATTTGCAGGTTTATTTGTTTGTATATAACTACGTGTATCGATGATTTGCTCAAAACCCTTTAGACTTTTATGGATGGGGCTCATCATGTTTGCATGTTTTAAAGCACATATGCTAACTATCGAGTTTTACGGTATCTACTGCTGATACTGCTTTTGATGAAGTATTTCAGCTATCTCTGCTGATATTGTTGTTGATGAAGTAGTGTAGCTATCTACTGCTGATATTGGTGTTGATGAAGTAGTATCGCTATCTCCTGCTGATACTGTTGTTGATGAAGAAGTGTAGCCATATACTGCTGATATCGGTGTTGATGAAGTAGTATAGCTATCTACTGCTGATATTGGTGTTGATGAAGTAGTGTAGCTATCTACTGCTGATATTGGTGTTGATGAAGTAGTATAGCTATCTACTGCTGACATCTGTGTTTATGAAGTGGTGTAGCTATCTACTGCTGATATTGGTGTTGATGAAGTAGTATAGCTATCTACTGCTGATATTGGTGTTGATGAAGTAGTTCAAATATCTACTGCTGATATTGGTGTTGATGAAGTAGTATAGCTATCTACTGCTGATATTGGTGTTGATGAAGTAGTTCAAATATCTACTGCTGATATTAGTGTTGATGAAGTAGCATAGCTATCTACTGCTGATATTGGTGTTGATGAAGTAGTTCAAATATCTACTGCTGATATTGGTGTTGATGAAGTAGTATAGCTTTCTACTGCTGATATTGGTGTTGATAAAATAGTATAGCTATCTATTGCTGATATTGGTGTTGATGAATTAGTAGAGCTATCTACTGCTGATATATGTGTTGATGAAGTGCTGTAGCTATATATCTACTGCTGATATTGCTGTTGATGAAGTAGTTCAGCTATCTACTGCTGATATTGCTGAGGCTTGTGGATCAACGTCTAGGCGTTGTGCCTGTGCGTAGCGCACTATAAATCACTGCGCTTTTTTTTTTGATGAAGTAGTACTGCTAATACGTATTGCTGTTGATAAAATATTATAGCTATCTACTGCTGATATTGGTGTTGGTGAAGTAGTGTAGCTATCTACTACTGGTATCAGTGTTGATGAAGTAGTATAACATTCTACTGCTGATATTGGTGTTGATGAAGTAGTAATAATATAGCTATCAGTATAATGGAAGGAGATCTGTGTAATGATATCTGAGTGTTTTTGTATTGTACGTAAGTGCAACTTTCAAATCTGGACCTCACTATATTAAATTGTCCGGTGTTTTATTGTTTTCTGGGCTATCGTATCAAATGAGGTGTCAAAAAATGCGCAGATATAAATTCTGCTTCCAACGCAATTTACAGATTTGTAATACAATAGTCCCTTTTTGAATAATGGCCATTTTTTTAAAGGGGGTTAGTTACTTTTTTTTGAGGTGTTTATTATCAGTAGTGCAGTGGCGTACATTTCTTTTTGTCATTGGGGCAATGGGGTTGGAGTATATATAGTGAATCCAGTTCCTTTTGGTGACAGAGTAAGTTTATTGTACAGGGTGAGTCAAAAAAAGTGCAATAGAGAAAAGAATCCATTTTTATTTAAGAACCGATTTGAACCTTTTAGGTTTTAAAACATTTTATAAATGATATATCCATTAGTGACCTTGTGTGAAAAAACCAAGGAATTAGCATTTACTGTTTTGTTTTTATGACACATTTTATAGCTATACCCAATTTTAATGTTTGTCCAAGAAGCATCTAAAATTTAAATGTCAGCCACTCCATGTATGGTAGATTTGGAACAACTGATATTTTCTTAACCTCATTGGCATTGAAATAAAATGGAGCACCCAAATTGTTATTGTCCTTGGTCTTGTTTAAGGAAAAGAAACATTATTTGTTGTTATTTTCATTTTACCTTTACTTTACAGATGTTAATTCTCTATCAAAAACATACACATTTGTACGCGGATTTTTTTCAAATGTCGAGATGAAATGCGCGCAAATTGAAGTGGAGTGAATTATAAATATCCAGTAAGTTGGACATATTGGGATTAAAAAAACTGGAATTGGAGTCGAGTGAGGTATGAAGGACTTAAACTAATGTTAGAAAGTTTGTTTGAACAGAAAAAAAGAAATTAAATTAACGCAAAAATCAACCTTATTTAAGTTAAAGTCAGTTTCAGAGCTGGTGATTTTATCGTGCATTGTGTGCTCTCATTCAAAATACATGGTACCTCTTGGACAAATAAGGAAATTGGGTATCGTAGCGAAAGGACTAAAAAAAAGTCAAAAAATTAAGCGGTAGATGTGATTGACTTCATTTTTTCGCAACAGGTGACTATTGAGTGTGGCATTTATAGAAACTTTCAATAATTGGAAAGTTCAACGTGGTTCTTACATAAATATCGATTTTTTGCTCTATTGCACTTTTTTTGACTCACCCTGTACAAATGCACGCGGAAAATTTTACCATGTTGAAGCTAAACTGGTGAAATATGGTGCATGAGAGCAAACATTGGCACCTTTCAGGCTAAATGGCCAAATATGAGGTAAATTTGGTCAGAAACCCACAGACTTTAAGTCAACATGGAGGGAAGGGGGGTTGATTGTATGGACCATCCCCCTATCTAACAAAATATTGGGCGGGCAGGGATTTACCTCCAACCATCGAAGCCTATGATTATCAGCATAGCTATATACTGCTGATAGAGGCATGGATGGCATACTAACATTGCTATCTACTGCTGATAGAGGCATGTATGATTATAATCTACTGCTAATAGTGGCATGGATGACATACTAACATTGCTATCTACTGCTGATAGAAGCATGGCTAGTATCCATGCCTCTATCAGCTGCAGTAGATTGCAATGCTAGTATGTCGTTCATGCCTCCATCAGCAGTAGATAGCAATGCTGGTATGTCGCCCACGCCCTGTCAGCAGAAACCATGTGATTTGCTCCACAGTGACGCCCTAAATCTTTCTTGACTTTCTTCTTCTTTTCGCATCATTGTAATGCCCAATGATGTGCTAAAATGTCATGAGAAAGACTACGCCTGAAGTGCTTTAATTACAGTAAAATTGAAGTTTTAGTGTTTAACCATGTTGACCGAGTAAGTGATGGCTGACATGTTTCGTTGTTGAAGGAGGCATGGGCAACATAGCAGCATTATATTGCTACCACCCGCAGATAGATGCATGGATGACATACTATGACGGTTGGTCAATAATATCCCGCAACCATTATTTATCTCCGCTCATGCATGACTTAGATGACTGTTACTTACGATCAATAAAGTTTGTACCTTTGTCTTTCAAAACACACAACAATTAGTATCAGAGTACCATTAATTACGTAATCTCATTTGCATAAAGTCATTGCCATATGTACACTGGCAATTGTCAACATTGGCAGGAAATTTGAATTGTAGTTGAGGAACGTGTAATAAAAAGAAGCAGAAGTA
Organism: Amphiura filiformis; assembly: GCF_039555335.1. Classification (NCBI taxonomy): domain Eukaryota; kingdom Metazoa; phylum Echinodermata; class Ophiuroidea; order Amphilepidida; family Amphiuridae; genus Amphiura; species Amphiura filiformis. The sequence goes on from NC_092631.1 coordinate 6,938,178, forward strand.
AGGACCAAAGCAATTTACACGCATAATTTTTGGTATGAGGTAATCTGAGTATATTCAATTGATAATTGTGAAAGAAGAACTGTATCTGTTAACAGATCAAGAAAGGGACTGTCTTTGAACTTCACCAAAAATAGGCCTTAACGACAAACAAACAAAAATGGTGTGAAAATCGGGAGAAAAGAGCCCACACAGTAGAAGAAAGAATCCAAATTATCTCAAAAAAAAACACACAAAAGAACAAAACAAATATGATTCTTCTTCTTCTTCTTCAGAATACTTTTCAACGTCCCGTGACTGGAACCAGGCGAAAAGGGTGTGAGTGCGCAAGTAGGCGCCTTAGTCTCTGGTTTGTGTGTCTTCTTCGTTGAAGAAGACTGTAATGTTTTCTTTGAAGTGCTTGTTGTCTTCGATGGTCTGGATGTTGAATGGCAAATTATTCCAGTCCTTTATTGTGCGGGGCACAAATGAGTTTTGAAAGCTTCTGTTCGATTATTGGTATGGTATGAGAGATCATAGTCAGGGCAATAGAATTTGTTGCAATAAAATAGAAATATGCGCATGCGTTGATGGTACGCATGATTGAAAGTACCAAAAATGTATGAAAAAAGTAAAATTTCATCAAAAAAGCGCTAAAAACATGACTAATACAAGGTTTGCGGAACAGTAGCTGTGTGAGTGAATTGCTATACCAAGTCTTATGCTAGAATTAGACATACTTTTCGAAATTCAAATTTCTTATTCAATCCAGAGCCTCTCTATCGTGTGCTACTTTGATTACAAAAACAAGACCTTTTTTAAAACAAGGGTTCATTAAGAAAGAAATGTTTGTGATTTCACCACTTGGAGCTCCCTTTTTAATAATCAGTAGATACCCAATAAAACCAGGTACCATTTGTTAAATTTTGTCATCGATTAATCTTTCTATCTCTTATTATGTAAAGAGCAATGGGTGATAAAGCCTACTCAAAATTGGAGATATTCAACACGATCCCTTGTCTTTAATAAAAAATGGTATAGATCTAAAAAGAGTACAGCATCATTTCTATGTTATCGGTCTACAAAGTTGCAAAAACCGCGCCAGATTCCATACTTTAATTCTCGAGATATTTGTTATTATGTAACAATACTGCAATTTGGTGCGAGATTTTCTTGACTATTTTGCACCATAAATCAGGCAGTGTCCATCCACTATTGTGTTTATGCTAATGTCATTACGTGATCAAGTATTCAGCATCGCTAATACATATTTGTTTTGAAAGACAAAGGTACAAACTTGTATTTAGCATAAGTAACAGTCATCCAAGTCATGCATTATCGGAGATATACCACCATGACCACAGTTGCGGGAACTTATTGACCAGCCCTCGTAGTATTGCTATATGTACTGCTGATATAGGCATGGATGACATACTAGTATTACTATCTACTGCAGATAGAGGCATGGATGACATACTAGTATTACTATCTACTGCAGATAGAGGCATGGATGACATACTAGTATTACTATCTACTGATGATAGAGGCATGGATGACATACTAGCATTGCTATCTACTGCTGATAGAGGCATGGATGACATACTAGCATTGCTATCTACTGCTGATAGAGGCATGGATGACATACTAGCATTGCTATCTGATGCTGGTAGAGGCATGGATGACATGTTGCTATCTACTGCTGATAGAGGCATGCATGACATATTAGCATTGCTATCTAATGCTGATAGAGGCATAGGTGACGTACCAGCATTTCATAAATACAATCATACAATTGCTATTTTTTTTTTGGGGGGGGGGCTTAACAAAGCTGGAAATCTGTAAAATTAACATCAATATTTGGAACATTATGTGTGAAATGCATTTTGGCATGAGTAATACTAATAACTTAATATTAAAGGACAAAATAGAGTTATAACTTCCAAAACTAACAAAGGAAACTAAAAGGGAATCAATTAGCAGTGGAGTGGTACAGGATTCAGAGATCGCAAACATGGCGGTACCAAAGGTGTGGAAGGATCATAACAAATGAGAGAAACAATTGGTGACAACAAAATAACAAAAGGAATCATGGCTTACATTTCTGAATTACATTTATTCAATATATTATATCAAGATGAACAAATGTATCAAGTTGGTTTGAAATGTAAAATTACCCGATGGGTAGAAAGGAAAAGACGCAATGATTTATTATGTGCTATGGACAGGCACAATGACTAGACATTGTTCCACAAGCCTCAGCACACTTTACATCATTTGCTGACCACTTAGAAGCACATACCCTACAAATTCCAAAATTGACCTTCACAGCCAGGATCAGCTTAGCAGTAAGTTTCTTGTCCAGGTGAATTTCAAGTTAACTAATTTTTCCACGAGAGTGTACTAAACCACCGCCAAGGGTTCGAACCCGCAACCTCTCGTACCATAGTCGAACGCCTTATCGATTGAGCTAATTTGACATAATCATGATATACAGGGTGATTTAAAATGAACTGTACCCAAATTCAAAAATTAAAATAAAATACTTACCAACATTTAAATAATTTGTGTTTGTAAGCTGTAACAGGATAGTATGTTTCCTATTATTGGTGAAAAAATCATGTCTTTACCTCAAATGGTTTTAATGAAAAGTACATTTTTATAAAACACACCAATTTTGTTACTGCGGTAGAGAACACAGATAAACTTAGTTCCATGTGTTGGTCTAAAAATGGGATGATAAATTGAAAATGCGATATCTTCTGACTAAAACCACTTATTATCAAAATTAAAAAATTCTACTACAGAACACTTATCACTGCTTTTTACATGTATGATAGTTTTTTGATATGTACAATCTCCGCTAATATATATAAAAAATGGGTAAAGTTGGGTACAGTTCATTTTAAATCACCCTGTATATTAATATGTGTCCTATGCCAGCAATAAATGACCTATGTATTCAAACTAAATGAAACATTGCTGGAAGACCGAGATGAGAAATGTCTTGACATGGTCGGTTTGATAATTGACCATCATCGCCTAATATGCGACGTGCAATTGATATAAAACGCAGCATTTTTAGAATTTAGCATGAGGCAAATATTATTCTAAATTATGAAGAATATTATTACATTATATCGTTATGAATACGGCAGAGTGCCGAATACGCAAAATTGCTGTTTTGAGTAAACGGCGTTTGAAAATCTTGATACCATTCCACTGGTCATTCTAAAAATTGAGAACATTCGTGAACACTCATTTGAAATGTATATTATAGAAGTGAATGTGCACCAATTATTTGCAATACTTGCATGTTCTGAAACAATCGATATATCCCTCAAAACAGGTATTTACAGCTATTCGGCTTTATGCTAAATCCAAAAAATGGTCAACCTCTGCGCAAAGAGTTACATAATGGGACGAATCCGCATTCAACTACGTGTAAACTATAGCACGCGTCTTTGATTTGGGGCTTTTGTGTAAAGATTTCTGATTGTCCTAAGGCTATAGATTCTAAACTTGGTTTATAAGTTATAATTAGTCATCACCATAATATTTAGTTGAAATTAAGGATTTTTGAGTAGAAAAAACAATATTGGCCTATATTTTGTGTATAAATTTCTGTGATTTCCCAATTTTGTAACAGCGCTCTGACATAATTACGTCATAGCGATATCGTGTGGGGAATGTTTGTACTTATTTTGGTATCACTGGACAGAAGATACCTATAGCTACCCATTGGTATCAAATATAACGGTATATTACATGTACTATAGAAAATTCGGAGTTTCCAGCTATACTATACAATAGATCTAACCTGATTTGTACAGCTAAGTATACGATTCGTCTTTTGGTCAAATTCATTAATCGCACTTAGGCGCGATTCGTCCTAATCACAATTTCAATATCTAAGTCGGGAAGTAAGATTTTATCATTAATTTTTGGTGGAAATGAAAGATCACCTGAAACATAATCACAAGCATACAATAACTCAATTTACTCAAAATGCTCGATTCGTCACTCTGCCGAATTCATAACGATATTATCACAACATACACTCCACCTTAATAATTGACTCCTGGCAATTCAAATTATCTCTGGACACTTAATATACATCAAGATTGTGCCAAACTTTTTTAAACAATTCTTTATAATTTAAGATACATTCAACATAAATAAGACATTTTGACAACTCTGGGTTCAGGAACATGGTACCCAATTTATATTAGGCCAACAAAAAAGGTTTGTTTCAAAGCTCATGAGTGGTTTGAAAACAAATGCGAAATGCGATTTTTTTTTTTATTCCCGACTTGGTATTTCATGGTAAAGTTTTTTTTCGCCGAAATTTTTCTGGAAAAACTTTTTTTTTTTAAATAAAAAAAATTCTGCATTTCGATTTTTTGTCTCAAATTGCGTGATTTTGCAAATGCTTGCGCAGGCTTTAAGACAAACCCTTTTTTTTGGCCTTAATGAAGATGCAGTCAACATTAACATCTGTATTCAATTGACTTTTGTCCCAAACCAAATTGTGTGTATTAAAATACATTCCACATTCGTTTGAAGTAATCTTGATTTTTGTACAGGTATTATTAACATTTAATTGACTTTTGAACGATCATGATGAATCTCATCAGTAATCAACATTTTTGCTGCTGTCTATTTCATTATACAACTTAATTTTACCGATGAATTGATTGCACCTACGCAGGAAGACATTTATTACAGTGCTAGCAAGGAAAACAATTTTAGAATGTATTGCCCGGCACTAGACGTACTCTGCATGGCACCATTGATTATCAAAGAATAGGCATAATGACTGGGTAATTCTATGGAAATTTCACATTCTGTACATTTCACTCACAGCTGTACAATTAGCGTCTTTGAAAAGAGCAGTATAGTATTCAATCTATGATTGCACTCTGCATGGCACCATTGATTATCAAAGAATAGACATAAAGACCTAATTCCTAATTCTATAGAAATTTTACATTACCGGTATGTTTCCCTCGCAGCTGTATATTAGTGTCTTTGAAAAGAGCGGTGTTGTATTCAATCTATGATTGCACACATACACAGACATGAAAGGATTTATAGTGCAGGGAAATACATTCAAAAATTGTTTTCACCTATCGTTATGGTAATTAATCTTGTTACATCACTACTTCTACCGAGAATAAGTTTGAGACCCGCACAAACACACCATTGGGATACGTGAGATCAATGGTACCACTTTCCCAAGTGGTGCGCTTACACATAACTTTCTATTCATTACTTATATTGACAGTCACCTGCCAGATAATGCGTTAAAATGCTGTCGGGTCAGTTACCAATTTAATGGCGGAACCCTATTGTTCAAAACAATGGTACCACTTTCCCAAGTTGTACGCTTACACATAACTTTCTATTCATTACTTATTGACAGTCAGTCACCAAATCAATTTGGCACAAAGGAACGACATGTTACATAATCCATTTTCTTTCCATGCATATATTAAACTTCCTTGGACTCCATACTATGCAGTTAGGAAGAGATCAATAACAATGCTTACTTCTGTTACCTTTTGGAACTATGGTCAAGGCCCAAACCTCTAACCTTTGCCCAATGCTCTGATTATAATCTTAAGGGTAGAGAAGTCACAAAACTGTTTAAAACAGTATGCGATTTAAAATGATGAAAGCCTAATTGTGTATCCTGTGACATCTCATGGAGCTATTGTGACAGAAAATGGTCTGCACATACAATTTTCAAATGCATGTGATGAGACAGAAGTATGCTTGTATAGGTAGGACCTACACTACATTTGCAAAATGACAAACCTATGTTCATACATTCATTAACATGAAAGGTTAGTCTAGTAAATTTATTCATAATTTACCTTCTGATGCATGCATGTACAATATACATGTACATGCATTTATTACATTTTAAATGACAAACTTATTTTCATACATTCTTTAACATGCATGTACATAGGTAGGGCCTATAGTTGAAACTCACATATTCTTAATTTGCCAATTTCTGCATTCCGATTTACTATTCATGGAAATCCCCCATGGCGCTGCCTGTTTTCACTTATGCATCCATCCATAACTAAACAAGTCAAATGATTCATTAAACAGTTCCCACTGCCTATATACTCCATTAATACATTCACAATGAATAAACCAATTGCATATTATTTTCCAAAATTGGCAAAAATCAACACTTTTGGTGCTGTAGTTGTGACAACATCCGATTTTTTATAATAATAATAATAATATAATACAGCATTTATATAGTGCATTGTGAATCACAGATTCCCCAATGCGCTTAACATTATCAAAACTACCCAACTTAATCTCAATTTACATAATATGAATAAAACATACACATTAAACCAATATTACCATATGCATAAAAATAGCAGGCCAGCTGCAAGCAAATCAAATAAAAAGATGTATAAGAGTAACACCACTGAGAGGTCCGCCTGGGGGCCCACCCACAAAATCCCCAAGGGGTCCGTCGGTGTACCTCACACAGGCATCATTGATACACCAAAATTACAACAAGATAAAATCACAGACCAATATTGGAAACCTAAATACAAATTTATAAAAGTGAGCAAGAAACGGTACATAACCATGCCAGGGTATACAAAAAGTGTGTAGGAGATATAAACACATCCATGCAGCCAGTGGCGTAGCGTGGGTCATTGGGGGGGGCACCGACCATGATTGGGGAGGGGGGAGGGCACCGGGTCTGATTGGGGGGGGGGGGGCACAAGCCGTTTTCCGGCACTTTTCCTATGGGATTTTTAAAATTTCAGATCGATTGGGGGGCATGTACCCCACCCCCGTGCCCCTATGACGCTACACCACTGCATGCAGCCTCCCACACATTCATTACAATACACAACATCAATAAATGCATAAAGCATAAAACCTCTCAATAAGATGTGCATGCCTAATTATTATGATCAAAATATTAGTGGTGTACGGAATGGTCATAACACATCAAAATGACCGACCTCAGTCACAGCTGACGGAGTGACATGCATTGACGACATGCTGGTGCTGGAATTAAATAGGAATTTTCTTTGTTTTGACTCAAATTAAAAGGCAGTCAGGGGAAAATTATGGGGTTACAAATTACAGCAATGCTAGTGTTGCTGTCATTACACAGCATAATATGAAGTCATTTATAGTGTGTAGATTACCACATCTTTACCCCCCCATATTTTTCATTCTCCTTTTTGGATGTAAAACCTCGCCCCCCCCCCCCCGATATTTTTTAATACCCTTTATGGGATGTCAAACATTAACCCCCAGATTTACTTCCCTTTTTGGGAAGTAAAATAATTTGACCCCCTAAATTTTGCCCCCAGTATTTATATATTGCCCTTTAAAGGATGTAAAACATTACCCCCCCATATATATTCCCATTTTGGGATGAAAAATATTTTGACCCTCCTATATTTTATCCCCATTTTTACCCCCACCCCACCCCACCTCCCCCACCATATTTTTTAATTCTCCTTCATGGGATTTACAACATTTACCCCCCCATATTCATTCCCCTTTATGTGATGTAAAACATTTGTCCCCCTATATTTTAACCCCCCCACCCATTATTAGCAACCCCCACCAAGCTATTATAAACCCACAGTGTTGCCGTCCCCTTTAATGGCTGCTTGTAATTAATTTGATGTTGAAATATAAAAGTTGCATTTGGTCTACTGTAATTTGTATATCCTCACCTTCCTCCCTTGTCCCACAGCAAGGAACCCATCAGATGTCACTGATAAGTTACCGCTACCCACAAACCCTAAACCATCAATGATACAACCAGAGTTGATATACTCTGGCTTGCCCACCCCGTTCCATGTGTATTTGTACACACAACCCTTGCTATAACCCTGATCCAAACAAGCAGTATATATTTCTGTGCCATTATTCCTAAAGGAAACAGCCTGGAATTCCCACCCATCAGGTCTCTCTACCCTCCATACATCCTGCCACACATCAGATAATGCCCTCACTACCATCACGTCCAAACCCACTACCAGCAAATAATCTGATGTCATACTCATATGGTATGGAGAGAAATCTATTTGTACACTGGATTGTTGTGTAAATTGTGGCAATCCACACACTATAAATGACTTGTCACCCTCCATTTTAATGACAGCAACACTAGCATTAGCTGATATACACCATGGGGATTTATTATTACCCTGAATCGCATATTTATTGATCTTTTTATTAGATTCATAGCATGGGTATTGATACACATACGGTATGTCATTACATATCACCAGCATGCTGTCTGGCATGCACTCACTCACGGCGACACCATGGATGCGCTTCCCTAACCACTCCCAGGAATACACTGTGTATGCCAGAGTTGAGTTGTTAGCAGACACAGTGTACACCTGTACACATCCATACGTACACACAGCCAGCTGGTTGTGACTTATCATGTGACATGCATTCACACCATACATGCCAGCTCGTACTGTGTGCAGGTACTGCCATGTCATACCTGTAACAGAAAACAGATAAATGAGACAAAATGCATTATTTCACATTAATATTTGTATTAAATCATGAAATGTGTCAACTACATTATACTATTACTCCTAAATGATTACATTAATGACATCATATTAATTATAATCATGTTCAAATAGTAATAAAAACAAGAAAATAATTGGTGGTCTGATAATAATAAATACATATTACCAGACTGCCGTCCCCTTTTTTTTTTAAAGAAGAAACTAAACAAAACTTGTATCAGGATGCAATAATAATACAATGTAATAACAATAACAACAATGTAATCAACATAAACAACAATATAAACAACAACATAAACAACAACAACAACAACAACAACAACAACAACAACAACAACAACAACAACAACAACAACAATAATAATAACAACAACCCTATCAATGTAATACTACTAAATTACTACATGCACTAATAATAATATTAACACACTCTCTAAATGGAAGCAAAGTATTTTTAAAACTATTTACTATTTTTATTTGAAGAATTTTTTTATATATTTTTTTATAATAAGGATGATTGGCTGATCATTTGAAATGTCACTTTTTAAATGCTCAATGTACGTATATGTACCAAAAGCCTTATCCCCATTTTCTATATGGGTCTATGGTATTGCAGCTCAGTCACAGTAATGTTTTCCGGGGGCAGGGGTATTCAGGGCTTCCAAATTAGAAACAAGGCATTTCTCGAACCATGTGTCTCGCCTGCTTTCGCGACCGCCTGCTTTCGCGATTAAATTTAGCAGAAGTAAATGAACCTGCAACAACCCATGGTGATTTTGCCTGTTCAATATGAACTTGATTGGACCAATATTGAAATTTGACCTTCGACCCCTAAATTTAGCTGGGCATGATTACCTGGCTGATGGTGACTGTACCCACCAAGTTTCATGCCCATCTGACAGTTTTACTAATTTGACCTCAGATGACCCCTGGTGACCCCAAAATGACCTTCCAAAAATTTGGCTCTAAATGTTGACTGTACCCACCAAGTTTCATGCCATGTGACAGTTTTTAGTAATTTGACCTCAGATGACCCATGGGTGACCTTGGATGACCCTGAAATGACCTTCCAAAAATTTATCTTTTAATGTTGACTGTTCCCACCAAGTTTCATGCCCATACAACAATTTTTAGTAATTTGACTTAAGATGACCCCCGGGTGACCTTGGCTGACCCCAAAATGACCTTCCAAAAATTTGACTCTAAATGTTGACTGTACCCACCAAGTTTCATGCCAACACAGTTTTTAGTAATTTGACCTCAGATGACCCCTGGGTGACCTCGGATAACCCCAAAGTGACCTTCCAAAAATTTGGCTCTAAATGTTGACTGTGTCCACCAAATTTCATGCCCATACAACAGTTTTTAGTAATTTGACCTCAGATGACCCTGGGTGACCCCAGATGACCCCAAAATGACCTTCCAAAAATTTGACTCTAAATGTTGACTGTACCCACCAAGATTCATGCCCATACAACAGTTTTTAGTTGGCTGACCCCAAAATGACCTTCCAAAAATTTGACTCTAAATGTTGACTGTATCCACCAAGTTTCATGCCCACAGTTTTTAGTAATTTGACCTCAGATGACCCCTGGGTGACCTCGGATAACCCCAAAGTGACCTTCCACAAAATTTGGCTCCAAATTTTGACTGTGTCCACCAAATTTCATGCCCATGCAACAGTTTTTAGTAATTTGACCTCAGATGACCCATGGGTGACCTTGGATGACCCTGAAATGACCTTCCAAAAATTTATCTTTTAATGTTGACTGTTCCCACTAAGTTTCATGCCCATACAACAATTTTTAGTAATTTGACCTAAGATGACCCCCGGGTGACCTTGGCTGACCCCAAAATGACCTTCCAAAATTTTTGACTCTAAATGTCGACTGTACCCACCAAGTTTCATGCCCACACAGTTTTTAGTAATTTGACCTCAGATGACCCCCTGGGTGACCTCGGATAACCCCAAAGTGACCTTCCAAAAAATTTGGCTCCAAATTTTGACTGTGTCCACCAAATTTCATGCCCATACAACAGTTTTTAGTAATTTGACCTCAGATGACCCTGGGTGACCCCAGATGACCCTGAAATGACCTTCCAAAAATTTGGCTCTAAATGTTGACTGTACCCACCAAGATTCATGCCCATACAACAGTTTTTAGTTGGCTGACCCCAAAATGACCTTCCAAAAATTTGACTCTAAATGTTGACTGTACCCACCAAGTTTCATGCCCACAGTTTTTAGTAATTTGACCTCAGATGACCCCTGGGTGACCTCGGATAACCCCAAAGTGACCTTCCAAAAATTTGGCTCCAAGTGTTGACTGTGTCCACCAAATTTCATGCCCATCCAACAGTTATTAGTAATTTGACCTCAGATGACCCTGGGTGACCCCAGATGAGGCACAAACAATTTCATAATTTCAGGGTTAAGACCAATCTTCAAAATCAATGCAATATAACAACACAAAAAGACACTATGTTTTAACTCTGTACATTGTTGCACCATGCATTATAGAAGTCGTGTAAAGGTCTCAAAATATTCATAATGTCTATATAAATAAAAGGAAGATTGCCATCTTGTGCGCGAGTGTTCTCCGAATTGCCTTGACTTTCGACTCTGATTTAGTGGTTTATTGATCGGGTACATATTGCCATTATTTCATCGGACATTCGTTTTTGCACAAATTGTTGGTAACTAAGAAAATAACATAAAAAACTGCTGTGTTGCTATGCAAAATCGCATGCAGTGGCATTGTGGGTAATAAGGACAGTGTGAATCGCGTAGTATAAATATTTACATTCAAAAACCATACGCAGAGCAACATTGCCCCGTTTTCTGCCAACTGCGAGGTGGCCAAGAAATGATTCAGGCTATCTAGATGTGCAACAACGCATAATTTATTAATGATCTTACGAGCTTTTCACCCCTACGCAGAGCTACGCGCCCTATTTTCCGCCACTGCATCGAGGTTGGCAGCCAAGAGATTAAGGCTACGACGCGTGAATCAGGAGACCGAGGTGGAGGCAGTCAGTGTACAATTTCATTATTTATTCTAGGCCTATGAAACGTCGTTTAGTTTTACAGCCAACTTCATACAGGAGATTGAGGAATATAATACGGGAAATTCATTTGGTTGAAAACGGTCAAGAAATATGGTTAAAACTGGGTGGTTTTTTTTTCCCGGGCTTTTTTATTGTCGAAACTCAGTGGTAGCGCGTACCGTAACTAAATGGCAGTGCGTTGGCGTTAGTGGGCTGGGGTACAAGGGATGTGACGCGCACGCACGGGGCGCATATGCATAGGCCAACTTTCCATGCCAGAGAAAAATAATTCATGAATATGCAGGTCATCCCTTGATTTCCACGCATACAGATTGTTCAAATTCAATGGTCTACACTATCCATATAGTAATGCCCTCCCTAAGCTGAGAATGGACCATCTCAATCGATCTGTGTCGAGGTCGCAAACTCTTTTGGTGGACCCTGATTACCTTCGAAATAAGGCCAAAATGATTGAACTCTTGAATTTGAAAAGTATAAATCATGTCGAGTCTAAGAGTGTTTTATTACTTTTCTTTGATGACTTGGGCCAATTTTTTAAATTTTTTCGACTATCTTAAAAAACAATTACCGTAAACGTTCGCCTAATGGCGCACCTGGGTTCCCTTGCCTTGGGGTAAATTTCTTGTACAAATAGAGAGCTACCTCCTCTAAAAATCCCAACAAGAATTAAGGGCATGGGCCCTTATTTGCTGGTGGGATTTTTATTGGAGGCACTTTTAGTTTGTGTCTAAAATTCCAGTTATGTCAAGGGAGCCGATAGCGCCATTAGGCGAACGTTTACGGTATCTAAGCTAATTGAACAGACAGTGTAATACCATTTCACACCCGGTCTATAACCTGGGATTATATTACTACCGGAAAATATACTTGCAAAAAAAAAAAAAAAAATCACCACAAAAATACATGGAAATCAGGGTCATCAGTAAACTAAAATGACTGAAAATGCACCCCATAACCATGATAACTAAACTAAATGACCGAAAATGCACCCTGAATCTGTCACACATCCTCATACACCTATTTCCACTAAGAACCCCCTGGGTCTTGTCTCCATGGTCCCTAGGCTGATTCCCATACACCTATTTCCACTAAGAACCCTCTGGGTCTTGTCCCCATGGTCACTAGGCTGATTCCCATACACCAATTTCCACTAAGAACCCCCTGGGTCTTGTCCCCATGCTCAGTAGGCTGATTCCCATACACCAATTTCCACTAAGAACCCTCTGGGTCTTGTCCCCATGGTCACTAGGCTGATTCCCATACACATATTTCCACTAAAGAACCCCCTGGGTCTTGTCCCCATGGTCACTAGGCTGATTCCCATACACCTATTTCCACTAAGAACCCCCTGGGTCTTGTCCCCATGGTCACTAGGCTGATTCCCATACACCTATTTCCACTAAGAACCCCCTGGGTCTTGTCCCCATGGTCACTAGGCTGATTCCCATACACCTATTTCCACTAAGAACCCCCTGGGTCTTGTCCCCATGGTCACTAGGCTGATTCCCATACACCTATTTCCACTAAGAACCCCCTGGGTCTCCCTTAATGTAATATATACATTAGAAAAGGCTTAAAACCAACTATTAGGCCCTGAATCACCAGCTGTTGAAGCTATCATCATTGAGCCCCCAACTCTTGAAGAAGTAGTTGAAGTAATAGCAGCCATGAAGACCAAACAAGGCAGCAGCATTGGACTGTGCTATAACTGCTGAAGCACTTCAGGGAGGAGGGGATAGCATGATTGATATAATCCTCAAATTCTGTATGGAAGTATTCTCAATGCTCACACCGCCACGTCAATGGGTCACAAATGTAATCACTCATGACAAACTACCATGGTATTTCGCTTATGTCCATTGCCGCAAAAGTGTACAACAAGATCCTTTTGAACAGGATCCGACCTCACATTGATCCTTTACTGAGAAGCAACCAGGCTGGCTTTAAATCAGGTCACAGCTGTGCTAGCAAATACACATTTTGAGGAGGATCATGGAAGGCTTCAAGGAGTACCAACTTCAATTGACAGTCACTTTTGTGGACTTCAAAGGACTCCAATAGTGCCGTTATGATAGATGGAAGTATCTCAGAGCCTTTCCAAGTAACAACGGGAGTGCTTCAGGGTGATGTGTTGGCACCATTCCTGTTCATTATCCTGGTAGACTAGCTTCTGAAGAAATCAACTTCTGGAATTGACGCTGGAATTGTTACCTTCTCACGTCGGGCAAGCAGGTATCCTGCTAGGATGCTGAATGACCTGGATTTTGCTGATGATATTGCCCTGTTGGAATCTTTCATAGCCCGGACCCAGTTGCAGCTTACTAGGACTGCAACAGCAGCAGCAGCTCTAGGCGTTGTCATCAGTGCACCTAAGACAGAATATATTATGACTACAAACTGTAATGCCAAACCAGCACTTGAAGTCTATGGTAGTACCATCAACCATGTCACAGACTTCAAGTACTTGGGTTCCAAGATGGGCTCCAGTGCTGGAGATCTAAAAAGAAGAAAAGCACTAGCCTGGGCAGCTTTCTGGAAACGGGAATGCTTTTGGAGAAGCCCGTCCCTGCCAATCGAAACAAAAAATCAAGCTGTTTGAGACAACTTGTGTTACTGTCTTATTCCTGTTCGGGTGTGAGTCATGGGTAATCACCAAGGACATGGAAAACAAGATCAATGCCTTTGCAACATCTTGCTACAGAGTCATGTTAAACATCAAGCGTGAGGATCAGATTCCAAATGAAACCATCTGCAATCTGACCAACACCACTCCACTGGTTGTCAAAGTCAAGATTCATCAACTCAAATTTCTCGGCCATATACTGCATCTTGAAGATGACGAGCCTGTGGAAGAATATGCCCTTTATATTCCACCATGCTGCAGCCAAACAAAATTGTTTTGCTTGCCCAAGATCGCAATAGTTGGAGAAAGCTTGTAGTCGCCTACTCCGCAGCCGACTGATGATGACGAGGCCCTGATTCATATTTAATCCTGATTTAGGCCTGGGAAATAGATTATCTGTGAAAAATGAGCAGGACCTGACTTTTTATGAAAATTTGGCTAAACTTTCTTGAAACAAGTTATTTGTGAGGTGGCGTAAGCTGTATGGGCTATAGGGTGATCTAGTCGGCATTTTTCTGGAAAAAGTCACTGGACTCCGTATATTTTCTCTACACTGGATGTCTTTATCTGACCTTCAACTTGCAGAAAGTGTAAGGTTTGAAGAACTGAGTCGCTCCGGAGTCAAGAAAATGACGTTTTCCCAGACCCTGTTTGCACAGGAAGTCAATGGAGCCTATTTACTGGTGTGCACCTTGTAGTGTTCTTTAGTAAAATCAGTACAAAATACTTGAAATCAGTATTAGTTGACAGCTGTGCCAATGGTGTGTTGAGTAGCTTTTTTGTGACATTTAGTAATGTCACACACATCTGCATGCAAAAAATGCAATCTAAAGTACCAAATAAAGTGATCATTTATGGATAATTTTGTTCTGTGTATTTTGATACCTGATTTGGCACGATCCAAATTTATTTCCCAAGTTATACCGAATTGAATGGAAAGGAGAGCTTTTCAAAAATGACAAATTGGGGCTCTTCTAATGGGCTCATAGCGTGACAGATCAGCACTCACTCACCGTACTATTTCCTCCTTCAGGGGGATTCCTACTGGCTATTCTCACAGGCTCATTATAGCCTGATAGAGCAACACTCACTCGCCATGCTCATAATTAACATATTTTGAGAGAAAGGCCTATGTAAATTTTGCCACTTTTGAAATTGCTCTATTTTGTACTCAAATTGGTATAACTTGATAAAATAAAATTGCATCAGTTCAGTTCAGTTCAGTTCAGTTCAGTTTTATTTTCATCTCAACACACATACATATAAATAACATGATATAAAAAAAAACATTTTGTAATAAATTAGTAACAATGCAATGCCAAATAATTTATAATTGAGATACCAATATTAATATTACAAAATAATATTTTAACAATGTGGTATGAGACTCATAATGAGAGATGTGGATGCCACAGAAACGCAAAGCGTGTAAAGTTGTGGCACCCATTTGAAAGTTACAGACAAGTCTATAGCTTAAATACAATATTCGATATTTATAAGGTTACAAATTCTATGAATGCCATAGACAGACAACATAAATTCCGAAAAATCAATGAAGCATAAAATGCGAACTAAAGCAGCGCATGTAAATCCATCATGCAGGAGAAAGCACTTTAAACATCATCATGTAAATATCCATTGATGAGGTTTTGTTTGAATGTTTTTTTAAATACTGTAGGAGACGGGATGAGTTTAAGGGATTGGTCAAGATCATTCCAGAGGAGAGCACCATGTGTTTTGATGGTGTTGCTAGCAAAAACCGTATTAAATAATTGGATGTGAAAGTCTTTAGAATGTCTGGTATCGTGTGTATGGATGTCGTCATTAGTAGTAAAGAAGTTGTCGTAGAGGTCATTTGGTAGCATTTTGTAATGAAATTTATGCATAAAAATGCTGTTTGAAATTTGAAAATGTCATGGATCTTAAGGGCATTTAATTGGTGGAAAAGTGGGTCAGTGTGGGCGAGCCACAAAGAATTTGTGCATCCTAACAACTCGCTTTTTGTAGGAGAAAAGAGAATCCAGATTGGCGTTGTTTTTATCTGCCCAGACAATTGCACAGTAAGTTAAATAGGGAAGCACAAGTGTATTATATAAGGTTTGCAAAGAGGCCTCCGGTAGAAAAGGCGGACTTTACGTATAATACCATTATATTTTGACACAATTTTAGTGATGTGTGTAGTGTGTGATTTCCAGCTGAGGTTATCATCAATAAGTAGGCCTAGAAATTTGGTAGTATGAACCAGATTTAATTCTGTATTATCTATTAGTACTTTTATATTGATTTCAGATTTATTATTGTATTTATTTTTAAAAAGCATATAATTAGTTTTTTGATGTTTAGTGAAAGTTTATTTAATTTAAACCAATTTGATATTAAAATAAGCTCAGCATTAATGATTGATTCGAGGTGATGGTGATCTTCATGCGAAAAAAGTATGTTGGTATCATCTGCGAAAAGGATAAAATGTGGGATTTTGGAACACAGGGAAGGTCATTAATATATAATAAGAAGAGGAGGGACCAAGAATTGACCCCTGTGGAACTCCATGAGGTGATATTCGTGAGAGGAGAAACTGCTTCATTAAATACACACATTGTTTCCTATCACTGAGATAATTTCGAATCCATGTATTGGCCAGACCTCTGATACCATAATGATCGAGTTTGTTCAAGAGGATGTTGTGGTTTAAGGTATCGAATGCCTTACTGAGGTCAAGAAAAATGCCTGCAACATGATGCTTTTTATCAAGGTTTTCTGCAATTTTGCAATAAAACTCATTAATGGCCATATATGTGGATCTTTGTGGCCGGAAACCAAACTGATGAGGACTTAGAATATCATGAAGTGAAATAAAATTTAAAATACGATTATAAATAACTTTTTCAAGAAGTTTTGATATTGATGGTAGAATTGATATAGGCCTATAATTAGAGAAATTGTGACAATCATCTGCTTTAAAAATGGGTGTGACTTTAGCAATTTTTAGTTTTGAGGGTACGATACCGGATGATAAAGATGAATTGAAGATGTGGGTGAGAGGAATACTTATTTGAAGATGATTGATTTTAGAAGATTGGAGCTTATTCCGTCTGCACCAGAGCTATAGGTGTTGTTGATTTTGGAAGAGAGCTTGATAATTTCCTCAATTGATGTTGGAGAAAGGAAGAGGCTTTTGTTGTTTGAAAAGTCATTGAAGGTTGACGGGGAATTATTATCGGGTTCCGGATTTTTTTCTGCCAATAATGGTCCAAAAAAAATAAAAAAATCATTAAATTTCAATGCAATGTCTTTATTATTAGTGACTTTATGACCGTTAACGGTATCAGTAAAGAAATCAGGAAATTTCGTTTTTTTATTCCTACCTAAGAGTTTATTTAGAGTTTGCCACATTTTTTTCATGTTATGACTGTGAAATTCAATTTCTGATGTGATGTGCAGTTTCTTTGAGGTACGAAGCAGTGAGTTTAAGTAGTTTCTATATTTATTATATTTCAATTTATTCTCCACAGTGGGCTTAGAGATATATTTTTTATAGAGTCTGTCTTTAGTTTTAATCGATTTTATTAGGCCACTTGTAATCCATGGTTTCCGAGGTGATTTTTCCTTAGATAATTTAGTTATTTTGATTGGACAATGAATATCATACAAGGTGGTTAATTTGTTATTGAAATCATTATAAGCACTTTCTGTGTCATTGTTGTTTGTAATGAATGACCAATCCACAAGTGCAAGAGCACTTTTAAAACCTCTGATGTTATCTGGTTTCATTTGACGTGACTTTTTAAATGATGTTTTCTTGGATGTGTTATGACGTGAATTCCTATTAACGAGGGAAAATATTGGAAAGTGGTCAGAGAGGTCGGTAACAAAAATACCAGACTTAGTTACTTGTGATATGTTATTGGTGAAAATGTTATCAATGAGGGAAACACTGGTGACTCCATTTTATTTGTTTTAATACGTGTAGGCCTATCTATACATGGGATGAATTGGTACGAGTAAAAAAGATGGACAAAAGTATTTACTTCAGGCCTAGAATCATATTTTAGGAGATCAATGTTGAAATCACCAGTGATGTAACAGGTTTTTTTCTCTTTAGTGACGATGTTCAGTGTATTGTCTAATTGCATAATAAAGTCATTCATAACAACAGTATCAGGTTTGTAAACTACTCCAACGATGGTGTTATGGGAGTTGTTTGTAATTTCAATAAATAATGAATCACAATCAGGGCAATCAATTTTTAAATCATGTCTAATACGATAATGGAATTTAGGATGAATGAAAGAGGCGCCCTCCGCCAGTTCTTCCTCCTGGCCTGATGCAATTTTCGTTTGAATAATCATTGAGATCGATGAGATCCAAGCGTCCTCAGATGACCTAAACCATGTTTCGGTGAATGCGTATATATCAAACTGATGATCAATAGCTGGAAGATAGTTTGGTACATCATTGGCACGTTTCTTAAGGCTTAATGCATTGAGGTGGAAAAGAGAAATTTCAGTGTTTTTGAAGTCAGTTGAGTTGAAAAGCTCAATGTCGAAGTAATTGCAATCAGTAATCATGGTGTTGTCAATATTACATGATTGATCGGATGTTGATGAATTTGGGTTTAAAGTGCTATCAAAAGTAGATGGATTGAATTTGACATGTGACATAAAATCGGACAAATCAGACGTAGACATAACGAATAATAAATATACAATGCAAAAATATATATATATAATAATATATATATACAATCCAAAGTGAATAGGAATTGGATTATCTAGAAACAAAAGTAAATTAAAAACAGTTGGAACAGATGAGTCAAGCTCACTTATACCAAAATGTGAGGAATATGGGTGGGCTGGGATAATAATAAATACTGATAATAAAAGGGTAATGGCTGGATGTTGGCTAATATACAAAGAAATATACTTCAACATGATCAAGATACTCAACATGTCATGAACATAAATATATAGAATAATGAAAGAACAATTGGGAAGTGTATGTACACGCCTATCAATATACCCCAATATCATGAATTAATTTCAGCTGAACATGTCATCAGTAATGTAAGGTACTGTCAAATATAAATAAGTATAATAGATATCAATATAGGCTGAACAGCTTAAGGAAATGTCTATGAAGTATACACTCCAAATTTCAAGGATTTAAAATAAATCCCAAGGGACCGCGATTAGGGACCAATCAAGTGCCAGATCCAAAATCAAATCTTTAGGATTCAAAATTAAATCTTTAAGATTTAAAATTAAAATCCACAAGATTGATTTCAAATCTAAAATCGACCGGTCCCCAACCACAGTCTCAAGGATTCACTTTCAAATCCTTGCAATCTAGAGTGTAGGCCTACTTGCACTCTGTTGCACTGTATTTTGTGGTATGGTATGAATACCAAGATCTAATAATTCACCCAAATTGAGAAAGAGAAGCACAGGAACAGAAGGCAAAACATCGCACAAGTAGGACAAATATCAAAGACAGTAGACACCGCCTGTATGCAATTCATCAATCATGTGTACAAAGCAGATCAAAATTAACTAATTATAATAATGAATTCATAATAAAGTCAATTAATATAGCTTACAACTTACTACTGATTAAGCATATATCGTGCCAAATGAGGTATCAAAATATGCAGAACACAATTCTCAATTATTGACTACTTCATTTGGTAAATTTGGTTTAGTGTCTGAAAAATTTTGCCAGACCTTTGCCACTAAATCATGTCAGCTTGCCAGTGCAGAAGAATCTGCTCCTGAAGTTCAGCATTCAGCAACTGCTCAATGGAAAAGATAGCCTTCAGGGTCGAAGCTTCTCAGGAATCTGCAACCAGGTAAAGCTAATGGCCCTGATGAAATCCCTGCAAGAGTCCTGAAGGAGTACAGCGCAGAACTTTCATTACCACCCAGCCTGCTGTTTCAGCTTTGCTTCTACAAGGGAGTTTTCCCAAACCAATGGGAAACTGCATCTGTCATCCCTTTCCACAAGAGAGATTTGAAGTCCAAATCCATCTATGTACCACCCCATTTCTTTGCTCTGCATCATCAGCAAGGTCATGGAGGCTGTTGTACAGAACCAACTTCAGGAGTACCTCCTTGGAAACCAACTGATATCAGATAGACAGTTTGGATTTAGGCCCCACAGAAGCACAGCTGACATCCTCACCATTCTGACCCAAGAGTGGTACAATTCCCTGGACAAAGGCAACTAAGTGTGCCTGATTGCCCTGGACATCAAAGGAGCATTTGACAAGGTCTGGCATAATGGCCTTTGCTCAAAGCATATGGCAAAAGGAGTATCCACCAAGCTGCTCACCCTGAAGCTATTACTGCTAGCCTGAACAGATAGAGACATGGAGAAAATGAGGATCTGGGCAGGCTGATGGAAGGTGACCTTTGAGCCATTGAAATGTAAGGCAATGACAATATCAAGAAAAAGGAATCCAACCAAGCTAAATCTTCTGTTTGGCACCACCGAACTGGCTGAGAAGTAGGAGCTTGAGTCTGGAGATCTGGGGAATCACAGTTGATAGCAAGCTGTCCTGGACAAAGCACATTCCAAACATCTCATCCAGAGCAGGACAGAAGCTTGACACTCTGAGGAGAGTTGCAAATAAACTTGATATCTGAGGCAGAACAACTGTTTACAAGGCTCAAGTTTGCAGTGTGATGAGGTGTCTGGGATGGGTGCCAGCACCCCCACTCAAAGATTACCAGACTCTATTAAGAGGAAGGCCCCTACAAATCATAGGCATGAGTAAAGAGGGAGCAAGTACAGAAGCTGAACATCACATCTCTCCATCAAAGACATCAAGTGGCTGCAGCAACAGTCCTCTACAAATTGCACACCACCTTGTGCTCACCAGATCTGAAGGCACTCCTACCAAAGCCATTTGTAGTCAGAAGAGCTACCTGGTCCAGCTTGTCCATGCCTTGCCATGCTCTCACAGTACCAGTTTCTAGAACCATATCTACTGGCATGACCTTCATCCACACTGCAGTACATGTTTGGAATATGGAGTAGTCAGGGACATATCTGACAATGGCGCACCATCCTTCATGAGCAGAGTAAATAAGCATCTTATTTCATGTGTCTGATGCTTTCCTGTACCCTTCACTAAGGTGCTGTGAACCACTGATTGCCCTTGTGGTTCTCTTTTATAGTGCATAGGTGCCTAGATAAGTTCTTGACCTGTGTCACTCCTCATGAGCTATTGTTCACTCTAGCATTTTATAAAAAACAACTATTGCTTTTGTTATAAAGTCCTATTGTAACATTTCCATAAAAATAGTTTAGTTTTTCTTTTCCAATAAATGTAAGCTTTTACTCTCAGACATATCCTCTTTTAATTTTGAGCCGAACAAATAAGGTAAAGCAAAGAAAATTGGAAGTTACTACAAGCGCCAATGTCGCCAGTGCATGTCACTCTGTTGGTTGTGCTATGGAACGATCCTTTGATGTGTGTGACCATCCCGCACGACATGTACGTACCATGTTATGAACATCGTGTATGCATTTGACTAATATTTCCATCGTAATAATTAAACAACGGTTCCTGCGCTTTATTCATAATCTCGGATTTTGACAAAACTACAGCACCTAAAGATTTCAGACCACCAAATAGTATTATACGGTTGTGCGCCCTGAGTGCATTTCTCAGAAAAAACCTTGCATGGCCTAAAGTAAGCATTTAATGACGGTCAACCTGTATTTTTTCCCAGTCAGAGGGATCAGGCTAGGACTAATTTCAACCATCATAGCTGTCGCTAAGAACTGAGTCGCTCTTGCGAAGAAAAAATGATGTTTTCTTAGGCAAATTTAGTACATATCTCTATGGGGACTTATTTGGTGGTGTGATATCTGCATTGTGTATAGCAACATTGGTGCATAGGTGACACACTTTGTTTGCATCTCTGTGGTAGAAAATTGTAATTTACAATAATATTCAACCAGATTAAGTCCCAGATTAAGTGCTTTTCTTCTGTATTGGGTAAGTTTTCTGTTAAATGTAGGCCAACTTTAAATTGGGGGGGTACTAGATATGGCGACTTGGAAATTTGCTCAAAAATGGCTTGAACTGAAGTGTTGACTTTAAGCTTACAGCAATATTCTTACACTGAGCTGAGCTTGATCATGCTAAAGTACATGTAGACAGCTAGTCTAGAACATTCAACTTGCACATGACATTATTAAAGCCGATAAAATGTGTATTACATTGCAAATTTCAAAAAATCAATATTATTTGATATCAGAAGGACATTCTTCGTATTCAGAATGCAATTCGATATGTCTGATGTGCTCTAATGTCCCACAATAAATACTGTCCAATTAAACATTCATACCCCACCCCTTAAGCATTTGTGACTACTTACCAACAAGATTAACAAAGAAAACCCTGAACAAAAAAGCCTTTAAAAAGGGATGCTGGTGTCCACATAGACATATCACCTAGACCTATGACTGCCCATTCCTTACCACAGCGGGAGGTGAAGCCCTGTATCCAAGGTAATATTGACGGATTGACGGGGTTACTAGGCGCGGAGACATATTGCATACGTGTCTGACGCGTTCGTTTGCATGATTGCTGCGCCGTTACCACCCGCGTCAAATGCAACATGTTCCATAGATGCGAACATGTCTGCTTCTTTGCGTTGGGTTGCGCCCTTGTCAAAAATTGTTGCTATGCAGTGTTGACTTCACTACGCGAAGCAAAGTCATTGGTCTAGGTACTTGTTTGTCTGGGGGTGTCCATGAGTAAGTTTAATTATGGTGCTGCCTACTTGAAAATTGATCTGGATATATTATCATTTGTTTCAACTCTTACATGTGCCCTGTGACTCAATTAAAAACATCTAAAAGATTGAGATGAAAAAAATTAGGCCCTGCCTAATTATCATATCTTAATGGTGCTATCTTCAGTAGATAGCATGTGGTTAGCAATGCACATGCTGTATTGATTTGAGTCAGCATCATACTTAAACTTGAATTATTTAACTTTTAATGGTCAAGATATGTTGAGATAGGCTGTAGATGATGTAAAATAATCCTTTTGAAAAATATTTGCTCCCTTCAGATTTCACACCACCAAATAGTATTATACGGTTGTGCACCCTGAGTGCATTTCTCCGCATTCCCTGCATTAAAATGAGCAGAAATTTGCATAACTTTGGCTATAAATTTGGATTGGTCATAATTAGTAATATCAAATCCTGCAAGTGTACCACAGATGAGAGAGGTCGAGTATTTTTTAATGAATTTAAGCAGTCTTTTCTATACAGAAACACTGGCACGATTTTGAAGGTAAATTAGGTAATTCCCAGACATCACAGACTTCGAGGGCCAGTCGTAAAAAAATAATGACGGTCAACCTGTATTTTTTCCCAGTCAGAGGGATCAGGCTAGGGCTCATTTCAGCCATCATAGCTGTCGCTAAGAACTGAGTCGCTCTTGCGAAGAAAAAATGGTGTTTTCTTGAGGCAAATTTAGTACATATCTCTATGGGGACTTATTTGTGGTGTGATATCTAAAGTCTTAATTTTTGCAGGGTGTGTTAGTTTAATATTAAATAAAATCAATCGAGTAAAAAACAGACTTTTGAAAAACATTGTAAAACCTTGTTTGGTGTACAAACAAGTAATTCCAAGTCTACCATTGGGTCTAACATTGTGCCTTTGCATATCATGCCACCAGAAACAAAGTTTTGATCAGTAATGTAACAAAGTTGTGTGAATGTAGTCAATTAAAATCTAAGTTTATCAGTTGCATAATGTCATCCATGTAATAAATAATACAAACATTTGAACTATCTGAGCAACTGGAATTAATTTTATGAGTGGGAAATTTTTACATCTAATCCTGGATGTATCATCAGCCCCCAGATCCAATATACACTATTTTACCTCTATGAAGGACATAAACCGCTGAGTGCACCAAATCGGTGTAACTTACTACTTTAGGAGCTTACTTCTTTATTAGCTACTCCGCAACTGCCAAGTATCTTACTAAACTAGTATTTTTGGGACTTTAGTACTACTTCTTTAGTATCTTGATTGGGGCAGTAAATCCAAATCAGCACCTTTAATATCACATTTTTAAATACGCGGTCTTACGTCGACAATTAATTGTTATTCAATTTAATGAGTGGGAAATTTTTGCATCTAATCCTAAATGTGATCATCAGCCCCGGCATCAGCCCTACATGTACTACTGATCCAGATATATACTATTTGACCTCTCTATGAGTGACATAAACTATTGAGTGCACCAGATTAGCATAACCTACTAGTTTAGTAGCTTAGTAGCTACTCCGCAACTAGTATTTTTGGGATTTCAGTACTACTTCTTCAGTATAGTGAATATTCTCAGTCATCCAGTCGTTAGAATCACAAAGTTTTGAATTAAATCAAATACTGGAACTTACATTTTTTGCAAGTCTGAAAACATCAGACTTCATCAGGCAACTGACCTGCTGGGCTGGTCATGTGACACTTTGAGACGGCTAGGGAGCCTCGTTGTTTAAGCCAAATAACACCCTACGTGGCAAGCTCGTACAAGTAAAGGACAAACAATCAAAAGAAACACGCTCAAACTTAGTGTAATGGATTAGTGGGCGGTGACGCTGATTGTTCTGCTGCCTATGTTGGCGAAACAAAACAAACCTTGAAAGCTAGACTCAATCAACATAGGAGGCCCAGCACAAACGAGGCCCAGAACTCCGCCGTGTACCTTCACCTTGAAGACACTGGTCATAATATTGACACCGAGGACGCAGTGATTCTCAATAAGGAGGAACAGTGGCATAGGAGAGGCATCAAGGAAGCCATCTGGGAAAGAGTAGAGCAGCCATCACTTAATAAGAAAGGGGTCTGAGACACAACTTATCTCATGCATGAGACCAGGCCATCAAGACGATCCCTAGCCGTCTCAAAGTCTCACATGACCAGCCCAGCGGGTCAGTTGCCTGATGAAATCTGACGGTTTGAGATGCAACATAGCAAGTTGCAAAAAATGTAAGTTCCAGTATTTGATTTAATTCAAAACTTTGTACTTCTTTAGTATCTTCGTTGGAGCAGTAAATCCAAATCAGCACCTTTGATATCACGTTTTTAATCACACGGTCTTACGTCAACAATTGTTATTCAATATTAATAGACAGTGTCATGAAATACCCCGGTAAAAACAAAATCAGTGTATTTTGCGTGCCTTGTGATTTTGGAGTAGGCCTATTATAATAGGTTTGATTATGATATCTATTCTGTCACACCATGGCAGAAGGGAATAAACCCACCGGGGTGGGGACAGTTGTAGGAGGGGGCAAAGACAAACAAAATTCTGGTGGGCATCAGTTTGTTCCTGTGTTATTGTGATAATTGCTCGCGAAACGCGAAAATAGTTTTCAATTGTATACCATTATAGCCCAAAATTAAGGTGAAATTTTTTGTTTACTATGCCAATATTCAAGTTTACATTATTTTTGCCCAAATAAGGGTAAAATTGTATGTTTACTGGGCCAATTTTCAATTTTATACGGGGTCAGGGGGTTGAAATTTTTAGGGGGTTGGTTTTAAGGTGTTGACATTTTCTTTTGTGAGGTTGGTTTTAAGGGGGTTGGAATTTTTTTTTTTGAGGGGGTTTGAGTTAGCAAACCATCTCATTAAAAGGGGTTCAAAGACCACCTTAGTACTCAGTTCAAATGACCATATGTCACAATCAGCTGCAAAATATGTGTCTCATTTTAGGCCTCTTGTATAATAATGCCTCCCCATTTATATACAATTTTAGTATAAAGGTTTGCATTTTTCGAAAACATCACACATTTCACCTAAATAAAAAGTTTTTTTAATGATATTTGGTAACATATTCCAGCAACCATTATACCTTTGCTTCATTGACTACTCAAAGGCATTCGATTGTGTGCGGCATAGGCAGCTATGGAGAATAATGAAAGAAATGGGGTTCTCCGAGCATGTGACCGATCTGATTCGCTCATTATATCACAACCAAGAAGCCACCGTTAGAACAGAGAGTGGAGACAGTGAGTGGTTCACTATTGGCCAAAGGCGTTCATCAAGGATGCATTCTGTCACCGTACCTTTTCAACACATATGCAGAGTACATCATGAGGAGAGCATTTGTTGGTGTTACAGGTCAGGTGTCAGTCGGAGGACGAAAAGATAAACAACCTCAGATACGCTGACGACACCACCCTTATTGCAAAGTCATTTAGATGAGCTTCAGGACCTCATAGACAGAGTAAAAGCAAGCAGTGAGGAATTTGGGCTGCATCTCAATGTCAAGAAAACAAAGACAATGATCTGTGGAGGAGATACAAATCAGCAAGTGAAGGTGAATGGAGAAGTTGTGGAACAAGTTGACACTTTCAACTTTCTGGGATCACTTATAGACAATGCAGGAGGCATGCAGTTCACAGGATATCAGAAGATGCCTAGCCATGGCAAGATCATCCGCAATTGCTTTGACAGATATATGGAAAGACAGAGGCATTTCTAAAGCTACCAAGATTCATATTATGGATGCTCTGGTTTTCCCGATTACCTTGTATGGTTGTGAAACGTGGGCGGTTGGAATGACAGATAAGAAAAAGATCTTGACTTTTGACCAACAAATTTGTAAGAAACCAAATTGGAGACCATGCTTCCATGTGCCAAAAACAGATCGTTTTAAACTGGCGTATTTTGGCCACATTTCTAGAAGAGATGGTGACAACATTAAGAAGATAATTATGCAAGGTCACATAGAAGGCAGTCGTAGAAGAGGTAGACAGAAGCTTAGATGGACTGATGGAATTAAACAATTAACAGGCCTTTCTCTCGTCGCAGCCCACCGCCTGGCTCAAGACAGAAGCTGCTGGAATACCATCATCAACAGGGTCACAAAGGGTCAATCATGACCCATAGGACCACGACGATGGTAACAATGTGGCGAAATTGTTTTCAATTTGGCCAAAATATCTGACAATCGTAGGCATGGTACACTATTCAAGCATTAACCGGATGGTGTGCCCCAGGGGTGGGTATATACAGCGTTTTGTGATAGTGTGTAATTTTCCAGCCCTGAAACCAGGCGAACCGGGAATGGAAGAAACAACATGATAGTGGGGCATGTAATTCCTCAAGGGTCGGGAAATATACTTAAAATAAAATCTCATCCAGTTATCAGGTTAAAATAAAAGATTATTATTATGAGGAAAGAATTTATTTCTGTGTTGTATCCAGCCGTGTGGAGGGAATATTTATTTGGCACAAAACTTGCAATTATTCCCAATCCTAGCTGATAAGATAATTTATATAGCTAAGTATGTAGGCCTATATTAGAGATAGAAGATATCTTGAGTTTTGAAAACCAGACATGAAAATATTTGTATAGATTCGAATTATTACTTAGTGTAGTAGAATGCAATTGTCATAAATATGTAAGGCATAAAATAAACACATAAAATAACGGGACTTTGACTCTATAGTGAAATTTAAATGGTAGGCCTACTATAACTCTGCTATCTACTGAAGATAAAAATGGAATCCAACATGCATTCGATAATCACTATGTGACACATCACAGGGAATGAATATTGATTGACTGATAATTGATTGATGGATGAGCGGTTATACTAATTAACAATGATCACCACCTTCCAACTGCCTCGTCCCCCCTTCCAGAATAAATGACATCACCGGCATTTCAAGAGATAATGTTTTTTCATGGTGGCAACAAGGATCTCATCGCTTATGATTTACCATTTCCTCAAGTGTTTGCCATTCTGAATATTTGTACTTTTATATACATGTAGGCCTAGACAGAGAGCGGAAAAGTGATGAGTTTGTGATAGATGGACAGCAGATTGAGGAGGTGAAGCAATTTGAATATATGGGTTCAATGATTAACAACAGTGGTGACAGCACAACTGAAATTAAGAGAAGACTGGCTATTGCAAGGACAACTGTGCAGGGCATGTCAAGCATATGGAAAAGCATAGGCCTATCCATTGACCTCAAGGTACGCCTACTTCGTGCAACTGTGTTTTCCATTGCCACTTGGGCTATGACCAAGAATGATAGGAAAAGAGTAGATGCTTTTGAGATGTGGTGTTACAGGAGGCTTCAAACAAATTCCTGGATCCTCGACAAGATTGGTACAAGTCTAACCATCAGAAGCGGCATAATGGAGAGAAAGTACTTTGGCCATATTGTCAGGAAACATGGAGGTATAGAAAAACAGATTTTGCAAGGGGCTATGGAAGGCAAACGAGGAAGAGGACGTCCACCAACATCTTGGACTAATGACGTGAAGCTGGTTTCTAACCAAGGAATGCAACATGCAACGCACTTGGCATCAGATCGAGTGAGATGGCGTACTCTTGTGAAGACCACAGCAGCGCTACACAGCGCCACCTGACACAGAGAGGGATAGGCCTACAATTCAGGGTGATGTCATTTTCTTCCGAAGGTGGGCTAAATATTTTACGCCCCCTATCTTGGGTCGAAAATTTTTATGACCCCCCCCCCCTTCCGCCTACACAAACTCAAGACAAATGATACATTGCGGAACTAAGGCGCGTAGCGCCCCAAAACTTTAGAGCAAATTAAGTGAGCGGAGCACATTAAAGTTTTGATTGTAAGTGCAAAGAAAGCGTGCTGAGCGCGTAAAAATGTTGCATTATGTAACTAAAGATTGTGCGCACATTTTGATTGTTAAGCTAAAGAATGCGTGCGCAGCGTGTCAAAATTTAGAGTCACCAGCCCTTTCTATAACCCCTCTATTTTGGGTGTTAAAAAAATTATAACCCCCTTATTTTTGGTCTTAAAATTCTATGACCCCCAGTATATTCATGACCCCCATATTCCGAAGAAATTGACAGCCCCCTTAGCAGTAACAAGGTTTCCATAGTTCCAGGGTTAAGACCAACCGTACTTTAAAATGTTCCGTCAGTAGGCCTACACGAACGACTTGCGCCCTTGCATACAATACGCTCCACACACAAAATATGCTCTATTGCAAAATATCTTATTATATACTTTCAAAATCTCATCAATATCAATGATTTTCTCCTCTATCTATGAATCGATTTGCGTACTCGCCAACTTACTCCTCAAAAGATGAAGAGTATGTTACCTAATAAATAACAATAGCTGCGGCGTAACTTTACTAGTCTAGTAACTTACGCTCATTTGGAAGTCACAAAATTCCGAGAAACTCGCCAACTTACTCCGCAAAAGACGAAGAGTAAGTTGCAGAGTAAATAACAATAGTACTTACTAGTCTAGTAACTTACGCCGATTTGGAAGTCACAAAATGCGAGATACTCGCCAACTTACTAGACTAGTAGCTTACTCCAAAGTTATGCAGATTTGGTGCACTCAGCGGAAAATACTATAAACAAATGTAATAAACCAACCAGTTTCGCCAGTTGTTGGTGAGGCTACTTGACTCTACTTACTTTCTGTTGTTGTGGAAGCTACTGCTTTGTCATCACTGCCAGATTTGGCCCCCAAGCCACTGTCGTTTCCTGAAGCCAATGTATCTGTGGTTTTACTCCCTGTTGTAAGTGTAGGAGCTGCTGCTTTGTCCTGACCCCCCACACTTCCAGGCTTGGTCCCACTGTCGTTTCCTGAAGCCAATGTATCTGTGCTCTTACTCCCTGTTGTAGGTGTAGAAGCTACTGTTTTGCCCGCATCAACACTATCCAGTCCAGACTGGGCCCCTAAATCAACAAAAAATAAAAAAATAAAATAAAAATTAAGCTACACATTACAGTATGTGATCTGGCAGTCCACATGAATAGTAAGGCCTCAAGGATTTATTTCTTGTAGATTTTCAAATGGATGTACACAAGTCATATTCATGAGGATCTGGTGCTCCTTTCACTCTCTGGTGATCATGATTATACTAAACAGCTGATTGTGGGATTGGGCAAGTAACAACCATCCATGCTTTCAGTTTAGTTTACATTAAAGCCACTATACAGTGTAATTTTGAACAATGAAGCAATGATATGTAATGGGGGTGTGTGTGTGTGCTGTCTGTGATGACACATTGGCAACTCTTTTATCCCGACTTGAAAGTGTTGCACTGGGTAATTAAATATTGGGTGTATGTCTGCCGCATTCATGATGGTTTGAGCTCTGATGCTTATTTTGTCTACATAACCGGTAACGGTGAAACTAGACTATACTTAGGTCAGCAAGCTTTGAACAAATCAGTTTTGATCAATTCAGAAACAGCAAAAGTGTTGCTTGATTTCAATGGCTCCCTCTAGGGTTGCCTGGTTTTATACTTATTATTGTGCATCGTTCCCTGCCAGGCTTTTTAATTGACGTTTTAATTGTATAATTGACTGAATCACTCATCATTGGGCGAATTGATGTTACGTATAGAGGGGTGGCAATTTAAAAATTGAGTTATAATAATTATTGTTACAGAGATAATGTTGTGTATTAATTTCTTTCAAATTCAAACAAACAAAATGTGGTTCAAACAGAGTGTTTATAATAAGATAAGAGTACTGGACCTATCTGCAATTCACAGTCATCTGCCAAAATTGTGAGTATTAGCATACTGGATCCGCTATGTCAAGTTGACTCTACACCCACACAAATTTGGTATCTCAGGAAAACTGAATGATTATTCCAAGGTCATTTTCCCTTTGTTACTTGAGCTACTGAGCAGTTATTTACATAATCTTTATCAACTAGCCTAATGGACACAGGATCGACACTTTACACCCGTGCACAATAGTGGCTGTTAGTTATTTATGCAAGCAAGCAGTTATGATGCTTCTCCTTTGAACACATAACCGAGGATGTTGGCAGTGGAATTTCCCTTTTGAAAAATGGTAAAAGTGCTGGTATTGATCATTGATGGAATACCAGGTGAAATGTTTAAATGTTGCAGTGACATTCTGGTTTTAATTATCACTAAGATTTCCAGTGCTAATATCATGACAAACATTCCTAATGACTGGAAAAGGGGCATTATAGTCTTTCACAACAGTTTTTTTGAAAGATAACTACCATGCAGTATCTCTCCTTCCAATATTCAGTAAACTTTTCACACATGTACTTATTTAATTAAATTGGGCAAATAAGTTCAATGCTATCACGGAAATGCAAGGTGGATTTTGAAAAGGTTTCAGTACAACTGATCATAAATTCACACTTTATATACTCGAGGAGGAAACAAGATAAACTGTGGTTCAAATTAAATAACTCAAGTTCAGCTTGGAATTGCTGGTCTTTTTAAAATATACTTAAAGTCCCATTCAGTGATCCCAGCACAGATGTAAACAAATTGAATTGTTTATAAATTGCTTAAAAGTGAAGTCATTCAAATTGTCATTTGGTATTTTTAAAATGAAAAATTTGGCAAAAAACAGTAGTATTGACTAAGTTGAAGCCCCATACAAATACATGTAGCTAATTTATATCTATAACAAATTACCGAGTTGCAAAACTTTTCGTGATAAAAACTCGAACGGTGGTGATGCAACTGCAAATTTCACTTTCACTTCTACCAGTTGACTAGGAAGAACTACTAAAACCACGATAAGAGGCAGAGCGGAGAAGAGGGATGTGAGCTAAGGGGGAACAGTGGAAAGAACGGGAGGATAGGAGCAAAAAACCGCGTATCATTTAAGAGGCAGAGCGGATAAGAGGGAGAAGAGGGGTGTGAGCTAAAGGACCCCAGTGGAAAGAACGGGAGGATAGGAGATAACACGGGGGGGCAACAAAGAAGAAGTTGATTAAAATGAATAAAATTAAACGACTGACTAATCATAATAAAACTCGGAGGGTGGTGATGCATTTGTAAAATTGCATTTATGTACGAACCGCGAAAGACGGGTGACCGCTAGTTACATTAATTACAGATTAATATCAATGCCTTATTTTTTCTCACAAATACTTAGCTTTTGACTGAACCACTAGCAAGCTATGTTAGCACATCTATGATAATGACAAAGGTACCAAAATCTGAATTTTGATGATTTTTACGATCATCCGGATGAGGAAATCACTGAGTGGGCCTTTAAGCAGTACTGCACCAGTATATCATTTTGTGTTAAAACAAGGTTTTTGGACCAAGATGAATGTCAAAAATATGAATCTGTTCATACAAAATATTGTAAAACTGTTCTTAGTATTCCATACTTTACCACAAAAAACAGTACACAGTCAGAATTAATAGGTAAATTTTCATGTGACCCAGAGTACAGCGGGTGGTCTACCAATGTATTTGAATAGGAAGAATTCCTCCTTTGATGCAAAATAAGTAACTTGTCGCAAGTTAATAATATTATGGTAAGAGTTTCCGTAGATAAATATTTTTTTCCGTAGGTAGATATTTTTGAAATTACGTTTTGATGATATTGTGAAGAAATTAAGATTGCATGATATTTAATAAATTTGCAATACACGAATTTCTATCGAAATTGCAGCCCAGAATACCATTCCAATTCAAAATTACTAAGACTTGAATAGCGAGGTCACCGCCGGGGGTCAGATATCAGGCTCGAGGTCACACTCACATTGATAAGCATTGGTCACATATCCAGAAAATTTTCCCGTGAAAATATACCCATTAATGTTGACAAGAGCAGAATTAGGTCAATTTCCATGCATTAAGACTTACAAGAGAGTGATTTCATACTGGTTAAAAATCATCAGCATAGATCCAAATTGCATCCCACTGAAATGTTATTTTTTCTCAAACGATTGGATGGAAATGGTATTGATATAAAATTGGAACAAAATAAGCCTAATTTTTTTTTGGTCGAGCTATTAGTTTTAAAATAATAGACAAGATATAGTTGAGTCCAATATTTTTAAACTCAATAAATCAAGTTGGGGGTAAAGCATCCAATTTTATCATTATTATTTTTGATTTCAATACTTTCACACACCTGAATTCATGTAAAATCCTAAATT
This sequence comes from Amphiura filiformis, assembly GCF_039555335.1. Lineage (NCBI taxonomy): Eukaryota > Metazoa > Echinodermata > Ophiuroidea > Amphilepidida > Amphiuridae > Amphiura > Amphiura filiformis. The sequence goes on from NC_092631.1 coordinate 6,971,351, forward strand.
ATCATAGTTTTGGACACGTTTGGTTTTGAAAATCATGTTCAATTTTTGAGTGCTTCTGAACAAAGATATAAAGGTGTCTATGGTCAATACTGGGGATCTATAACACTCAGAACACCGCCATTTTTATAAAAAAAATTATAAATTATTGAAACTGGATTTGATGGAAGATAACATCTAAGGATATCATTTCATTACGTAAGGTGTAAAAACCAAATCGATAGACTTTGCCAGATTTTTGATTTAAACGATCAGAGGATGAATTTCAATTTTGTCTTGTTTGTCCTAGGGCTAAAAGCAGAGGATGATTTAAGGAAGCCCCATCATGCACTGCAAAAGTGTTATCACTAGAGTTTCAACTGTCACTTTACTTTTCAAATCCCATTGAATTCTGTACAAAAGATGTTGTTTTAGAACTGTGTGTGTGTCATTATTATTTGGTCGATTTCAGAACAAAAGTGATGTGTGTTTAAAGGGTAATTCACACCTTCTGTAGATAACATAAAATGTGAAATCGACCAGCATGTTCACAGGGTTTTTAATTCAAATATAACTGTACAAATTCAAATTTAACCATGCACTTCTAGGCAGCATAGCAGAGCAGTGGTGTCATGTTACTCACACTGTTCAACTGCTGCACAGTTAACCAGTGGGGTGTTGGGTAGTAGTTAAATCATCCTCTGGGCTAAAAGAGAAACCCTCTTGTCACGGTCTCTCTTTGCCAAATCTTCCAAGGACATAATGTATAATTTTTGTATTTCTCCACAGACCAGTGGGCTAAAGAGTTTATAAATAAACCACAGTGGGCATATTTTTGCTTAGGAAATTGTATTTGAGGTCATTCATTTCATTAGGCTGCGAAGCAGCGACTACTAAAAGTTTCTCCATGTACTACGATTTGAAGCCAAAGTAGTAATGGCATCTGGCAGTAAAAAGTTGGCAAAGTCCCCCAACAGTTTTTGCACATAAGACAAGTAGGATGTTCTTTGCCTTCCAGGTCATGCTCTCGGATTCCTGAGGTCTTGGTCTCTGACTGTGAAGCCAAAGCTCCAAAACTGGTAAATGGTATTAGTTGGTTCATAAATGCCATGTGCATGCTTATAGTATTTTCTTCTGCAGCAAAAGTTCTAGTTGAAGGTATTATTGCAAAACCACATGTAGTTAGGCCTATTTAAAAATAATTAATACTTGCTGTTGGTGCCTACCTTCAGGATAGCTCTGGATGTCCTTTATGATGCCAGGCAAGTTTGCCGACATGGAGTTTTCAGTCTGTACATCATAATAGAGTAAGCTGCAGATTAGAAGTCCTAACCAACCATCAGGACTGTGCTTGTCAAATTTTAAAGGAATTATTGGTTTTCCTTTGTACTTTGCATACTGGGCCTCTGTAAATAATAATAACAATAACAATAACTATAAAGATAATTGCTAATTGTGAAATCTTGCACAGGTGGATTGAAGGAGACCTGTGAATAATTCTGGATTAAACAGGGCACTGCCCTAACTATAATCACAACCCTAATAATCTAACACATGGTCTGCGCATGGGATAACTGGTTGAACCAGAATTATGGCACATTAAGGAGGCAGTTTACATCACATTTAACGAGCCAGTACTCAAAAATGACAGGGAGATATTGTTAATACTTCCAGGAGTCTTGTCTGTGATAAAGTCTAAGGTCACATACACACGCTCTCGCTGATAAAATATGTTTGTTTTTGGATCCTCAATCAATAATTGATTTGTTTAATGGTGACACACACCCCAGACACCTGCCACCATATGTGGACACTGTGTATTGCCGGACAACCGAGGATGTCTGAATCGATGTTTAATCACCAAGCCTAGGATCAAAATGGAGGACTTTTAGTGTATATATATATAGCTGCGCAATTGGGACCTACTGCAGACCTCAAAACTAAGGAAGGTGCTCGTTGCAGGTAGGTCCATGGTTTGAATACAAAAAGTCTTGTTTGTGTTGCAAGTAAACATGCGCATGCACACACCATCACAAAAATAAATACCCCAACAACCAAACACACTGCAGGTATAAACCAATTATGAAATTGGCTTTATTTGCTGATGTAGTACAAAAGCTGAAAAACAGTGTGAAATTGGCAAAACTGACCCAACATTGGGCTGAAAATAACTAAAAACTTGTATATTTGATCAGTTAAGGGATCTAGAATGAGCGTTTATGGCGTTTCGACAGTATTTTTTGTGGGACATGAGAGCACCTCAGACGTATCGAATTGCATTCTGAATACGGAGCATGTCTTTCTGATATTAAATAATTTTAATTTTTTGAAATTCACGATATAATACAAATTTTATGACAAATTATTAAAAGTTGATATTTTTCAAATTTTTGATATATAATAGTCATCGAAGTAAATTTTATAAATCTAATGATATATTCTTAAAGTGTATGTAGCTGGGAGGAAAAGCCGACGATCAATTGAAAATTTTGACCTTTTATATTGAAGATATGGATTTTTTCCCAAAAAGACCTAATTTTTTTGGTGTTTTGGGAAAAAAGTCCATATCTTCAATACGAAAAGTCAAAATTTTCAATTGACAGTCAGCTTTTCATCCCAGCTACATACACTTTAAGAACATATCATTAGATTTATAAAGTTTACTTTGAGTACTGTTAAATATCAAAATATCAATTTTTAATGATTTGCCATAAAATGTGTATTATATTGCTAATTTCAAAAATCAAAATTATTTGATATCAGAAGGACATTCTTCAGTATACAGAATGCAATTCGATATGTCTGATGTGCTCTGATGTCCCACAATAAATACTGTCCAAACGTTCATACCCCTTCCCTTAAAAAAGCTGAGATCAGCTGAAAAATTGCCTGATAAAAAGTATAAAAGCTAGACCTTGTGTTAATACAAAAACCAATCAAATACTAGGGCTAGGCATACCTTTTTGCAGCTTCCACTCTTTTGATAGTCCTTTGAAAAGCAGAGCAGAATGACAAAAGCACCATCAACAGCTTCTGCCATCCGATCATCCATGTTCCCCCCTGTGGAACAAAAGCAACAATTTTTATGTTTATGCAAGGTCATATCTGAAATTCTGAATATCAAACATTTGAGTTACCCTTTGTAATTCAAATTGATTCACTGTGAAGATATGGGAGTAACTATAGAACAAAGCATAAAAGCATATGGTTGTAGACCAAGCACAAGGGGTCCTGACTGAGACTGGGCATGCATGACAAAGAGCAACAGGATGGTGGCACTCTTGTTGCATAATTATTTACTTCGAAAATATATACTATCAAAATTTCAAACAAATATTTTAAAATCATTTATTCATTCATTAATGTACTATTAAATGTGCATCTTTAGCAATTTATTTTAGTTGTAAAGACATAGCATGTGAAAATTTCTATGAGTATGTGTGGCCTTAAAAAATTAAGTTGCATTACGCATACTTTTAAAACCTTAGCAAAACTATGTTGGCTTGGAAATGCACATCTTTCTTTGATATTGCTTTGAAAGGAATAAATAAAGCTCCTGAAGTGACAATATTCTGTTAGATCATAGCATGCATTCTGCTTTTGGCATTTGGTACCATGAGTCGAGAACCAAATCAAACAGATGGTAGGAATGCTTTTATTCTGTGTTATGAATGACTAGTCAATATAATTCGTCGGGTTCATCACATAGTGACATATCATCATTTTTTGCAATTTTTGTTATATAGGTTTTGAATATCGTTTTCTTCAATTACACCAAGTCCCAGAGCTAAAAGTTAAGTAATTAACCTGTAATTAACTAGTAATTTAATAATTAAAATGGCGTATAGTACAAAAATTGTACACATACACAAAGTAGAAAAAGGCGCATCACATAGTGGCGTATCTACTATCGTGATCACGTGACCAAGATACGCCACTATGTGATGCACCTTTTTCGTAAAAAGCTTATCACAAAGTGGCGCATCTTGATCACATGATCAAAATATGCCACTATGTGATGCACCTTTTTCGTAAAAAGCGTATCACAAAGTGGCGTAGAGTAGATACGCCACTATGTGATGCACTTTTCCCTATGTTTACGGCATTTTTTTGTTTCATATACTGACGTATAACTTTGGAATCCTTTTTTACCTATTTAAAAGCTAAAATATGAAGTAAATATAGTACAATAAGGTGCTTTGAACACTTGGGAACAGTTTTCATACAATGAATTCAAAATTATCACAACAAAACAAGCTTGTTGCAAATCACCATTTTTTCAAAATCATTTTTCTCCGAAATGCACTTTACAGTTTTCTTTACAATACGCCACTATGTGATGAACATGATAATTAGAGAATATAGGTCTGTTTTGTTAGGAGAGCATTATAAGTTATTACTCACGCATCTCATCTACGTCAAGCCAAACTTGAAAACCGGCTGTCTGCAATTGATCTCTCAGTGTTATCATCCGTTTCTGGCATTCCTTTCTTTGACCCCAACTGTAGGATATCATGACATGAGGACGTCCTGTAATAAAATATATAGAAAGGAAAGATATCAATTGATAAGGCACATCTATCTATCTATCTTGCGGACGCATCCGAGAAAGAGTTTACAATTCTTTTCCAGGAATCTCTATCAGCCATCAGATTTGGGAGGTCATTAATTTCTTGATTGGCGTCCCTTGCCACACAGTCGATGTAGTTGAATGGTCTTCTTCCTCTACATGTTCGTGGAAGCCTCATACAGATGACATCTGAAATTATTTGGTCTTTTGCACGGTAGCAGTGGCCTGCAAATCTGGCTCGCCGTTGAGCAACGATGGAGGACACCTGTGGAACACCATCATAGATCTCTGCTTTGGTTTTATGTTCACGCCAGGATATATTTGAACCCTCATCAACAGCCGGGTGTAGGTACCATCAAGACGGTCCTGAAGATCTTTCTTCATTGTCCAGGTCTCACTTCCATATAAGAGGATACTCTCTATGCAGGCTCTAAAGAAGGCAAGCTTGGTATTTCTTGATATGTTGGACTGCCAGATGGTGTGCAGTTTGTTGCAAGCTTTCCATGCTTGGGCTTTGCGAGTCAGAAAGTCTTTCTTGCTGTCGGCAACAAATGAACCAAGATATTTAAAGTCCGACACCTCCTTGAGTTGTGTGCCATCCCGAGAAAGGATTGGAGTTGGGTTCTTATCTCCATTAATACACATATATTCTGTCTTCTTGGAATTGAGAAAGAGGCCAACTTTGGCGGAAGCATCTTCTAAAGATGACAGAAGATCTTGGGCATCTTGTGATAACGTAGCTGTTAAAGCGATGTCGTCTGCGTAGTCAAGATCGGTTAAATACTTGTTCTTCTCTCTGCTCGTCTTATTGGGCATGATGTCAATCCCTTTGGACTTGTCAGTGTCTATCGACTGTCTGAGGAGATAGTCTACCACTATCACAAAAAGGTAAGGGGCCAAGGTGTCACCCTGCAGGATTCCAGCAGTAGAGAGAAACTCTTCAGTTGGTCCATCACCTGTTTGTACAAAACTTGAAGGATTATCATACATTATTGCAATAGCATTCACAATCTCCTGAGGGATCCCATAATTACGAAGAATATGCAGCATGGCCTTCCGGTTAACACTGTCGAAAGCTTTTGAGAAGTCAACAAACACAATATATGCCTGCTTCTTTGAGATTTTAAGCTCTTCTATTATCCTTCTAAGGGCTAGAATCTGTGGTGTGGTTGATCTACCCTTGCGAAAACCATTTTGGCACATTGATGGGTGCTATATAGATGACTACCTGCATGCTAGTCATCTATATAGAAAGGTGTACCTGAACTTATTTGGCACTAGCCAGTTCAACAAGTACTAATAAAAATACATTTCACCTGCCCAACATAAAAGTACAGAGTCATACTAAACAGGTTGAATCCCTATTATCATGATTATTGCAATACTCAAACTACCAGCCAACATTTAACTTGAACAGCCACATGGCTGACAGTTAAAGGTCAACAAGTTCCAAGTCACCCACCAAGACTTTTGCAAAGAAATTGTTTTTTTAAGATATTAAATAATTACTTGTTACTTTAATAATGTAGTTTTGAAAGTGGCACATGCCACCCAGTCAGAGATCTTGACCCCTCCTCCTGCCCATTTGACCCCAATCAAATTTACAATTTTTGCCACAATTTCACAGAAATGTCATGTTATTTCCCCCCTTCACTTCTCTTTACAGCATAATTCCCTAGAACAAAATTTCTGGTGTCCACCCATCCCCATCTTTCAATGTTGGAGGGTCTCACAGCCCTGTGGACAATATGGATTTGTCTAACATTGAGTGGGAGCAGAGGCGTATTAACCAAAAGACAATGTATGCAAACATTCCTTTTGCAAATATTCCTATGCAAATATTCCTTTTCTGATTGTAGTTGTAGTATTCAAGAACTGTATGAATACCATTTGAAGCCTTATCAGAAAATGCCATACTACCAAAATCTAAATTCAATAACTCTTGAGGGAATTGGCCAAATAACACGAGTGGGTTCAAACAAAATAGCCTGGTCCGCAATCCAGGGACCCGACAGTCGACCAAATGAAGCATATAGAATTTTATGACAACCAATTGCAAGTTGCCTTCAACATGAATGCACATCATATCTGGTAGAGCTCTGAAGATTATCTATGCTGGAGGTATTCACAAATGATATACTTCTGTGCAACATACAATATATTCCATTAAAAAAGTGAATCTTACTAATCTACTTCACATATATTGTTGTTTTTGTACATAAAACTAAAATAATAGCTTTCAACAGGACAAGGAACAAATTAACATTCATCCACTTTCATAATCTCACCTTGCTTTGGCTTTGGTTTTTCAGTTGAGGATGATACACCTGTATAGGTACCAAACAAAAAATGAACAGAATAATATCAGTGCAATGTCATATTCATGTTTCACAAATGAAATATTTTGACAAGATGGAACAGACATCACTGTGAATATAAAGGCAATATACCATTGTCTACTTGGGCTGTATTTCCAGCAGGCCATATTGCATCAAGTTAAATACTAAAATTTTCTGGTGAACATCCCATGCTTTTTGTTTGATAAATTCTCCTAAAACTGAAGCTATGTTATTTGCCTGTTTTGCCACCAAAGTAGTTTGCTTATTGAGTCAACAATGAACAAGTAATATCATATCACAATTATATAACCTATTCACTACAGTTGTTTTCTCAACATGACACATTCTGTGCAAAGTCAGACCAATACTCCTTGTCAAAATTGTGTCATATGTCCCTAATATAATTCCTGTGTAGCATGGTGACCTTGTGAATCCAGTCACCCCACTAAATAACTTAACCTAGCAGGTGAATTGGCAGCAGTTGCCCTGGCCAAATTGAAAAAAATTACACTGTATGAATATATGTATTTTGGTGCAAATTCGTTATAAAATCATAAAATAATGGCCTATTCCGCCAGGACTAAATCAGTGGACATTACTTTCTTAATTTGTTTCAAGATTCTGCTGCAAACATACAAAGCTCTTAATGGACATGCACCCAACTACATCTGCAATCTTCCTATGGCGACCGGGCCTTTGCAGTGCCTCTGGAATAATATCCCTTTCACCATTCGTTCTGCTGTCTCCATTGATCAATTCAAAACCAAGCTCAAAACTTTCTTGTTCAATTAATTAACTCTGTATTAATTATTGCTTATCATGTTCATGTCATTTTGTAGTAGTCTCAGTTGTAATGTAAGTTGTAGTTAGCGCTTAGAAACCTTTGTATTTTGCGCTTGATAAATGTTGTTAATTATTATTATTTATAATTATAATTATTATTAATTTTCTGTGTTATATTTACGCAAATTATGTGGTATTTAAGAGATACAAATTTACTGCAGTAAGGTGGATTCAGGTCATGGCACTTACAAAACATTGAGCCCATTCGACGGTTTATCTGTATACTTTTTTCATCTTTTGTGACTACCTATATCTTGGACTTTAAAGCAACCAGTCGATTTACAAAATCACATTTTAATCAGTGGCATGTCCGGGGGGGGGGGGACTTTTGTTAAAAATCATGTAAAATCAGCCGTTCTTTAGTGATTTTATCCATTAAGCCCCCGTATAACTCTGAAGCCCCTCTGAGCCCCCCGCAGGAAAAGATCCTGGACACGCCGGTGTTAATAGCTATCTTTTACACAGTAACATATAGACGAATGCATTAGTGGTGTAGACCCTTGTGGTACAATGGTTGGGAATCGCTGCATTTTGAATTTAGTGAGTTAACTCACCAGTGTCTGCTTTCCAGTACAGCCGTTTTGCAGGAATTGCTGTATCTGTATTTCTACAGAGATATGAGCCACTGCCACATTCTTCCATTGGTATTAGGTGAAGTTTTTGTTTCCCTTCTTCCCTGCAAGCCACACAGCCCACAGTCACTGTGTACTTGATGCCTTTGGCCCATTTGTCTCTTAGCTCATGCAATGTCTTGCTCATGAAATCAAACACCTGAATGACATGTACAACAACAAAATACATTTAATTTCAGTAACATAGATACTGCACACATGCACCCCTACCCACAGAAAACATGCGTAACAAACAAACAAACAAACAAATCATATGTAATCATATGGATTGTTTATACAGAATTTCTTCCTGGCATATATTTGAAACAATTCATGCCAAATTGGTACCAACATAACCTGAATACAAATGGTTTGAGAATTCTTACACCTGGTTTACATTACCCTTTTCAAATTAAGTGTCAACACTCTTTTCCTGTCATGCAGGTACCAAGAAAACACCTTGGAAAGATTTCAAAATGCTAGAGATTTCTATTAGAGTACTGGCACCATAAAATAATCTTGTTGGTTGCATCACATACAGTTTTATTCAAGGTTTTTTTACTCTTTTGAGAAAATTGGTGTGTAGCAATATGATTTTGAGCTCTTCAAATCCACCAACGTACATACTTCAATTCTTTCTAATTAATCAGATATTAAACTTTGATTTGGTCTTTTGCTGTTTTTTTTTTCAATTTTGTGTTTCACATACAGCACTATTCAACGCAATAAGCTACTTCTACCAAAGTCATTGGTACAAATATCAAATACAGATCTATACAGTGAACGATGCATCACATACAGATCTATTTACAGCTTATTTATGTTCATAACCAATACACTCATCACATAGAGATCTATACGTATAAAGAAGAACATAGCAAGACTGTAGCATCATATATGGCGACAGAGTTAACAAAAATAATCGTTTCACATACAGTCTACAGATCTATAAGTTTAATACCATATTAAACTATTTTACTTCAAAGATGTCAATTTCACCAAAATGAAACTTCCAAGTCACTTCTTTATACCCGGTCGAGGAAATTCTATTGAGAAATAAGTACGTATGAAGCCAAATCTAACAACAGAATTTTCAATAGTGATTTTCTCGAAAAGCGTGTTGCATCAAATAGAACTGTATCAGGCTAGCATATAGGGTTGGTGGTGGGGTAGGTTATGGGTGGGTTAGGGAGTGACAACTAGATCATGGAACTACCCGAATATTCTTCATGCTGTCTTACAACTGTCTTAAGATGGTGCTTTGCAGGCTACGGACTAGTCTATAGATGTATTAATTACGTACCGTTGTGCATACTTCTGGATCTGGTTCACCTGTACTACTTCCTGACGTCTTTCCATGCTCAGCTACTTTCTTGAGCGTAATCTATAATGACAGAAATATGACATTTTTGATTACACCCAATCATACCAATGATTCTGGTACAAGACAACTAAAAGAATACAAACATTTAACCATCAAATGGGGCCTGTTTGTAAGAAAAAACATTCAGCAAAATAACCTGATGCCAACTCACAAATTACAACTATAAAAAATAATTAGCACCAATGAGTTAGCAATGCTTACTGCTTCTTCAAAATGTATATTTGGTATTTCTTTGTATCAAACATTTTGATACTTTTCTATTATACAAATTGTGTTTAATTTGCAAAATCTCTCATAGTTTTCAGTTTTCAAGTGATGTGGAATTAATCAAAATATACCTTGATGCATGCACTGTTCTTTTCACTACTTTGAATCATCTGCAGAGAGCACACATGTCTTTTGTTCTCAGGGCCTACGATAGATTTACAAAATCGGTAGAACAGCTCGGGGGCTTTGTCCGTGTGTTGAGATGACCAACGTGCGAAGTGTACAAGTACACGATGAAAGAAACCATCTAAGAAAAAACACCAATTAACAGTTCATAGATTATATAGTATAATACACGTTACAAAGTTCATGATGATAAAGTGTGAGGTATACAGAACTTCTCTTAGATGATATAAGATTTTTAAATCTTAAAAGAGTAAAAAGTAAATTTATCAGATAACTGAATTAATTACAACATCAGTGCTTACCAGGTAGGAAGGTATCAAAGTCCACATAGAATATGCCGTCAGTTATATCCACATTTCCTTCTGTTGGATGCAGACATGCAGGCACGCAATATTTCTGTTGTCCTTTCTCTTCTGTTTGCCCATTCATATCCTGTGTACTCACACAAACAAACAAACAAACATATCCTTATGAATATGGCAGAGTGACAAATCAAGAATTTTGAGCAAATTGATTTAATGCATGCCTTTGTTGTTTTAGGTCCTCTTCCATTTCCACAAAATATCAATGGAAACTATTACTCCACCATAGATATCGAAATTTGGATTAGGATGAATGGCACCAAACTGCAATTAATGAATTTGACAAAGAGACAAATCATATACTTAGCTGTACAAAATAGGCAGATCCAGTGCATAGTACAGCTGGAACACCCAGATTTTCTATATTAAATGCTCTATAACTGCTATATTTGACATCAATGTATAGCTATAGGACTCCTCTATCCAGTGATACCAAAATAAGTACAACCCAGGGAGTACAAACATTCCCCACATGTTGCTATGATGCAATAATGTGAGTGCGCCCTGGGAAAGTGGGAAATCCCAAATTATGCACAAAATTTCTTTTTTTTTGTGATCCTGTTTTCTGCTTTAAAATCCTATAGGAAAATGCAACTGGATTTGTCACCTAAATATGACAGGAAATGACTATTTATCTTTAATGACAAGTTTACAGTCTATATCCATAGGAAAACTAGCAAATTCTACACAAAAACCCTAAATGAGGAGTGCTATGGTTTATACATATTTGACCCCAAATACTACTTTAGGCACAGCAGTTGAGACTTTTTGGATTTGTGATAACCCAAATAGCTGTAAAACCTGTTTTCATGGCTATTTCATGGCTATATCAATCGTATTGTAATTGAATAATGTACATATACATTTCAAATGATTGCCACAAAGCGATGTTTATTAAACTGAGTGAGTTTATATTGATTGGGATCTTATTCAACACAACATTAACACACCAATCTTCACATTACCCTTGGTTAACTATCACTAATTCCTATAAAATATATATTAAGGTATATATTTACTCTATTTTATTGCTTGTTTTCAAACTGAAAGAACTGTGCTTACCTGTGCAGGTTGTCTGAACAGCATGTCGAATCGTTCCATCAACTCCAGTAGTTCCTGCTTAATACCTATCCATTTCACCCACACATGTTCTATGAGTTTGTTACTCAGAATACCATGGTCTCGAAGTTCCTGCCACATCTTGACAAACTTAGGATCCTGTAAAATGATTAGGTTTTGATTAGCATTAAGACTTCACTTCCTCTTACCTATTTATAATTCAATATGTGCAAGAACTGTATGATATGAGATGAAGTGCAAGCCACACACACACCCCCACCCCGATATATGACCAACAAACACATGCATGCAGACACACACATTTAACCCTAACATGGCTAGACACCACAAAACACCACAGTGATGGCCATGGCGCATGCATGAATCCCACGGGATGCGATGACGCAATCACCCTAAGTGCTATTTGCTCAAGGAATCGCTAGCCGGTCCATCGCAACCCATGTGGCTACCGGCCGAGGATCGTGTGCTTGGCATGCGAGGGGCCTAAGGTTAGAATCCCAGGGGTGCCAAGTGACTTCTTTGTTCATCTTCTCTCCTTTTTTCGTTTCTACTTTAACTTCAATAGCAGTGTCTGGTGTTAGGGTTAGTTAACCAGTATTTTTCTAGATTGAGGCCTATGTTAACCCTAACATGGCTAGAAACCACAAACACCACAGTGATGGCCACCGCTCATGCATGAATCCCACGGGATGCGATGATGCATATTACCCTAAGTGCTATGCTCAGGTCAGCGCAACCCCTGTGGCTACCGGGCGGGGATTGTGTGCTTGGCATGCGAGGGGCCTAAGGTACCAAGTGACTTCTTTGTTCATCTTCTCTCCTTTTTCATTTCATTTTTTCTTTCTTTCTGGTGTTAGGGTTAATCACTTAAAACTGATTACAGTCTCTTTCTGTTTTAATATATTCTAGGTAATACCTACTTTGTATATACTAAGTCTTTCTGTTTTTATATTATGTATCCTCTTGTATCATCTTTTCATCCTTGGTGTGTTTTGTACCTTGTTCGTTGGAGACACTGTTACCTACTTTGTATATCTAAATCTTTCTGTTTTCATATATTGTAGGTATCCTCTTGTATCATCTTTTGATTCTTGGTGTGTTTTGTACCTTGTCCGTTGGAGACACCATTACCTACTTTTATGCATATTGCATTGTGAGAAGGAGTTTCGGTACAAATTGATTCTGAAGGACAAACAGAAAATCCATATAAGGTCTAAAACTAACAAAAGTGTCTTGACTTGCCTGTTTTTCATCAGGTAGAACTGTAATAACTGCCTTGAACACATCAATGAGCCACTGCGGATCCAAGATGACGGTATTCCTCAAGATCTTGTCTTCTCCAAACCAGATGATGGTTCCCAAATCATGATACAGACCCAGCATGGTGGTAAACTGCGACTCATCTGTAATATCACATTCAGCTGCTAACTCTCGCGTCTGCATAAAATTCAAATATGAATGGAATCACATGAGACTTGTAACTTGTGTTGTAGATTTAGGCTGCCAATTGGAGGTGTAGGATATCGTTATGAACATGGCAGAGTGCTGAATACACAATAGCTGTTAAGAGTAAACAGTGTTTGAAAATCTTGGTACCATTCCATTGGTCATTCTAAAAATTGAGAACATTCGTGAGCACTCATTTGAAATGTATATTATAGAAGTGAATGTGCACCAATTATTTGCAATACTTGCATGTTATGAAACAATCGATATATCAAAACAGAAATATACAATAAAAAAATATACCTCAAAACAGGTATTTAATTACAGCTATTTGGCTTTATGCTAAATCCAAAAAGTGTCCACCACTGCGCAAAGAGTTGTATGTGGGGACGAATCCGCATTTAACACATGTAAACTATAGCACTCATCCTTAATTTGGGGCTTTTATGTAAATATTAACTACTGGTTGTTCTAAGGCTACAGATTCTAAACTTGGTATGTAAGTTAAAATTAGAGTAGAAATATCAATATTGGCCTATATTTTGTGTATAATTTTCTGCAATTTTGGGACAGTGCTCTGCCATAGCGATATCGTGTGGGGAATGTTTGTACTTATTTTGGTATCACTGGTATCAACAGTATAGGACATGTAGTATAGAAAATTTGGAGTTTCCAGCTATACTATACAATATAGAACAACCTGATTTGTTTATATTCATTAGGCATGACCACCTTCCTGCAAATGGGAGTGTTATATATGATCTGTATGAGCACCTTGCTTCATTTGCATAGCATCAATATTCTTCCCATTAAAACCAATAATGTGTGATTTGCAAAAAGAATAGATTCCTATTTAAATGTTTGTTTTCACTGATCACGTTATCCCCTTTTAATTTCGAGCCAAACAAATGAGGTATAACAAAGAAAATTGCGATTTCATTCCAGCGCCTACTATGCGTGTACTATATATACACTAGCCGATTGTAATATGTAATACTACACGGAGCATCGTGCAAGACGTGTGTACACATAAGCTGACATCCATGGGAGATGTTAGCAAGCAGTCGATCGATGAACTCTGGTCTACCCGGTTTTAATATAAAAAGTTAAATTTTACTGTTATTAAAGCACTTCAGACTTAGTCTTTTACGTGGTATTTTAGTACACCACTGGGCATTATAATTATGCAAAAAGTAGAAATCCGAGTAAAATTGAGGGCGTCGCTGTGAAGCAAATCACACATGGCTTTATAAACTGATTTAAAAAAAGTGCCAGTAATATTATTGGAAACTGCGTTTCAAATTGGACAAACCTGATTCCATTTGATCATGGTTGACTACAATACCAGTGGCGGCGGAAGATTTTTTTTTTTTGGAAGAGGGGTCGGGAGCATGGGGGTGGCGTGCAAGTGAATTTCAGGGGGCATAAAATGGGTTTTTTTCCCCAAAATTTCCACTTTGCCTTCCTTTGCACTTTTCCACTTTGCCTCGCTTTTGAAAAAGTGTTGGGGGGGGGGGGCAAACTTCCCCAGTAGTGCCACCACTGTACAATGCAAACTAGCAAGCAACCACATGTTCCTCTCAATCAATGAGGTCCAATTAATAACTTGTAATTAATAAAATGTATATGTATACAGCAGAGAAATATTTTAAGTTTGATGTACCTCATCTAATTTCATGTAGGGTGTGTTGTCACAGCTTTCAATCACAGCTTTGTGAAACTGAAGCCACTTGATCGGGTACTTTTCTTTCATGTGAGGTGCGTTCATCGCTGCCTTCGCGACAGCAACTTTTGTAGCCTTAAATGCCTGAAAATACAAATTGCATCAAATATTTCATATTAAAAACTAATAATTTATACCTGTTTTCTCAACACAAAATGTCATGTTCAATTTAGGCAAAAATCTTTTTAGAGTTATTAAACAAAACTCAAGTCATACAAATCATGAATGATATTCTGATAATTTAAACATTCTTATTTTCATAGTAGCAAAATTAAAAACTCAGTCACTTCTGTAGGTCAGTGTGATCACATCAGCTAATTGTGTTAAAAGAGTATTGCAAGAAATGCCTGTTGATGTGAATGGTTATCCATCATTGACTAATTGCCTTCCTATATTCAGCATGGTTTCTGAATTTTATTACCTCATTGTTAATTGTTGACATTCAACTCAAGTCCACTCAAGTCTTGCCTGGATTATCAATAATTCAACAACTCTTCCTATACCTTTGTACAGGATCCAACCATTGTTAATCTGTGATGAATCCACAGTTCAGTAGCGTGTACGCAATTGCAAGGTTACGCGTACGTGTTACGCATGAGCGCGTGAAATTCGTCATGGCTGGAACATATGCGTAAACATTAACTGAGCTCTCTTATGTTGGCGGTAGCAGCTAAATATTACCGCTTTATTCTTTAGTTTAATTGCTGATATCAACAGAGAAATGCCGCGATCTTTTTGTAAGGTTGAGTGGCAATGACAAACGGATATTCCGAATGAAAGAATCATGTGAATTAGATAAAGCTGCCCGAGCGAAGTAAACCACTCAGACGACGCGGACGCATCGTTGTTAATCGGTGACGAGCAACGGTGAAATATGATTGAATCCCTAAATCAAATCAAATCCACATAATCATGGCTTAATTCCAATAAATCCAAATAAAATAAGCTGCATATTTACCTCCTCATCAGATGGCTGCTTCTTTGTTGGATCATTCTCAAGGAAATGAAATTGTCTTCTAACATACTTCTCGTATTTCTTCTCTTTTAATATGTCAAAGATTTTACGCTTCACAGCTTCTTCCTCCTGAAACAAATACAGAAGGTAATCACAATAAGAAAATGTGCACCTAAATGGCTGGTAATGGAGGAACACAAAAGTGAGGGTACATCTTCCTGTACTCATTCAAAATTGTACAAATATGGCTCTAGCTCAAGGGTCTGTTGGGTAATATAGGGACATTGATTTGATCTGGAGGAACACAAAAGTGAGTGTACATCTTCCTGTACACATTCAAAATTGTACAAATATGCCTCTAGCTCAAGGGTCTGTTGGGTAATATAGGGACATTGATTTGATCTGGAGGAACACAAAAGTGAGTGTACATCTTCCTGTACACATTCAAAATTGTACAAATATGGCTCTAGCTCAAGGGTCTGTTGGGTAATATAGGGACATTGATTTGATCTGGAGGAACACAAAAGTGAGTGTACATCTTCCTGTACACATTCAAAATTGTACAAATATGCCTCTAGCTCAAGGGTCTGTTGGGTAATATAGGGACATTGATTTGATCTGGAGGAACACAAAAGTGAGTGTACATCTTCCTGTACACATTCAAAATTGTACAAATATGCCTCTAGCTCAAGGGTCTGTTGGGTAATATAGGGACATTGATTTGATCTGGAGGAACACAAAAGTGAGTGTACATCTTCCTGTACTCATTCAAAATTGTACAAATATGGCTCTAGCTCAAGGGTCTGTTGGGTAATATAGGGACATTGATTTGATCTGGAGGAACACAAAAGTGAGTGTACATCTTCCTGTACACATTCAAAATTGTACAAATAATTCTGCACAAGTACATGTAGGGATCCTTTAATATATCAATCCATGCACCCCCCACATACAAATGATAACACAGTTCTATTATGCGTCACACGATAGCAAGGAAAAAGTTTTAAGTTTTGTTTAATTTTGCAACAAGACAGTGATCTATATTAGGAAAATTATTTGAAGAGCGGTAGTTTTTAACAAAACATAAATTTGTCAAATCAAGGGGTGTAGCTTGCCCAGTCAAGCTTTCCGTC
This sequence comes from Amphiura filiformis, assembly GCF_039555335.1. Lineage (NCBI taxonomy): Eukaryota > Metazoa > Echinodermata > Ophiuroidea > Amphilepidida > Amphiuridae > Amphiura > Amphiura filiformis. The sequence continues at coordinate 6,988,166 of NC_092631.1, forward strand.
GCCATATGACTGTTTGCCTGATGACGCAATCGCATCATGTGGGATACCTGCTTGTGCCTACGCTTTGTGAAATGAGGTTTTTTGATGTTTGATTCGGTTAGGGTTAATATATACATATAAGATGAAAATTAAGGTGTTATTAGCCCTAACGCCCCAGGAATTTTTTTTCTCGGGTGCGGTTTCGAAACCCCCGACCCATCGGGTTCCACACCCGTGCACGGGCCTACCTTGCCACGGGGTGTAGCTTGCCCAGCCAAGCTTTCCATCGCCTTCTTAAACACTTGAGAACGTTCCTGCAATCTTATTGGTTCTTACCCGTGTGATATGACACGATATCACACGGCTCAGCGCGTGTGCGTCTACGCAATATGCGTACTCGCTATTTGAACCAATCGGAGGCGCATAGCAACAACGGGACTAATCGATTTTAAGGCCTAGGTAATTCCTTGCAAAAATGTAGGATTTAATTTGATTAAAATTTGTAATACTTATAATATTTTTGTTTGAATTGAAGTGTTAAAGAATGAGAATAAAGGTATTGTTTTTAGCCGCTGTCGTAAAACAACTCGGCTTCGCCTCGTTGTTTTACTTAAAATAATGATGTCGCCCATTTTATATGAGACGATAGATGCACTCCAGCGGCTAAAAACAATACATTTATTCTCTAAGCATCACGTGGGATACCTGCTTGTGCCTTTGCTTTGTGAATTGAGGTTTTTTGATGTTTGGTTCGGTTAAGGTTAAAAGAAAATATATCTTACAACTGGTGAATCTCGTTTGTGTGTCCCAATGATGAAGATTGGTGGATATCCTTTATCATCGGCAGAATCTTGTGCTGCATAAGTATAAATAGACTGCAACCAAAACTTGATGAAGTCTTCCCCATTGAAATCATGGAATCGAGATGTTTCCTCCTTAACAAAACAAAAAGGAAACAAGGCAAAGTGAACAGAATCTTGTGCTGCATAAGTATAAATAGACTGCAACCAAAACTTGATGAAGTCCTCCCCATTGAAATCATGGAATCGAGACTTTTTCTCCTAAACAAAAAAGGTAAAAACAGTTCAAGTGAACAACTTTGTTTTGTGCAAAGAACAGCAAACATATTAAAAGAGCCTAATTGAGCAAAACTGTTTTTAGTTTGTGATGCTCAAGTTGAGCAAAAAGGCAATGCACTTTAATAAAACATGAAACATGGCCAGGCCAAACATTTATCAGTGTTTCATTTGTCCTAAACAAATTAATAAACAATCAACAATAACACATTCAAATTGTAATTTTGAATGTTTTTGCACATTTGACATTACACAGCAGTTGATAGCTGTTGATCTTAAAAAATCCAAACCCACTTCTCACACACTTTAATAACAACAAAAAACCAGTTGTTACGGGTTGCCAAGACCCAAGACCACAAAAATACAAAATCCTTCTTCACTTGAAACAGCACTCCTCAGGCTGTTCCACTTATACATTGACACACATGTCCTTTCATAAACCAGGCTACAGCCGGTAGTGAGCAAAAGATGCTCCCTCTTGGTGTACTTCTGGCTAGACTAGTAGCACATTGGCTTTGCAAATAGACGTATATAGCTCACACTTGGAACACTATGTTTAGATTGTTGTTTTCTCTCTTATATATTCAACAAACCAAAAATTCCCATGCCTAATAAAAGACATTACCATTTTACCTTGCAACACTGCCTGAGGGATTTTCCTAAGATTCCCCTAATGATGTCATCACCAATTGTATTCTGATACCAGGAATTTCCCCGTACATAAATAGTCCTGACAGACGTTGTTATTGCAACCAAGGGGATTTCCAGAAAATAAACATAATATTGCATGATTGCCTGGGTAGTTTCCCTTATTGCATAATTACACTGTAAATGTTTACCTTTGAAGAGAAATCTAAGATTCCCCAAATACCTGGAAATTTCCCCGCACATAAATAGTCCTGACAGATATTGTTATTGCAACCATGGGGATTTCCAGAAACTAAACATACTATTGCATGATTGTGTCCCTTATTGCATAATCAAAACAAGGTGATATCCAGAAACTAAACATACTATTGCATGATTGTCTTTGTAGTTTCCCTTATTGCATAATCACAGGTGATCATCACACTGTAAATGTTTACCTTTGAAGAGAAATCCTGAACTTCACATGACTCTTCTAGTTTCTTGCTCATATCAAACACAAGGGCAAAGACGGCTCTTCGATTAAAGAACACCTGCAACAAATATATAAAAAATGTGAAAATGATAATTACATAAGGGCTGCTATTCTTTAACATGTAATTGCCTTGTAAAATAGATGTGCCCTTTCAAAATTGCCTTGAAATGAGTGCCCTTCAGAATCCTTATTTTATGCCCTGGGTATGATGAGCAGTTTTTCATAATCATAATTGAAAATTTAATACAGTCTATTATGAAGTAGGTCAGGAGTGATAGAACACAGAAGCCTTTGGGATGTGAATCTAAACAATCTTTGTATCATATTATGTATAACCAATGAATAGACCTGTGACCAAAATGTAAAAATCCCCAGAGTATTTGGAAAATATTACAGCAAATCAGGTTTGTTCTATTAATTTATTTAATATCCCTTTCCTAATTAGCACGTGTGGGCTTTTTAACTTACACGTTTCAGCGCCTCCTTTCAGAACACATGCCACATCAAATTTGGTAAACATTTAAATGAATCATAACATAAATGGAAACATAATGTCCTGCATTGCACTTCTCATTTGCATGCAACATATTCAGTTTAATCTATATAGAAATATTATGTTATCCATGCTCTATCATAAGGCATCAAGATTAGGGTTCTGAGTTTGGCTCAGTTCTGGCTGCCTAGAGTAAGAAAAAAATAAAGTGTAACAATTGAGGAGGTACATTTACATTTAACAAGGACTTTATTTATCTATAGCCTGATCCGTCTGGTTTGGTATAACTCACCTGGTGCGTGGTGTAATATAAGTCTTGCCCTGCGAAGTCCCAAAATGTAATTTCAAGATCATTATGTTGCTTCTTAGCCTTTCTTATACTTTCTGGTATTTCATCTGGTTGCTCCTTAGGCTGCCTTTTTTGATCGGAGGTTTTAGCTAGTTGTTCCATGGGTTTACTGATTCTTTCAGGAATGACACCTTCTTCTGGTTTGGAGATTTTAGCTAGTTCTTCTATGGGTTTAGTGATTCTGGCAGGAATGGCACCTCCTTCTGGTTTGGGAAATCAAGTTCCAAATTAAAGTACAAATTAAAAATAAATATTCAAGTCTTCAGTGGACTTCGCTGAACAATGATCTTCGCAGGACAAGTGAATCAGAATATACAGCAGTTGTCCAGAACATTGAGTGCAACAGAACTTTGTAATCAACAAGAAGAAAGACTGCCGGATAGGTAGTAATTATTAGTATAATTATAAAAATGTATCCACGCATGTTTGTGTATGTAAAAAACATCATTGCCAATCATATTATACTTTTAAATAAAGATTCAGGCATTGTTAACATAATCAAACAGTGTGTTTTATTGTGCTTTTGTAGTGAATCTGGGTAAAAGGTGTTTTGGCCTTGAGTCATTTATGACTCTTAACAGTATTAAGAACATTAAAAAGGATACTCTAAGAAATCTTAAAGACATCAAAACTTGCGTATATAAAAAAGGTATATACACTTTGGAAAGCACAAAATTGCACACCAATATTGCACATCAAACATATCGTTATGAATACGGCAAAGTGACGAATCCGTAAAATCGCTGTTCTGAGCAAACAGCATTTGAAAATATTGGTACCATTCCATCGGCCCTTCTAAAATATGAGAACATTCGTGAGCACTCATTTGAAATATATATTATAGAAGTGAATGTACCCTAATTATTTGCAATATTCGCAAGTTCTGAAACAATCGATATTTCCCTATTCGACTTTATGCTAAATCCAAAAGTGTCAACCGCTCACTTAAAGAGTTGTATACGGAGCGAATCCGCATTCAACTACGTGTAAAATATAGCACTCATCCTTGATTTGGGGATTTTATGTTAAAATTGCTGGTTGTCCTAAGGCTATAGCTCCTAAACTTGGTATATAAGTTATAATTAGTAATCCCCGTAATATTTAGTGAAAACTCCAGTTGAAATCAAGAATTTTAGAGTAGATATAACAATATTGGCCTATATTTTGTGTATAATTTTCTGTGATTTCCCAATTTTGCGACGACGCTCTGACATAATTACACCATAGCGATATCATGTGGGGAATGTTTGTAGTTATTTTGCTATCACTGGATAGAAGATACCTATAGCTACCCATTGGTATCAAAAATAACAGTATATGACATGTAATATAAAAAATTCTGAGTTTCCAGCTATACTATACAATTTATCAGCATGTTTTGTACAGCTAAGTATAGGATTCGTCTTTTGGTCAAATTCATTAATCGCACTTAGGCGTGATTCGTCCAAATCACAATTTCAATATCTACGTCGGGAAGTAAGATTTATCATTAATTTTTGGTGGAAATGAAAGATCGCCTGATACATAATCACAAGCATACAGTAACTCATTTTGCTCAAAATGCTCGATTCGTCACTCTGCCGAATTCATAATGACATGAATTGAACAAATTAATAATTTTAAAGAATGCATGCAAAGTATTATAACAGCTACACCAGATTATCAAAAGGTCATAGGGTTCAGCTGAAAGTGCTTGCAATTGGTTCTCACAGAAAATTGAGAGTTGCGCAAATTGCGACTGTGCCTCTCAAGTCCCGTAGGAGGACTTTGTCCAGCTCATTTTTAGGCAGCCCTTCAGCAAACTACAGAGTCAAGTTTACAACTAATCAGGGCATCATGATATGAACTGTAATCTCATCCCTGGGTTGTTCTACAGGCTCTCCTTTGGATAAACTTAAATTCTATGGATTGTTTATTGAAATGCTGGAATGCCACACAACATTGGCATACTCAAGAATCAGTCTTACATAACCAACCACTGTAAATGACACTTAGCTCATCCCTATCAAAGCCAAACCTCTTGCGGGACCTGGATGTCCCACTTGAGGTTGTTCTGAATATAAATGCCAAGGATCTTGGCCTCTGTGACGTATGACAGTGGTTCTGTACCGACACGCAGGTCGCCGGCCTGGGGTTTGTTTTTACTGCAGCAAATCGGGAGGGCCTGACATTTAGAGGGATTTAATTTGAGCAAATTATCCTTGGACCACTCAGTAAACTGATCAAGACCAGATTGTAAAAAAGCTGGATAGTTGTGATCCATTTACATTCTCTGCAAATGTCAGGTCATCTGCGTATTTCCAACAACCAGAACAACAACCAGTTCTGTGCCTTGAGGGGCTCCCTCATGAAGTGGAACATAGCCTGAAAGAGTGTCATTGAAGTGAACACATTGCTGCCTATCATGAAGGAAATCACAAATCCATTGAACGATGGACCCACACATGAATTATTTTCGATGGTATGATCAACTACTAAGTAAGTCAAATGCTTTGAAACAATCTGTTAGGACCACCATTCCAACATTGTGACTTCCTTCTGCCATTTGATACAGGTGGTAAAGAAGACTAACAAGGTAATGGGATGGCGTGACACCTTTAACATTGCATTGACGTTTATTAATTTTATGTTGTATATATATCGTTATGAACACGGCAGAGTGCCGAATACGCAAAATTGCTGTTCTGAGTAAACAGCGTTTGAAAATCGTGGTACCATTCCATTGGTCCTTCTAAAAATTTAGAAGATTCGTGAGCACTCATTTGAAATGTACACGAAATATTGGTATACTTGCATGTTCTGAAATAATCAATATAACCCTCAAAACGCATTTTAACAGCTATTCGGCTTTATGCTGTACCCCTGTGCAGAAAGAGGTCGAATACGCATTCAACTACGTATAAACCATAGCACGCATTCTTGATTTGGGGCTTTTGTGTAGAAATTAGTGGTTGTCCTAAGGCTATGTAGACTTAACTTGTTATATAAGTTATAAATTGTCGTCCATGTAATATTTAGCAAAAACTTGAGGATTTTAAAGCAAAAATAACAATATTGGCCTATATTTTGCGTATGATTTTCGGGGATTTTCCAATGTCACGGGTGCGCACTCACATCAAACCACAGCAATATCATGTGAGGAATGTTTGTACTTATTTTGGTATCACTGGATAGAAGACACCTACAGCTATTACGTAGGTATTAAATATATTAATATAGGACATGTAATATAGAAAATTCATAAGCCAATTCTTTTACCAGCCGAGGTGGAATTTAATCAGGACCTGCGGCTTTGGCCGACTTCAGCAAAAACTTCCTACAAATACAAGTAGCAGGTAAGCAAGCAGCTGCAGGCAGATGACTAAAATTCAAGGGGTCAAGACACTCATTGATTGCATTAGCTTTACCTCTATACCTGCCATGTCCAAGATGAGCTTAGGACTCATCCAGATTCTCATTCACGGTTTACCACCGCGGCAGATTACCTTCGCGGCTACACCTGGTGTAGCCCTGAAGCTACACCTTAATAGGCCTAGAGCTACTCTGAAGCTACTTCGAAGTAGCTACACCTTAGCAAACCCATAGTGGATACAACATATCATAGCTACTTCGCTGTTACTCCATCCACTGTCTGTCTAGAAGCCAACTCCGGTGATACACTAGTGCCAACTTCTGGATACGCCATATCGGAGCTACTCCAATGGTACTCTTAAGAAGCTACTCTGAAGTACATCTGATAGCTGTCAGCCACGAGCCAACCCTGGAGTAACACCGAAGTCAGCTCTGGTGTACAACCGCAGCCAAACGGGTCATTGACCGGCAGCGGTAAACAACTTCGCCCGAGCAGCGTAATCGGCCGCGTACTAGTGCGCGCGATACCTAGCTATTTTAAGCAAAGCGTAACGTTTGTTGTTTTGATTAATTGATTGACCATGTTTGCACGTTTGCATAGGGCGTCATGAATCGTTTTCAGCCACACGGAGCGAGAATCACAGTTGTCGATGTCATGGAGACATTTTGTTTCTATTTAGTGGTTGTTTCCTTTGTAGGAACTTGTTCTTTTGTTTAACGACATCGACTTCTTCTCAATTTGCTTTTAAAATCATTTTTAATCATTATTTAATTTTGTGTTTCTTGTTATGTTTTTAGTTTTGCTAAACTTGAGATCTTTGCGTGACGTTGTTTTTCTGTATTTTAAAGCAAGTGTGCATACTGTGGTTCGCGGTTCTACTTTCCCATGTTGTTTGTTTATTACCAAAGTTTATTACTAGGCCCACAGTTAAAATTTATTCATAATTTATACTTCTTGAATTTCTTGTTTTCACGCCGTTTTCCTAACATTTTGCACCACATTACTTTACTAAAATCGTTTTCTTTAAACTTCCGTGGTCCAGGTAGCGCTGGTGAATTGCGATCGCGTGGAGGTCGCCTACTACGCGCGCCGCCGAAGACCAATGGGTCAGCCGGCTTGTTGTCAAGTGCATTGATCAGCCAATCAGCGTGATTGTTTATTGCTTTTGCATTTACGCTCGTGTACGCGATACGCACAGGCACGACCACGGAAGTTTAAAGAAAACGATTTTAGCAAGTCGTAGGCCTAAGCCTATTATATGCCTACTTGCAATACAGTTTTGATATTTTATATATTTTGGTTAGGCCCTACTAGTCTTTCATCTTTCATTGATGTTATTCGCAGTTTTCATATCTTTTTTACTTGGTTGTTATTCATCTCTTACTTTGACTTACCTATTTGATATGTGTTTTTTCGTTTGTTTGAGTAGGCCGTATTTTGTTTGTTTTTTAAACATTTTTTCTTTGCTTATTATACTTGAATGATTGGTCACTTATTAAAAAGTAAATATTTAAATAACTTACTACACAATTAAATAGTAAATAAGTAAAATATAATACATATAAAGAAATAATAAATATAAAATTAATAATAAATTTAATAAAAGCGTAAACAATAACTGAATAAAAATGGGGTCCTAAAATAAATATTAGATATAAAATGACCAATCATTCAAGTATAATATGCAAAGAAAAATGCTTAAAAACATACAAAATGCAGGCCTACTCAAACAAATGAAAAAACAAGTAAGCAAACAGGTAATCAAATTAAAAAGCTAAATAACAACCAAGTTAATGACAATCATTATCATTCTATTCTATTATCCTAGGCCTACGAGTACTATTCATTTTTTTTAAATTTAGGCCCAAATAATGCACATGTTTACTTATTTACTTTCTTATTTGTGTAGTTTTTACTTGTTAATTTAATTATCTATTTATTTACTTGTTTATTCATTGATAAATTTATTTAGTCAATTATTTAGATTATCAATTTTTCTTACTTTCTTATTTCTGAACTTGGTTATGTATTTATGTAGGCCTATTTACTTGTTTATTATTTTCTATTATTATAATTATATTATTAACATATATTTGAAAAATAATAAAAGAAAGAAAGAACAAAAATCCTTAATATATCCTAATAAAAGCATACAATAAAGCTAAATTGAGAAAATAGCATTAAATCTGGCAACAGATCATCACGCATATTTTTACAGAGTACCTCTAGAGGTACTCCGCTATAGTCTGTCTCTACGGGAGGTACACCGTGGAAAACCGGATAGGAGTAGTCCACAGATTTTTGACTCGCGTTACGGTACACCGCTACAGAGTAGCCCTGGGGGTAATCCGGAGTAGCTCCAGAGTACAATCCAGTGAGAAATTGGATGTGTAGTTGGTAACAACTTTTATCTGCTGGTACCATATTTTCAATTTTCTTTAAATTCCAGATCCAGATTAAGGGCTCAGATATTTAGGGACGATTTCACATATTTTTTGTGGGACCTAAGAGCATATCAGGCATATCGATTTGAATTTGCATTTTGAAAACGAGGAATGTCCTTCTGATATCAAATAATTTTGATTTTTTTTTAATTTGCGATATAATACACATTTTATGGCAAATGATTAAAAATTGATAATTTTTAAATTTAACAGTCCTTGAAGTAAATTGCATAAATCTAATGATGTGTACTTAAAGTGTATGTAGTTTTGATGAAAAGCCATCCATCATATGGAAATTTTGACCTTTTGTATTGAAGATATAGATATTTCTTCCAAAACCACCAAATTTTTTTTTTGTCTTTTGGGGAAAAATGTGTATCTTCAATTGATGGTCAGGTTTTCATCCCAGCTACATACACTTTAAGTAAATATCATTTGATTTATTAAGTTTACTTCGAAGACCTTTTAGTCATACACATACCTTGTTTAGTAACTGCAGCTTCAACTGATGTTTTGTTGACTTCTGCCGGTGTACTTGACTGTTGTTAAATAAAGCAAAATAAAGAAATATCATTAAACAGTTGCCTTTGGATAAACTCAAGTTCTATGGATTGTATTTATGTTTATCTGTAATATTATGTCTGTTGAAATAGTTGAAAACATGAACAAAAACATGCCAGGAGATCCCTCTTATACCTCTTTCAATGGCCAAAACCCACAAGATTCCGGGGACCATGCCAGGGCTTTGCCCCTGGTCTCAGCCAGAGGCCCAAAGGAGGGAAGGCCCTAAGGAGGGACACTGGACCCCACTCATGAGACACAATGCTCTATTTGGTTAGTGGCACTTTATGTTATTTAATTTATTAATGTGGCACTTCATCAATTTGAGAATGCCTTGGGTGGTTTATTGGGGGATATTATTTAACATTGATATTCATATTCTACAAGAATAAATTCACCTTAGGAAAACTTGCGTGTGTCAAGGTCGAATTTTTCTGGTTTTATATTGCAATAATATTAAATAGTACCATGCTTCGCATTTTGTATTTTTATTTAGTGTTTAAAAAATTTGCAAATTAACAAATTTTATATGACAAAACATTGTTGGTAGATGAGCATCACATACCAGGGTTGCCAAAAATTTTCAGCCCAAATGGTGTTTCAAAATAATTGAAAAGTCACCCAATATTTTTATATAAACCATTGGTTTCTATGGCTTAGGGAAGTACCAGAATTCATGTTAGCCAATGTCTAAAATTCACCCTTTTTATCTTAACCATCAATTGGTGTTTACAGGACAAGAAATTGTTGCGGTTAAAATCTTCAAAAGTCGTCCTGGGCTATTAATCGCGGGTTTGGCAACCCTGTCACTGACCTGAGTGAACCAAACTAGTTACGTAACATGGCAAATACAGGGTTGCCAACAATTATCAGCACAAATCGCGGGTCAAATAATTGAAATGCCCATATATTTCTTAAACATTGGTTTTTATGGGATATGAACTACTAGAAATCGCGGTAGCCAATGTTGAAAAGTCGTCCAATTTTTTTCTTAACCATTGGTTTCTATAGGACAGGAAATTGTCAAGTCGCGGGGAAACCTTAGGGCTCATATTGAAATACCCTACCACGTTTTCACACAAAAAGAAGGCAGGATTCCCCTCGCTAAGCGCGCGCCTTAGGAAAGCTCGGTCATAAAACGGATGGATTATATGCATCAGTGATACACCCTGCCTTTTGAAGTGGTCCATGACGAATGGGAAGAAAACAAACTGACTATGGCTCATCGCACAACCCAGGAAAGCGCGCTCCTAATTTAAGGGTGGTCTTAACCCTGGAATTATGGAAACTTTCGGGCTTCATAACTGCTAAATTATTAGTCTAAAGAATATAAAAGTATACATTTTAGACTGGAAATGACTTGCTGAATTCATCTGTGAGGTCCAATTTGGGCCAAAATGCTCATTTTGAGAAAATCCCAAAAAACGGTTTTTTGGCCCAAATTTTTAGTAGCGTAACAAAAAAATTGTTTGGCCAAAAATTTTTTTTATTAATTTTTAAAAACTAGATAAAAATATCTAGGGACCGTTTTTTTATTTTTTTTAATTTTGACCAACTTTGAGAAATTTGCACCAAAAATGGTCAAAAAATGCAAAATTGTCAAAAAAATCATAAAAAGCCTGATTTTCAGCCCAAATTTCAAATATTTTTGGTGAAGTTGGTCAAAATTCAAAAAATGAAAAACGGTCCCTAGATATTTTTATCTAGTTTTTAAAATTAATAAAAAAAAATTTTGGCGAAACAATTTTTTTGTTACGTTACTAAAATTTGGGCCAAAAACCCGCTTTTTTTGGGATTTTCTCCAAAATGAGCATTTTAGTCCAAATTGGACCTCACAGATGAATTCATCAAGTCATTTCCATTCTAAAAATGTATACTTTTATATTGTTTAGACTAATAATTTAGCAGTTATGAGGCCCGAAAGTGTTCATAATTCCAGGGTTCAGACCAACCTTAAGTGGCTAATTGCAGTGTTATAATCACACAGGATTTTAACAAAAGAAGGCTAGCACAGGAAAGCTGCAGGATGGCGCACACCTTCTTGTGTAAGGGAATTTCAATATGAGCCCTTAAAAATGCGTCATACTGGGCTATTAAATCGTGGGTTTGGCAACCCTATGAACGAATGTTGACATTGTGTTAAAGTGGTTAAATACAAAGTTATATTTCATTTCAAATATTTTTTTTCACAATTTCAAAACAAAAACCACATCTTTTCTTACAACAACGTGCATCAAGGTGGAGGCGTTATGATTGACGCTCAATTACAATCTACAAAAAGGTATGAAGATTTCAAATCCATTCTGTGCAACTAACAAACCCTCTCTACCTCTATTATCTCAAAGTCAAACTATATGATACTTCTTGCATTGGTTATTCCAATGGCACAGAGAGACAAGCAATACAAAGAAAATGAACATTGGGCTCATACAAGGTTCTGAACAGAAATATCACATGCAGACCAAGACAACACAAAGACCTAATCCAATCAATCAAAACACACCAACCAGAATCATGCATGGCTCCCCTTCCAAAACCCAAGTACCGAGGACTGTGAATGCAGAGAACTGCAAAAGCTGAGAACCACTCTAGTTGCTCTTTAAGTTGGTGCATTTTTCGTATGTCGCACTGCAATAAAAAGATCAGTCATGAACGATTGTTTCTTTTTACGCATCGTTATTTGGTTGTGAAAACGCTGCTTCACAAATCAAAATTAGAAAGGGTTTATGCTATTGGATGGTTTATTGGGGGAGATTATTTAACATTGATATTCATATTCTTCAAGAATAAATTCACTTAAGGAATCGGATATTAACATTTGCACTGTATTTCTTGTGGATGTTGAGAGTACACCAGGCATATCGAATTGCATTCTGAATACTAAGAATCCTTCTGATATCAAATAATTTAGATTTTTTTGACATTCGCGATATAATACAAATTTTATGACAAATTATTAAAATTAGATATTTTTTAAATTTTTGAGTTAAACAGTCCTCGAAGTAAAATTTATAAATCTAATGATATGTTCTTAAAGTGTATGTAGCTGGGATGAAAAAGGAAAAATTTTTGTGTGTGTTTTGGGTGAAAAAAATCCATATCTTTGATATGAAAGGTCAAAATTTTCAATTGATTGTCGGCTTTTCATCCCAGCTACATACACTTTTAGGGGTGGGGTATGATCGTTTGGACAGTATTTTTTGTGGGACATGAGAGCACATCAGACATATCGAATTGCATTCTGAATACGAAGAATGTCCTTCTGATATCAAATAATTTTTATTTTTTGAAATTCGCGATATAATACACATTTTATGGCAAATGATTAAAAATTGATATTTTTGATATTTAACAGTCCTAAATTATTTGAAGCTCAATGAACTGGAGCATGATGCAAATGTGGGTCTTAAGAAACTGTCGGAGAGCCTGAAAAAGGGACCCTTGATCGCTGCACATACTTGTACACCTTTACATGTGAGTGACCCGCCGGGGTTGGGGGACATGTCCCCCTAACTTTTTCCATGTGGGGATATCCCCCTAGAAATCCTAATAGAAGTAAAAAATAAAGCAATAAATGCCGTGTGCATCTTCCTTTTTAGCCTGAAAAACACTGTGTTCAATTTTTTTGGCCAAACTTGGGTCAAACATTGCCAAAGTTTGCCCCCAAATGTCCATCTCAAATAGGCACAAAACGTATCATCCCTATTACCTATTACCCTTATAAACCTAAACAATTTATTCCGGAAATGACATTGTATTCTTCATATTGCTACGATGGCTGAAATTAGCCCTAGCCTGATCCCTCAGACTGGAAAAAAATATAGGCTGACCGTCATTATTTTTTGCGACTGGCCCTCGAAGTCTATGATGTCTGGGAATTACTTAATTTACCTGCAAAATCATGACAGTGTTTCTGTATAGAAAAGACTGCTTTTAAGCAGTCTTTAATGATTTTAAAAATCATTAAAAAATACTCGATCTCTCCCATCTGTGGTACACTTGCAGGATTTAATATTACTAACCATGACCAATCCAAATTTAGCTAAAGTTATGCATATTTCTGCTCATTTTAATGCTTACTTTAGGCCATCTATGGGTTTTTCTGAGAAATGCATTCAGGGCACACAATCAGTATAATACTATTTGGTGGTGAGAAATCTGAAGCCATTCAGCTCCCCTGTTTAAACAATACAATCTCAAATGTAAAGGTGCCTGTGTCATTTCAGGCTGTCCACCTCTTGAGCATATTGTGCCAGAATTCATGTTAGCCAATGTCTAAAATTCACCCTTTTTATCTTAACCATCAATTGGTGTTTACAGGACAAGAAATTGTTGCGGTTAAAATCTTCAAAAGTCGTCCTGGGCTATTAATCGCGGGTTTGGCAACCCTGTCACTGACCTGAGTGAACCAAACTAGTTACGTAACATGGCAAATACAGGGTTGCCAACAATTATCAGCACAAATCGCGGGTCAAATAATTGAAATGCCCATATATTTCTTAAACATTGGTTTTTATGGGATATGAACTACTAGAAATCGCGGTAGCCAATGTTGAAAAGTCGTCCAATTTTTTTCTTAACCATTGGTTTCTATAGGACAGGAAATTGTCAAAAGTCGCGGGGAAACCTTAGGGCTCATATTGAAATACCCTACCACGTTTTCACACAGAAAGAAGGCAGGATTCCCCTCGCTAAGCGCGCGCCTTAGGAAAGCTCGGTCATAAAACGGATGGATTATATGCATCAGTGATACACCCTGCCTTTTGAAGTGGTCCATGACGAATGGGAAGAAAACAAACTGACTATGGCTAATCGCACAACCCAGGAAAGCGCGCTCCTAATTTAAGTGGCTAATTGCAGTGTTATAATCACACAGGATTTTAACAAAAGAAGGCTAGCACAGGAAAGCTGCAGGATGGCGCACACCTTCTTGTGTAAGGGGATTTCAATATGAGCCCTTAAAAATGCGTCATACTGGGCTATTAAATCGTGGGTTTGGCAACCCTATGAACGAATGTTGACATTGTGTTAAAGTGGTTAAATACAAAGTTATATTTCATTTCAAATATTTTTTTTTCACAATTTCAAAACAAAAAGCACATCTTTTCTTACAACAACGTGCATCAAGGTGGAGGCGTTATGATTGACGCTCAATTACAATCTACAAAAAGGTATGAAGATTTCAAATCCATTATGTGCAACTAACAAACCCTCTCTACCTCTATTATCTCAAAATCAAACTATATGATACTTCTTGCATTGGTTATTCCAATGGCACAGAGAGACAAGCAATACAAAGAAAAAAACCATTGGGCTTTATACAAGGTTCTGAACAGAAATATCACATGCAGACCAAGACAACACAAAGACCTAATCCAATCAATCAAAACACACCAACCAGAATCATGCATGGCTCCCCTTCCAAAACCCAAGTACCGAGGACTGTGAATGCAGAGAACTGCAAAAGCTGAGAACCACTCTAGTTGCTCTTTAAGTTGGTGCATTTTTCAGATGTCGCACTGCAATAAAAAGATCAGTCATGAACGATTGTTTCTTTTTAAGCATCGTTATTTGGTTGTGAAAACGCTGCTTCACAAATCAAAATTAGAAAGGGTTTATGCTATTGGATGGTTTATTGGGGGAGATTATTTAACATTGATATTCATATTCTTCAAGAATAAATTCACTTAAGGAATCGGATATTAACATTTGCACTGTATTTCTTGTGGATGTTGAGAGTACACCAGGCATATCGAATTGCATTCTGAATACTAAGAATGTCCTTCTGATATCAAATAATTTCGATTTTTTTGACATTCGCGATATAATACAAATTTTATGACAAATTATTAAAATTAGATATTTTTAAAATTTTTGAGTTAAACAGTCCTCGAAGTAAAATTTATAAATCTAATGATATGTTCTTAAAGTGTATGTAGCTGGGATGAAAAAGGATAATTTTTTTTGTGTGTTTTGGGTGAAAAAAATCCATATCTTTGATATGAAAGGTCAAAATTTTCAATTGATTGTCGGCTTTTCATCCCAGCTACATACACTTTTAGGGGTGGGGTATGATCGTTTGGACAATATTTTTGTGGGACATGAGAGCACATCAGACATATCAAATTGCATTCTGAATACGAAGAATGTCCTTCTGATATCAAATAATTTTTATTTTTGAAATTCGCAATATAATACACATTTTATGGCAAATGATTAAAAATTGATATTTTTGATATTTAACAGTCCTAAATTATTTGAAGCTCAATGAACTGGATCATGATGCAAATGTGGGTCTTAAGAAACTGTCGGAGAGCCTGAAAAAGGGACCCTTGATCGCTGCACATACTTGTACACCTTTACATGTGAGTGAACACGCGGGGTTGGGGACATGTCCCCTAACTTTTTCCATGTGGGGATATCCCCTAGAAATCCTAATAGAAGTAAAAAATAAAGCAATAAATGCCGTGTGCATCTTCCTTTTTAGCCTGAAAAACACTGTGTTCAATTTTTTTGGCCAAACTTGGGTCAAACATTGCCAAAGTTTGCCCCCAAATGTCCATCTCAAATAGGCACAAAACGTATCATCCCTATTACCTATTACCCTTATAAACCTAAACAATTTATTCCGGAAATGATATTGTATTCTTCATATTGCTACGATGGCTGAAATTAGCCCTAGCCTGATCCCTCAGACTGGAAAAAAATATAGGCTGACCGTCATTATTTTTTTTGCGACTGGCCCTCGAAGTCTATGATGTCTGGGAATTACTTAATTTACCTGCAAAATCATGACAGTGTTTCTGTATAGAAAAGACTGCTTTTAAGCAGTCTTTAATGATTTTAAAAAATCATTAAAAAATACTTGATCTCTCCCATCCATCTGTGGTACACTTGCAGGATTTAATATTACTAACCATGACCAATCCAAATTTAGCTAAAGTTATGCATATTTCTGCTCATTTTAATGCTTACTTTAGGCCATCTATGGGTTTTTCTGAGAAATGCATTCAGGGCACACAATCGTATAATACTATTTGGTGGTGAGAAATCTGAAGCCATTCAGCTCCCCTGTTTAAACAATACAATCTCAAATGTAAAGGTGCCTGTGTCATTTCAGGCTGTCCACCTCTTGAGCATATTGTGCATTTTTGTGGTTTTTTTTTTTTTGATGTAATAAAGTTTATCTTATCTTACCTTCTTATGGAAAAAACCCTTGCCTCTACTCATCAGTTGCTTCAGAACCTGATTTAAAGAAAAAATTAATACAAAAGTATGTGTATGAGCTGTCTGAGCAGCACCTATAATTTGGTAAATAACTTTTTAAATAACATAAAATCAAACACTTTTTAAATCAAACACTTAAAAGTGTTTGATTTTGTGTTATTTTTTATTTTTATTTTGATTTGATTTTGATTTGATTTTGATTTTGTGTTAGATTTTTTAAAAATCTTATAACAGAGCATAGTTTTTGTGCTACAGCTGATAATTCCTTTAACCGTCTTGCTCTTGTTCAGTGCTTCTACACTGGCGGAAGATTATGGCCATTGAGCAGAAAAAATTGAACAAAATCCTGTCCAATCTGATAGAAATGAAAGTTGCAATATCCAAATTAGAAAAACTATGGTCTCGGTTTCAACTAGCTAGGCTGTAGAATATTGAACAAAGACTTAACCAAACAATTTGGCTGATGAAACTGTTGAACATTCACCAGATGATCATGATGAGGTACATGAAAATGGACAAACGTCCGATGGAACTAATCAGCTTGATAGGGGATTCTTTTTTCCATCTAGCCTACCTACTTGAGTAGACACACAGGTAGAAATTGTGGCTATTTAGGATGCAGTCAAATATATAAAACTGTCTGTCGATCTCTGTCTGAATGATCAAGCAAGGGATACGTTATAAGGATCAGCAAATTCTTTCATGTTTGTCAAGATCAGTGAGATTTGTTGAATCCAGCATGAAAGTCTTAGGCACTCTAAGACCCGAAAAAGAGCTAACATAAATTGAGTTTCAAGATTTGTATCAAGTACAATAAGCGCACATCAGATATCTCCAAGATGAGTATGCATCTCTCATTGCAAAACAAATGTGACAATTAAACTGCTCAGATATTCTATTCGTTATAGTACAATACATCAGGGCTTGGATAAAAGGACAGACTGTATCCTTATCACTCCTACCAGTGCCTCTGTCAGATCACTGCAGGGTCAGTCCATGTCGAAACAGATTGAGTGTACACCCACCCTCTTGGATTTTGCTCTCCTTTGGCTCAGGGGTACCTTTCATGGATCCCTAGGTGAGGTCACAAGAAAAAAATTCAAATTCCATTTCGTTTCTTGAATGGCGGGCAATCAAAGTTTGGCGACCTCAACCAAAATTGTGAATTTAAAGGGTCCAAATGACAAAGTGCTCTCTTTGAGGGGCACTTTCTTCTTAATTGAATCAGTTGTGATCCTCTTTTTGAATGTGGTCACTCACTGGCTGTGTCTGAAATACCTAATGCCAAAAAGATAGATTTGAATTTCGTTGGGATTTCAGAGGGGTCAAAATCAGCACTTCGTACTGTTCAATCAAATTATCTTGATTTTGAAGGACCCATGATAATGTCACAGTGCACTTATAGGTCCTAATTATGTTCAGAATGGATTAACCATATGCCAATGTCTATGAGCAATTCAAAAAAAAGAGAAATTTCTAGACCCCTACAGAATTTTAGGCCACCCCTAAAGTGGTTCAGCCACAAATGGCACTTAAAGTCGGCAAATTTTGACCCCTAATAACTTTAGGTGTACACCAGATATGAATTTCTAGTCTTTTGCATCTGAAAGAATGTAGTTTAATGTTACTAGGAACATAAGATTTGTTTTGTATTTTTTTGTGTTTTAGTATTAAGTTGACGCTTTCAAAAATAGTCATTTTTGCCTAACATACCATGCATACAGGATCACGGTACAAAATGCCAATTTTAGTATGATATTTTTTTATATTTTTGATCACTTTATAGCCATTTGTATTATTTATCCTGATATTTCAAGTTGCTCTTGAGTCAAGTAATAAGAAAAACTACTTTCTAATCCTCTGTATGGATTTTTAAGGGGTCAAAATGCACTTCCTGGCAACGATGCACATGCAAAGTACAGGTTATGGGGTCAAATTTTCAGAATGCTCCCAATTATGTCAAGTAATATATCAAATTACTCAGTATGGTCATGAGGATTCCAAAATGTATAGTTTGTTATGTGTCAGACCTTTCAGGAGGGCGCTATGACGAAAAATGTTCATAGGTCAACGACCTTTTGAAAGTATCAAAACACAAAAATACAAAACAAATCTTATGTTCCTAGTAACATTAGACTGCATTCTTTCAGATGCAAAAGACTAGAAATTCATATCTGGTGTACACCTAAAGTTATTAGGTGTCAAAATTTTTCCGATTTTAAGCGCCATTTGTGGCTGAACCACTTTAGGGGGCCTAAAATTCTGTAGGGGTCTAGAAATTTCTCTTTTTTGAATTGCTCATAGACATTGGCACATGGTTAATCCATTCTGAACATAATTAGGACCTATAAGTGCACTGTGGCATTATCATGGGTCCTTCAAAATCAAAGATAATTTGATTGAACAGTATGAAGTGCTGATTTTGACCCCTCTGAAATCCCAACGAAATTCAAATCAATCTTTTTTTGGCATTAGGCATTTCAGACACAGCCAGTGAGTGACCACATTCAAAAAGAGGGTCACAACTGATTTAATTAAGAAGAAAATGCCTCTCAAAGAGAGCGCGTTGTCATTTGGACACCTTAAATTCCCAATTTTGGTCAAGGTCGCCAAACTTAGATGGCCCGCCATTCGAAACGAAATTGAATTTGAATTTTTTCTTGTGACCTCACCTAGGGGTCCATGAAAGGTACCCCTGAGCCAAAGGAGAGCATAATCCAAGAGGGTGGGTGTACACTCAGTCTGTTTTGACGTGGACTGACCCTGCATTTAATAAGGAATATTTTGTTATCAAGTGTTTATTACTTACCGTCTTCTTCTTTGGCATTTCTTTTTCATCACTCTTTAGCACTGCTGATTCTATATACATAAGAAAGAAACAAAGCAATAATGAGGTGTTAGGAATGAATAAGTAATGTCTTTTTACTACTTAAATTGTTCATCACAATTGTCAAATCAAAATACGAGGGGTGGACCCCGGGGGGTGGACAATAAGTTCACCCAACCATTATGTATCTGAGAGTATCTCCACTCAGGCGTGACTTAAAGCCATAATGTACGATCTTATAATATGAAATTTTTTTCAAACATGATTTTTTGGCATATTTGTAATGTTTACACATGTCCCAACTTGCACCTAAATGGAATCAGCCAAATTTGTTGTGTTTGTAGGTCAACAGAGCAAAGTTCGACATAATGTCACAATTCAAGAATTATGACATTATGTCCTCCTATATAACTGTGTGTTAAACGGCCAAAATAACCAGCAGGGTTTCTTTCACTTTACCTTGTTATTTCAGCTCAAAATGGACAGAAACCCTTCCAGATAATTATTACTAGCATTATTTCAGCATTTTGAGTATATAATAACAAATTTAAAATTTGAAGGAAATCGTACATTAAGGCTTAAAGTAACATTTATTTATAATAATAATAACTATAATTATGCCTTTATCTTTCAAAACACACAACAATTACTATCATAGTACTTTTAATGATGCAATGTCATCAGCAATAGTCATAGCTATATGTACACTGAAAATAATTTGTCTTCAGAACAGTAACAGTGTAAGTGATTTGCTTTACTAAAAATTAAACAAACCTTTTGGAATCAAAATTACTTATTCAATCAAGAAATGCTTGTAATTTCACCACTGGGACCTCCCTTTTTTAATGATTAGTACTAGTAGTTACCTGATCCAAGCAGGTAGCATTTGTTAAATTTAAAAGGTAAAAAGGTAAAGGTAAAGGAGGTGAACATGTATAGAAACAGTGATCGGAGTGCGCATCTCTCTTACATTGGCGATTAGGTCAGACTCCTCCATGTAATTTTGCTCTAGGGGGATTGCTACACCTCCTCCACAGCGAGTCTGTTACCTTCCCAGCATCAAAGAATGATGATACCCATTTATATACTTAGGTGGAGAGGAGTAAAGAGGTAAATGACCATACTTAAGGGCACAACACGCATGGCCATGACAGGGCTCGAACCCACAATCCCACAATCAGGCCTGTGCTCAACCCCAAGACCACACAAGCCCACTGTTAAATTATTTTGTTATTAATCTTGTTATCTCTTATTACATAAAGAACAGTGGGTGACAAAGCAGAGATATTCAACATGATCCCTTATCTTTAATAAAAATGGTATAAATTTGGCTTATTATTCTACCACTTTTCACCATAAATCAGACAGTGTCCATATGCTATTGGTTTATGCTTATGTCTTTACGTACATCAAGTATTCAATATCGCTAATACACATTTATGACCATCCACGACAAATTCAGTGTAAAGTCACACTTTTGAATATCTTAGGTTATTAAACAGTTGATATCTCCATTAAACAAGCTTTACAATGATATATCACTTGTCATAACTGCTTGGGAAATAGGTACTCAAAAATCAATTTTGCTCTTGAAATTCCTTTGTTTTCTATTGATTTCTGTAATGCTTATTGGTCCATATCTCTGAAGAAGCACTAGCGACTTTACACTGGGTTTGTGATGGTCGCTGATGGATAGTCACATTTGTTTTGAAAGACAAAGGTACAAACTTGCATTTATCATTCCTAAATGTCATCAAAGTGTGCATGCTTGTACTTATTGTCCACCCCTCGTACATTAATTAATTTATCCAATTCTTCCATGATTTGTGATTTACACCAGTATCATACCCTTTCATGATCGAGTTAAAAGGATAAATTGATTTAACCTCACACTGATTATGAAAATGGATCTTATTGATCATTAAAGAGGATCTCTTGAATTGACTAACATCTAAAAATGAATGACAATCTAGTGCTCCATAATACAAATTAATCTGCTCAAATAGACCAGAATAACAATGATTGTGAAATTAATGTTTAATTCCTCAAATATTTCTTATCACATCAGATATTTAGGTAGCGGCATCATACCTTGTTTGGAATCTCCCTTTTTCCCCAACAGATCTGGAGTTGCAGCACCATTCCCCTGATAGCAATAAAAAGAAACATATCATATACATATGAGGGGAGAATGGTAGATATGTAAATAGAAGGTGATGATGACATAAAAGTGGTATATATTATCAACAATTTATTACAAATAATTACACATGTAGGTAATACATTAAGGTTTTCCCATCACCAGCTGATTTTAAATGATATAAGCCCCCTTTTTCAATGTGTGTGTACTCCACGTTGTGCTTGGCGTTGTATTACTGATATCGCCGAGAAAAACATTTAACTGCATGCACTGTTATTTTTTTCAAAGTGGCCACCTGAAATGCCTTTTAATGACTTAAATATGTACTAAAAATAGCTATTTTGACCTTAACTTTGGTGTGATTTCATATCAGCAACAATTGAGTTCCACAGTAATTCAAGGCATGATATTTAATTGAAAGGTGCAGCTAGAGGGCGTTTTACAAAATGGAACTCAAATATCCATTTAGGCCTATAATAGTTGAGATTGTATTTCATTTCTTTCTCAGTCAGTCATATACTGTAAATGTGCACCATTTATCTACATCCAAATCTATATGTACAAATATATGTACATATACAAAGATCATTTGCATTATATTTCCCATTTTGTTTGAGGTCAAAAGGAAAATGCATACTGCAATATTGATATTATATTTCTACATGCATAGTAATAAATTTAGCTGTTATACAGCCTAAAACATTGTAAAAAGAGCAGACTTTGGTGGCTGAGTAGATATCCCCACTCCCATTCCGCCCGGGCAGCATAATTTCTTTTTGCAACCATAATGGAGTGGGATATCAGTGATTGATTTACTTTTACTTGTAACTTCACCAAGTTTGCAAATGTTGACATTTGAGGTTGAATGCAGAGTGCTTTCAGTTCAAGTTTGGTATTGTCTAGCAGTTTTCCTCTGGACGCTGACAAGAGACTTTTGTTGTTTGATTAATGTCACCTCAAACAAGAGGGTATATAAGATTAAAATGACCTTTACATATGATATCAATACGGGCAATACGCACACATGTTACAGTACACGTCTTCTTTTTGGCCTGTTAACAGGGAAATTGCAATCTTTAGCCATTAAAATTTTGACTCACCGTGGCTTCCTTTTCTTTATCACTCTCTTGCTTTGATTGCTCTGGAGAATTTTGACTGTCTTCTGGGCCTAAAGGTGGACCTGTTGGATATATTTAAAATCAAAGTAACAGCTTTAAATAATCTACAGGATTCATATTGAGTAGCTGTGTGTCAGCCTTATTTTAACATTTCATTCCATACAAGGGAAATTTGCCTATCACGTGAGGTTCTCATTTTACTATTATATGTAGAATATCTTCAAAGATTACAAAATGCAGATATGAACAGATAAGCGGGAACTAAAAGCTACAGAATATAAAATATTGTACAGAGTTTGGAGCATACAGATTAGACCATTGAATCAAGTTAAACCAATCAAGTTAATGTAATCAATATGGATGCATAATACAATAGAATGTAAACTTTTATATTTTGACCAAATTTTTCCCCAGTCTCACGCAAAGACTTCTTTTTTGGTAAGATTTCCCCCAGTCTGACGGAAAGACCTCCCTATTTGGGGGACCTTCTCACCGAAAGACCCCCTGTTTTGGTGTCTAGGCTCTAACCGAAAGACCACTAGTTTTGAACTGCTGTCCCACATCCCTGTCACTTCCAAAGTTGAGTGCCCCCCTGGTGTGAATGTAGCTTGCTGCAGAACATCCTATACATTAAACTATTGGCTGTTATATTATACAAATATTGAATGTTTATGAGTACAATGGTAAGAATATTTTCATGAGGTGAAATGTGGTCTGTTCCATTCAACGAGTCATTGCCGAGTTGAATGGAACAGTCCGTATTTCACTGAATAAAAATATTCTTCTACTTAACTTTATAAATCACCAGGAAACAAAATAAATTACAAAAATTTTACGAACTGTTTTTATTTTAGAAGCGACACCCACACCCATAATTGGCGAGTCGAGGTGGTCACCGTTCACGATATACGCCCGCGTCTGTCAGCATTGCCATGGTAGCTGTGCGCCAGTGCAATGGACAATGTACTATTGTACTCGCACAGAGTGCAATAGTCTTTTTCTATAAATAGCAAAAATATTCAATAGTAATTGACCAATCAAATGATAAGAATCTTTGTACGAGTTATATAAAATACATTATCTTACTTGCAAGTGTTTCTGGATCTTTTGCTTGTAAATCATCCTTTTCCTCTGCAGGAAGGGGAGTTGACTGTGAAACAAATCAAAGAAAAAAATGCTAAACGCTGCTAAAACTCTCTTTGGGAGAGATATTAAATAATTAAGGGTCTAAACCCTGCATGTATTGTTTTAAGAGTGCAATAATTATGTGTACCCCACGGTGAATTATACTTATAGGCTGCTGGGGGAGGCATTTTTTGGCTAGAAAAAAGGGGATCCAAAAAATATTTGGCACATCAAAAGAGGTGACCACACAATTGTTGGCAGATAATTTTGTGCCACCTTTTTGATATTACGCCCATTCAAGCATGAACAATTTCCTGCTTGCTGCCTTGTACCACATTTTTAGACACATAATTTAAACATTGGTTCCCCAAGATCTGGTATCTGGACCCCCTGGTACACAGAATTATTGCACAGCCCTACAAAATTAAATAGCATTTGGAAGTTGGCTAATAGCTCATAATATTTATACCACAAGGATGTCTTAAAAATGAGTAGATACAGCCATATTCTTGTATCTCAGGTAATATTTGTATAGTCACCGACTACATGTAACACCCCTTCACAAAGAATGTCTTAACAGATTTAATACTTAAATGTATCTCATCACTCAAATTGCATTCAATTCAGTTTCTCTCTTACCTCATCAGCCAGAGTTGGATCCAGCTGGCTTGCAGCTGCATGCGCCACTCCCCAGTCATGCTTTTGGTCAAGTTGTTTGATATGTTCTAAATTCAAATAAAAATTAAAAAGAAATAACACCTACTTATTCCGTATATGCAAGAAGATGATACCTGCTATGTTGTTTCAAGTACAATAAAGTATTGTTTTTCTACATATTTGCAAAGCACAAGGAAATATATTGTTCAAAATCAACAAAAATAAATTAACTTAAAGTATGATGTTTCTGTCTTATTGCGTTATTCCAGTTGAAATCCACACATCACCTTTTAAAGGCATGACCTTAATCTTCCACACAGGGAGTGTGAATTTCAAATGAGGTTACTTAAATGGACAAATCCATTTAATATCTACACTCCCAGTGTGAGAGATTAAGGTCATGTCTTCCATATGGATTTCAACTGGAATAGTTCTATGTTGTAATCTTAGAATATGCCTGCCTATCTTATTTGAAGCTGGGTATGGGAAAACCTAAATAAATGTATTTATTACTTTCATTACCCAAGGTAGCTCTTTATTGTCAAGACACTGATTTCCAAGGAAGCCCTGCATATAGATCCCAGTACAGTATCAAGCAAATATGCTAAGTATGTTGAGGTCTTTATAAACTTGTTATTTGAAACAAAATTACAGTTTCCCAATTTTTTTCTGGTATTAGGATTTACGTACACAACATTATAGCACCTGCGACAATTGAACCAGTAACCTTGTGGCCATGAGTCAAAGTCTGTACAACTTTTCCCCCCTTTTAACACACCTATCTAATTTTATAATTTCTTTCAGTAATTCAGCATTGTTTAGTATACTAAATATAATTTGCCCTTCTCTAACAAATTAATATCAAATAATCTCCCTAGTGTGTGTGTTAAGGGGGTACTACACCCCTAGCCAATTTTTTGCTTATTTTTGCGTTCTTCTCAAAAATTATAGCGCATTGGTGATAAGTAAGCTATGTATATTATAGTGGCAAGGACTACAACTACTGCACTGAAAATTCAGCAACTCAAGGCAAGTAGTTATTGATTTATTGATCAAATATTGGTTTTCCCTCATTTTTGACTGTAACTCCACAACTGTTGTCTGTGCTGAAATAAAATTTCCAGTGTAGCAGTTGTAGTCCTTGCCCCTATAATATACATGATCTTACTTGTCACCAATGCTCTATAATTTTGAGAAAAATGCAAAAATAGGCACAAAATTGGCAGGGTGTATTACTTATAAACACACATGTATTCTAACCTTTTCGATCACGCTGAAGTGGCTTCCACACACTAGGGTTTGCAAAGGCTACAGAACAACATTTAGAGGCATCAACACCATCAGTGATTTCTTCTTCTGATTCAAATCTGCAATGATTTGTAAGTTTTGTGTAAATTACTCTGGTTGAATTAAACATATACATATATCACTTCATGTTCATGTTAATTTCGGTTTAATGAACACCCCTTCCTCGTTAGCACCCTGTGAACTTCTGAACTTGAATCTGTTTAAATGCCCTTGCAAATGTACTTTTAGCAAGAAAAGGGGTACAATTTTAGTTGATTCACAGGGGAATTGTCTCGGCATAGAGTTGCAAAAGCTGTGACACTTGTTCTATGGGAATTATTTCTTTCTTGTTTAATATCTAAAATTAAAGTTTGACTCTCAAAATATGGCAATTATTAAGCCCCCTTCAGATGACTTATGAAGTCAGTGTCCGGGAGCCAATTAGGTCAAATACAGTCAGCAGCACCATCATTTACATCATCGTCACCATAATCATAACAATGGAAAATGTTTATAATAATAACAACGCCAGAGCTAGTACGGGGCAATAAAGCAATTGAATAGTGAAGTGTTCAAGTTCAAGTTCAATTTTATTAAATACATTCATAGTATTACAAAATATTTTGCATTATAAAAAAACAAACAAAAAAACAAGTGGTTATTATGCTGTTCCCTCAAGCACTGGTATATCAACAAACCAGCTGCTAATCTTTACTTTTAAACACTGCGGTCGATCTCATCTATAGACCGGAATGACAGCAAACCTATTTGTATAATTGTTAGACTGTTATTAAGTTGCATGCTTTGCCAAATATATGTCAGTTGCAACTTGCAAAGGGCTAGGCTTGCATTTTTATTTATCATGAACCTTTAGCTAATGCAATCAATATTTCCCTCCTCTTAAAATAGAGTTTTATTTGTTCTTACTTATCTCTCATAAATGCTTTCACCAAGCTTGTCTTTCCAACTCTCTCCTGCCCCACCAACATCAGTCTTATGCTCCGTATTTCTTTCTTTCCTTCTTTAGCTGCTTCCAGATATGCAGCTAATGCATCTGCCCCTCTCAGTCTGATTTCTAGTGGTGTTTCATCTAGAAAGGAAAATGGCAAAGTGGTTATTATTTCACAGATGCAGAAAAAAATAGTGTGCTAATGAGTAGGATATGTACATTGTGTGTAATGCTGAAAACATGTCTCAACCAATTCAGGCCTAGATGCTTATGCAAGACATCGAGACCAAATATAATATGCAAACAAACGTGCAAAGCATTTTTTACAAAGTCAAGTGCACCCTTATTAAAGTGAGAGTTCCAGCTGGCTCCCAAACATATTACCCAAAATTCACTCTGTTCTGAGTTTGCAAAAAGACTTACATATCATTCATTGTAGAAAACCTGTAGACTCTTGCAGCTGCCAACATTTACTGTTTCTCATATCTAGGCTATGAGTTGCTAATTCATATAATATATCAAACCTTGGTGCTAATGGCAGCGTACTTTTGTTAAAATGTGAAGGGAAATATGAAAGCAATTATCAAACAAGACACAAGCACATATGCCTCATTCTTAAAATTAGTTCAAGAACAATCTTAAAGACCTACTGAACTATTAATAATAATTTTCATGATCACTAAGACATTTCAGACATACCTATTGTTGTATGTTGCAAAGAATAATAATAATTATGGCTTTAATAGTCTCATAATGAAACATTGGAAGTCTTGTGCGAGTAACATCATAATTATTGTCAGCACATGCCTTCAGTTGCAATAACTCCAAACCTAAGTATCAATATTAACTGATAATCCATCCAGAATTCTCTTATGCTATGCATATATCTGTAGAATGTTATGAGAGCAATTAAAAAACACCTTACCTTCTGGAGTAATGCCGTCCGATGTGTCACTTGGGTCACTGCACCCTCGCAAGTTCACAGCATACACATGGAACTGATAATCTTTGTCTGCCTCCAGATCTTCCACGGTACAATTGTTAAGCTCAGTATCCTAGTGAACACACATCAAATACAATCATAATTCAAATAGTACTCAGAAGTGAATTCCAGATGTATCAGAAAAAGTAATTAATGGAGTTTATCGTGAATAATACTACACAACATTCTGAGACAAATATATGCCCTACTTATTACCAGTTTCCTCTGTTTCCTCTTATGATTGTTGTGATGATCACCTGTGTAGACAGTCATGCAATAGTATGTTTAGTATCTGGAAATCCCCTTGGTTGCAATAATAACATCTATCTATTTATATACATGTATGGGGAAATTCCTGATATCAGAATGTAATTGGTGATGGCATCATTAGGGAATCTTAGACAATCTCCCAGGCAGTGTGATAATGTAAAATGGCAATTCCAAGAGAAAAACACAATCTGGGCAAATTTGATCTGTATCTGTATCTGTAGCAATACTGCTCAACGCTTCAGGTGAAGCCAGACGAACAGGAAATGGTTGTGCACATGCGGAATGGTATTTATTGTAGTTGCTTTAGGTGGTTGGTTGCTTGATTCTTGAATTCTTTTGAGTCTTGTATCGTGGTGATGTGGTAGGGTAGTTTGTTCCAGTCTTGTACTGTCCTTGGCCAGAACGAGTACTTGTAGCAGTCCTTACTTGCTGTTATAATTTGATATGAGTTCTGATGAGAGTGCCTAGAAGGACGTTGGACCGGCAGAAGGAGGTCGTCGACCGGTAGGGGCAGGAGACCCTCTCTAGCCTTGTGGAGGATGGTTAACCTATTGGCTGTTCTACGATCTTTAAGAGAACACCAATCCAGCTCCTTCAGCATGTTAGTGACACTACTAGTTCTTTTGTGGTCATTCATAACAAAGCGCGCTTCGCGACGCTGCACCATCTCAATTTTGTTACTTAGGTCCTTTTGGTGGGGTCCCACACTGAACTGGCATATTCAATGTGGGGACGTACAAGTGACATGTAGGCATTTTGTTTGATTTGTTTGGTGCAAGAGTATAAGTTCCTTCTAACAAATCCTAATTGTCTGTTTGCAGATGATGTGTTGCGGTTGATGTGATTTGACCATGAAAGATTGTTGGAAATCTCAACTCCTAGGTAGGGATGGCATTTTGTCTCTTCTAAAATGCTGGCTCCTAGTTTGTAATCAAACATTTTAGTGGAACGTGCATGGGTGATCCTCATGACGAAACATTTTTGGATGTTGAAATGTAGTTGCCAATCATTCTGCCATTTGACAAGTGTGTTTAAGTCATCCTGGAGTTGAACATGGTCATGATTGTGAACTATTTGCCTATAGATAACACAATCATCGGCAAAGAGCCGGACTTCAGACTGTATGTTTTGTGGCAAGTCATTGATATATATGAGGAATAGCAAAGGTCCTAGCACCGTGCCCTGGGGGCACGCCAGATAACACATCTGTCCAAGCCAGTGTTCACCCCGACAATGACCCTCTGCTTACGGTGCTTAAGGAAGTTTGCTATCCATGTATGAATGTTATTGCGAATGTCATAGTGTTGTAATTTATCCAAGTGTTGTGTTGCGCTACATGCATTTAAAGGTGGTACTTGCAAACCAGTCATTTCTTTTGCGTAGCCAAAAATACTCCCAAAATCTTCCAAAAATGTAATTTCCAATGTTATAACTTTATTACCGATCAGCAGAAAGTCAAATATTACATTCAATAGGGGTCTGATGTGCAATGGAAATGAGGTTGCAGGGAAATAGCAGAAAATATTAACTGATTAACCCTTACACGGACCATGCTTTTTTGCTATCGAAAGACAAAGCAGGAATGAAAAATGATGGATGATAAACAAAAAAAGTCACTTGGTGCCCACAGGAATTGACTCTGGGACCCCTCATGTGTAAAGCATGAGATCACTGACCTCTAGCCATGGGGTTTTGCTTGCTTGGCCAGCAATTTTGTGCATATATATGACATAGGGTGATTGCATCATGACAACACGTGGTATGCATGCATGTGCAGTGGTTTTCCTTGTAAGATGGGTGTTATGGTTAATAGTCTCTATACGTAGATCAGCTGGTGGAAGCTGAATCTATTTTTGTTGTGTCATACATGAACAATAAATTGGCACCATTAGCTCATGAATATGTAAGAGATGTAATAAACTCTTCTGTTGACATGCTGATTTATGTCTGTTAATCAATGTAAGTGGAACTCATGATAATGTTCCAACAATTTTGACTGAGATTGTAGATGCATAATTGCCATATAGGTTGAATGGTTGGCTCTATAAAACAAAACTGTTTTACATTTAAAATATTGTTTTTGTCAATAAATTCCATAGACTGATCTGTTGAAAACTAATCTTTCCAGCATTTTAGAGAAACATGGCAAGATTGATATAGGGCGATACGTTGACAGTATTTCAGCATCATCCTTTTGTTCAATGAGAATGAATTAAGCCACTTTCTGACCTGCCAACCTACCAAAGTCAGAATGAGGGACATTGAGGCCAAAACCTTGTACATGTACACAAACCAGGTACTGACAAATTCAAAGACTTGAGGTGTGCAATACTTTCAGAATTCAGGGAAGGTTTTGCAGGTCTAAATTTATCACAATTGACTAGAGAGAATGCTGTAGCAAAATTTTAAATGAAATCTGCATCATTTCTGCTGTTCTTACATTTAAATTTGCCATTACTGACATTTTCAGAAAACAGGACTGTCCGTCCCTCATTTTCAATTTGGAAAACCTCAAATGAGGGACAGTCCCTCAAAATGAGGGAAAGTTGGCAGGTCTGCACTTTTAATTCACTAGGAGCTCTTAATAAATGATATTATTTGTGATGTACCTTACCTTTTTTCTCACTGACATGACTGGCTCCCACATGCACTGATCCCATTGCCTGTCTTCAGTTTTTCTTCGGTGCTCTATAGTGTAGCCTATAAGGGGTGATCCACCATCGCTTTGAGGAGCTTTCCAGCTGATTTCAACCTTCTTTATGCCATCATTCTTTACTTCAGGCTTGCCTGGTGCATCAGGTTTATCTATGTATTGGTATATATAGATTGAACAGTACATAGTTTTATCAAAGTAGAGATGGTTTTCTAAATCCAATACTGCCAAATTTGATCAGTCCAAGAATCTGATTTTTAAAAGTGTGAATATTTTACCGTTTATTTGAAGGCAAAACACAGAATCGAGCTATTTGTCATGGATTCTACTGGTAACACTGAAGTATTGATTTTTCACTGTATTACATGTGTTTCATCTAGTCTAACATACCACTCTGTGTTTGCACTACGCTGAGCTAATTAACATGATATCAGCTTTATCTATTAATTTTGTTCACCACTATACAATGTCTTACAAATTATTTCCTAATTCAGTTTTCATTATTTATATCATAATACAAATTGAATAATAATTGTGTACCCATGCCATATTTGGAAAAGTCGGCAAAGACTTTTTAATGATTTGATTTCCGAATTGTAAACTTCTTTGAAGTGAATATCATTATATCATAACATCTTCCACATGATAGAAACTCTGGGCCCAAGATCCTTTGGGGTCCAAGATACTATTTTGGAGCCAAATTATAGCATCACACATCATTGCGTTCAGCCACAATGGTTCATTATGTAAAAAAGAGACTGTAATAAACAGTGTTAAAAGTTGCATCTGAGTCCATGGGATAGGAGTCAACTCTCAAACTATAAAGTAGGCTAGGTCTATTCATGTGTTTGTTACAGAAAACCGGACTGCTATGCACTCAGGTGCAACTTTAAAAAAAGTCTCTTTACACAATAGAGGCCGTCAGCGTGACGTCATATGCCGCCATCTTGTGATGGTCGTTCGATCTCCATGTGAGCAACAAAATCACTGCGTTGATACGCGATAACAGCTGCGTGGCAAGCTGCGCCCTGCGTGTAGTGTCTGTCGCATGAACACACAGATCATTTGTACCCGCAAGATGGCGAAAGGCTGACAGCCTCTATTAACCATTGTGACTGAACGCAATGATGTGTGATGCTATAAATTAGTCCAAATGTGTAAAACAAATAGGGCTATACATACCTTTTTATTTTTTCGACTTATTTTAAAAAGTATAAGGGGGGAACTTATAAGTTGTGGACCCTATATAAATTTAAGAAACAATAGTAGATAATTATCAACATTTTCACATACCATACCACATCTTCAATTGAAAATGTACCAGGAATTCTACCCTATACATTAAAGTTTCTGTACAATGAAATGTGATCAATAAAAAAACCTTACCTTCCGGGATAATGCCTTCCGATGGTTGACTTGGTTCACTAAGCCCTAGCTTGTTCCTAGCACACACACGGAATTGGCATTGTGTGTCTCTCTCTAGACCTTCAGTCGTACTGTAACTAAATGCAGGAATCTAGTGCAAAAACATTACATAAAAGAAAAAAATATTATTCGGGAGCAAATGCAAGATTTATCAGATAAAATGGGAGGTTGACATGATATTCTATATCTAATTATGTTTACTATGACTCAGGCCCTGAACTCCTCTATGCACTTACAACCCCTGAAAAATATTATACCAAGAACTTGTGGATACCTGTTCCTTTATGATACAGGCGTATATATACACCCACAAAAACAACAGTTGTGTAATATTCCCTTTTTTTCTGTAAATAGAACAGCAAAAGGTAATCAAATTTATTCAATTTATTATTCGGTGATCCCAGCAAAAGTGTAAACAATTAAAATTGTGTACAAATTGCCTAAAAGTGAAGGATAAGTCATTAAAATAGATAGATAGATATTTTAGATATGAAAAATGTGGCAAAACCAAGGAAAACAGACAAAGTTGAAACCCAATTCAAATACATGTAGCTAATAGAGAAATTACAGATTAATGTAAAATTTCTTATTTTGTCTAAAATACACAGCTTTTGCCTTAACAACTAGCAGGATAAGTTAGCACATCTGTGACACCAATTAAGGTGTCAAAATCTGCATTTTGATGTGTTTATGGTCCTCCGGATGATCAACTCACTGCATACTTTAAATATACCAGGATAGTGCAAGTGTGAGCTGAAAGGTAGTTTGAGATAAAACCCAAATAACTGCCATTTTAAGGTGTTTACGGTTTAGTGCGTTAAAACAAGGAAAGTCTCAGGTCAACCTATGTTGAGTTTTTGATCATTTGGCATCCAAATCATATAGTTTCACCTGATACTAGTGGCATTTAACTGTGAGAGTTCTGAATATAAGAAAATGCCACCCGAAATTAGCCATTTTCCCATTGAAACCTGTGTAATACATAATTAGTGGTATTTAACCTAATATAGGAACCCTGAATTCTATGGATCTGATATTCGTCATGGAGGCTTCTCTAGCTATTTTTTTGCTTACATTTCTCAATATTTAACTGTATTTGCCCTGGCAAAAAACATACATCGTCTTCGACTACTAAGGTATGTTTTAGAACCCGTTGAGGAAGTAACGGATTAGGAGGGGGGTTTGTGGCATTAGTATTGAGTTTACGGCTGGTTTCTGTGATTTCAGGGCTTCTAAATTAAACAACCTTCGCTTGCCTGCGTATACATATAGAAACCTTAATGATGATGAAAAATCAATGTTGATGACCATATAGACAATCCACTTTGTTAAATAGACCCACATTCACATTTTATTGGTGATTTCATTGCCCTAAATATCGTACATAGGCCTATATGTGTAAATACAGTATAGGCCTAGGCTAGGCATTTTGCTTAAGCGTTAAGGTGCACGTAAGGCCTATAATAGTCACGTGTAAAATAAAACCTAGTCTTTGTGTACACTTTGTCTATGGGCCTCTACAGCATCCTGTATGGCCTCACTCTATCCTAACTCTAGCTGGAATCCTAACTTGATCTATAACTCTAACCCATATCTAATCCTCGGACCTAGCCATATCTCTATCCCTATCCATGAGCCTAGCCCTATAAAACCCTAATCCTAATGCGAACCTGACGCTAATCAACAATTCTAACACTAATCAGCAAGTCTAATTGGGAACACTAACCCTAAATCAATCTTAATCTGATCTGATTGTGCTAGGACAGGCTACAGATACAAATCTCCAAATATAGTCCTAGGTTGAAGCAAAAACAGCGAAACAGTCATCATACAGGGTGTCTGAAAATCATTGATCTTTTACTCGTCATGCAGTTTTCCAGAAATTTTCTTGTTAAAACATGTAATGCAAATGTCAATGTTTACATTCATGGCATTTTACCCAAGATTGGAGCACTTTTGTGCATATATAGGTTACATACCACTAATAGGCCTGGGCGATACATGGAAATACAACGAGTAACTATTTGTTTGCATGGCATCTGAAAAGACTGCATTAAAATTGCTGAAATTGATCAAGTTATATAGCCAAAAAGTACTTTTTAGGGTTTGATGCTTCAAAATGGTATATTTTCTCTCATTATATGACATTTTTGTTGTAATAGTACCAAAATTCATATGCAGGGCTTCGGTTTTTAGTAAATATTTGCCCTACCCTATTGTAACTTTCAGCTTATCTCTTTCATTCAAAGGGGCATAGTGGGTAATGGTAACACTTTTGGCTATTGACACACATGAGGTGTCAAATGTTGTATAACATAGATGCATAGATGTTGAGTCAAATCTCCCAATTCGCCAGTGAAGTTGTTACATAACTCCCTGGTAACTGGATAACGCACGTTTTGGAATTGGTAGTACATGCCATAGACTTTGTGTTGCAATTATTTCGATCGTGGTGTAGAACTCAAAAGGGTGATCTAGTTGACATAGTAATAATCAAATTACATGTAACACTTCGCTGGCGAATATAGGGGTAAGTTACTGTTTACATACCTTTTCACACAGTGTCTGCCATTCACCCCACTGACTGTCTTTAGGTTTACTTCTGCACTCAATAGTATAGCCTGTAACATCTGACCCAATAAAGGGGCAAGTTACTTGTTGTGATGTGTTTACATACCTTTTCACACAGTGTCTGCCATTCACCCCACTGACTGTCTTTAGGTTTACTTCTGCACTTAATAGTATAGCCTGTAACATCTGACCCAATAAAGGGGCAAGTTACTTGTTGTGATGTGTTTACATACCTTTTCACACAGTGTCTGCCATTCACCCCACTGACTGTCTTTAGGTTTACTTCTGCACTCAATAGTATAGCCTGTAACATCTGACCCAATAAAGGGGCAAGTTACTTGTTGTGATGTGTTTACATACCTTTTCACACAGTGTCTGCCATTCACCCCACTGACTGTCTTTAGGTTTACTTCTGCACTTAATAGTATAGCCTGTAACATCTGACCCAATAAAGGGGCAAGTTACTTGTTGTGATGTGTTTACATACCTTTTCACACAGTGTCTGCCATTCACCCCACTGACTGTCTTTAGGTTTACTTCTGCACTCAATAGTATAACCTGTAACATCTGACCCGCCATCATTCTGAGGAACTTTCCAGCTGATTTCAATCTTCTTGATGCCAACATTCTTTACATCAGGCTTGGCTGGTGCATCCGGTTTATCTATGTATAGGTTGTAAAAAACATACAATACAATTATATAGCTGGGGGATCAGGGCCTATAATCAGGCATGAAGCACAGATTTGTTACAGTTTTATTGTAGTATTACGTGGTTCATAATTAAGATGGCTCAACAACAAATAATAAAGATTTGTAAAATACAAAGAATATACAAATCACACATTAATATTCACAAATGTGCAAATAACCTGATACAAACTATGATCATACGCTATCAATTACCAAGTTAAAAGTTCATAGGTTTTGCATGTAAGCTGTAGAGTGGATTAATTTAAATTTGTTTTACAACAGGAACCATTTGAGACCATTTAGAGCATGATTTTACCCCTATGAAGGTCAAAATATGAATTTGACCTAGTCCCTTATAACCGAGCCGTACGCCACATATAGATCAAACTATTATGCTTATGACTAGAGGAAAAGTTTGGTGTGGTTTTCAACAAGATATGAGCAATTTTGAATTTGACTTTTGTGTAAACTTTGATGATTATTTTCTGGCCACCTTGGAAAGAAATTAAATTGGCTGCTAGACCAAACTGCTCAGCATACCAAGAACTACATCTGTGCCAATTTCTGAGCTTTTACACCCACAGTGCACAATGCTTTCATATAATTTCACACAAACATACTTCAATTTCAATTGATAATTCATACAGAATTCTCTCCCATTATTCCAGTTTCTGTAGAACATTATGAGATCAATTAAAAAGAAACCTTACCTTCAGGGATAATGCTGTCTGATGGTTGACTTGGTTCACTACGCCCTAGCTTATTCTCAGCATACACACGGAATTGGTACTCTGTTGCTCTCTGCAGATCTCCAGTAGTACTATAACGAAGTGCAGTAACCTAGTGAACACATATGGCATACAGACACACAAATATTACTCAGGAGAAAATCTAAGATTGGGCTATTCCAGATGTATTCCGCACCCCTCTATGGAAGACATTTAAAAAAAATACAATTCCAGCTGGAATTGAGATGTGTCTAGAATTCCAGCAGCCATTTTTAGCAAAGATTCCGGCTGGAGGGTATGGAAGACATTGAGATTAGGTGAAACTCCGGCTGCTAAAATAAACGACATTCACGTTTCTTAATATTCCGGCTGGAAAGTGGTCAAAAATGCTCCAATTCCAGCAGAATCTGCACTTATGATCACCATCTCGATTAACCTATGAAAGACATTTACTTGAATTCTGGCTGGAAACAAAAAAAGTTCTAATTCCAGCTGGAACCCTATGGAAGACATTTACATTTACGTGAATTCGGCTAACCATATTAGACATATTACCACAATTCCAGCAGTGTCTTCCATGGGGTTTTCCTGACATGTGAATTCGCTGCCAATTTAGCCCTGAATTCGGAAGTGTCTTCCATGGGGGGGTGCGAAATACATCTGAATAGCCCATTGGTTGATATTATGATACACAAAATTCTATATTTTACTATATATGCTATTTCTCAGGTCCCTAAATTCCTCTGCCCACCACATTTCCTATTGGTATGCACTTAATTACAACCTCTGATAAATATACCTAGCACTAGTGGATGCATGTTCCTTTCTATGGGTAGCAACAGACCAGCAAAAGGCAATCAAATTGATTCAAAATTGCACCAAAGGGTACATGTGATCTGACAGGTTTTTAAGATGCAAACCCTGAGATATTTGGAACTGTCACAACTAGATAATATTGTGATTTCACAGAAATTCCATACTTTATCCTTGCTAACTTGTTTACCAACTACTAAAACATTAAACTTATCGCAGTTATCTAATATCCACAGTCAAGAAAACAATGATGCAATGTCTAACATATTTTGAAGCTCTATTTTGAAGTCTGTATGTCACTAGCAAGAAGAACGACATCATCAGCCCAAAATTAACAGCCTTTTTTGAGGGGATATAAGCTCAATATTGGGAGAATTGCCAACCTTTGCCCTCCTTGGTGCATTTTCAAAAAGAAAGATCCAATTCTTAAAATCTAAAATTGCTAAGTAAGCTGGAAATATGTCCATTTTAGATATGAAAACAATATGGTCAAAAGAAGTGATATTTACAAGGTAACAAGGTATCAAATGTTGCAGAACATAACTGGGGATTTTGCTATTTCAGTTTGAAAATTGTACAGTTTTATGCATAGATTTTGAGTTATATCTCCCAATAAAGGGGGGAATTACTTGTTGTGATGTGTTTACATACCTTTTCACACAGTGTCTGCCATTCACCACACTGACTGTCTTCAGGTTTTCTTTTGCACTCAATAGTATAGCCTGTAACATCTGATCCGCCATTACTCTGAGGAGCTTTCCAGCTGATTTCAATCTTCTTGATGCCAACATTCTTTACATCAGGCTTGCCTGGTGCATCAGGTTTATCTATGTATATAGGTTGTAAAGAAGATACAAAATATATTACTACAGTGACATAGCTGGGGGATCGGGGCACAACGACATACCAAGAGCTACATCTGTGCCAATTCCTGTGCTTTTACACCCAACATGCACAATGCTTTCACATAATTTCACACAAACATACTTCAATTTCAATTGATAATTCACACAGAATTCTCTCCCATTACTCAAGTTTCTGTAGTTCATTATGAGATCCATTTAAAAGAAACTTTACCTTCTGGGATAATGCTGTCTGATGGTTGACTTGGTTCACTACGCCCTAGCTCATTCTCAGCATACACACGGAATTGGTACTCTGTTGCTCTCTGTAGATCTCCAGTAGTATTGTAACTATGCGCAGTAACCTAGTGAACACACATCACATACAAACAAACAAATATTTTGAATGAATGTCCATAAATTAATTAATTATTTCTCTCTTTTTGAAATAAGAGAATTAATGGAAACTGGTAATCATGGCTGATTATGGAAAGCAAAGCAATAATTATGAATATTAATTAATTATTTATAATTTACCTCTCCTTCATTATATTAGTGGCATTATTAATTAAATTACTACGATGTTGTTTTGCCTCTCTGTCATTCGTTTATTTAATTTGCTAAATTAATTGATTTATGTATTGCACTGAGTTAATCCAAACATTATTTAATGTAATCGTATCTTCGAGTTTCGCGCCGTTGTAGTAGCAGGGCTTAAACTAGGATAGCTTCGGCGACAAGAAAATGTCGTAGGGTATTCTAAAGTTTAGCCAAAGATCCAATTCTTAAAATCTAAAATGGTTAATAGAAATTATATTCACAAGGTATCAAATGTTGCAGAACATAACTGGGGATTGTACAGTTTGATGCTTAGACTTGAGTCATATCTCACAATAAAAAGGGAATTATTTTTTGTGATGTGTTTACATACCTTTTCACACAGTACTGTCTGCCATTCACCCCACTGACTGTCTTTAGGTTTTCCTCTGCACTCAATAGTATAGCCTGTAACATCTGACCCAACATCACTCTGAGGAGCTTTCCAGCTGATTTCAATCTTCTTGATGCCAACATTCTTTACATCAGGCTTGCCTGGTGCATCAGGTTTATCTATGTATATAGGTTGTAAAGAAGATACAAAATATATTACTACAGTGACATAGCTGGGGGATCGGGGCACAACGACATCGCCGGTTAATAATTACATTATACAACCAGAGACACTGAAATGAATACACAGGATCGATACACGTAAATGTGCTATGCACGATTGATATTCGGACGATAAATCTTTGGATACCGGGGTGGAAAATGATGAATATCTCCCGTAAATGATTTCGTATAAAGAAACCAGATGTGGTTCCTTGCACTTGAATATATATTTTGAACAGATATAATAGTCGTTAGTTTGCGCTTTGAGAGAGTAGCTTGTGTCTTGAGCTGAAAAAGTGACCAAAATTCAAGATTTTAAATAGCGCAGCGTAGACCCTCGTGGAGGTAGTCTCGGGCCAGACTGTATGTGGCAATCACGAACATACAGGATCGACGAGTGTCAGACCGACTGACACAAACTGGCTGTGTAGGAGACTATCGGAGAGGCAGTCTATAAGCAGATGACAATGGCGAATGTATGCTTGCTGACCGTACAGAGGTCAGTCACAGTTTAAACTATTAAACAGGTGGGAAGACAATGGCCATGCGTGGCTGTGGATTCAACCTACCATGGCATTTTCTGCCATGAAGATATCGGGGCGATGACACTGGCCTATGATATGACATAAAGCCCCGGGGGGGGGTCACTCACTGCGATCTGTATTGGGACAATGTACACCTGTATTGGGACGATCTGTATTGGGACAATGTACACCTGAACAATTATGGACTTAGTTTACTTGTTCAGTAACCTTCCTTCGCATAGCTATTTCTACAAATGTTTTCCCTCACAAACAAGATATACAGGGAGCCAAGTAATAAGATCTTTAAATATTCCTACTCATCTTGATGATGACCAAGGCATTATATGCCCCTATTGTTATGTGAAATGTATTGATTGTAGTGACACTTGCTTTGTCAAAAGGAATTTCAAGGAGTTAACTTTTAATAAGGAATATGATATTGATCAAGATGACTCCTTTTCCAAAACTGTGCTTTCTAGAACTACAACATGTGACTATAGAAACAAGTATTGTAAGGAAAAAGCTAAAGATACTGTAATTGTAAGCGTAATTAATTCTAGTATCGATGAAAACATTGATTGTTCTACTTCACACGAAAATATTCATGTTAAAAATAACTTGCCTGTCTTGGATGAAAGCATACATAATGTTAATGATATTAATAATGACAATATAAATCATACCATAAATGATATTAGTGAAGCTTGTATGAGTA
Organism: Amphiura filiformis; assembly: GCF_039555335.1. Taxonomy (NCBI): domain Eukaryota; kingdom Metazoa; phylum Echinodermata; class Ophiuroidea; order Amphilepidida; family Amphiuridae; genus Amphiura; species Amphiura filiformis. The sequence goes on from NC_092631.1 coordinate 7,028,236, forward strand.
TTGAAAGCAATAATAGTTTGAATATATCAAGTGAAAATTCAAACCAAAAAGAAGAAATTAGTAGAGTCAAAAATGAAAATACGATTGTGAGAAATAATGTTCATGTTAACGTAAAGAATGACAATGATGTTGATCCTAATGATAATGATGACGAAGTGATCAATGAATTAACAAATAGCATCCACCTTTTAAATGAAAATAGTGCTGAAAATAGCAATGACAGTTATACTGATTATGTTTTAAATGATATTTGTATGGGCATTGAAAGCAACAATAGTTTGAATATATCAAGTGACAATTCAAACCAAATCAGTAAAGACAACAACAGTAATGATATTAATCACTTGAATAATTTTAATCCCTACAAAGTTCTTAATACACATGAAAAAAATATTGTTTTAGCAAACCTAAACATTTGCAGTCTTACTGGTAATATTGATGAGCTAAAGCATATACTTAATGATAATCCCATTGATGTAATGGGACTTGGTGAAACTTTCTTAAATGAACATATATCAGATAACATTATAGATATTGATAATTATTTTTTGTATAGACATGATAGAGTACTAAATGGAAATTATGTTAATAATAGGCGTGGTTGTGTAGCTTTTTATGTAAACAAAAACTGTATTCACAAAGTAAGAGATGATTTAGTTTCAAATCAACTTGAACTGCTTACTATTGAACTAATGCCTCTTAAAGGAAACCCATTATAGTTATATTATGGTATAGAGTGCCTGGGTCAGCTATTGATCTATTCAATCATCTTAATCATCTTCTTCAAGTAGTTGAGTCAGAAGGTAAAGATTATATACTTATGGGTGATCTAAATTGTGATCTATTAGAGGTGTTTGCGCGGATACATAACTTGAGTATGCGTGGTTCTTAGGTGCGGATGATTTAAATGCATTTTAGTCGTTTATATTGCTATGTTTATTTGGTGTGGTATTTTACAGGGATATATAAAAAAGGGTGTGTTCTAATTATTTTCTTATTCTCCTTAATCATGTTTATGTAATCACGTTTGTAAATTTTACTCCAGTACATGTGTAGAACTGTGTAATTTTTGTAATTTTGTGTATGAACGCACCGCCGGGTAGGCGTGTGCCGCTGGTTCAAAAGCGTATGTTCGAATAAATAAATAAATAAATAACAAGCACTCCTCGTTGTTATACAAATAGACTCAAAGAAATTTGTAGTAATATGAACCTTGTACAGCTAATTAAGGAACCAACCAGGATAACCAAGAATAGTGAAACACTCATTGATGTTATATATTGTACAAATCCTTCTAAGATATGTGATTCTGGAGTAATTCATGTTGGTTTAAGTGACCATTCAATATCATATGCAATCGGAGAAAAAAACACAGGATATGTAATGAACCAACAAATGAAAATGATGATGATGATAAAATGCATGCAGATAAACATAACTTCAGAACATCTCGTTCTTACAAGAAATTCAATGAAACTGACTTCTTAAATGATTTGTGTCAAACAAACTGGGATAGTGTATTTAATACTGGTAATGTTAACTCTTCAGCTGAACTATTTGAAAAATTATTTCTTGAAGTAATTGACAGGCATGCACCTTTTAAAAAGCATAGAATTCAGTAAAAAGTGTTCTCCATGGATCACCGATGATGTGCTAAATATGATGCGTAAGCGTGACAAACTTAAACAAATTGCTATTAAATCAAGTAATGATAACAAATGCTGGGAAAATTTCCGTAAAATTAGAAACAAAACTAATAAACTTATAAAAGATAAAAAGAAAGAGTTTCTTAAACAAGGTTTTGATGCACACAAGAATAATATTTAAAAAAGCTGGGAACATCTACGGCATATTGTTCCATCTAAAGGTAAAAATACAAAATCTCTGTTATTAACTCTGAAAATGGCCTGGCACTAACTGAACCTAAGGATAAAGCAAATGAATTGAACAATTTTTTTGCCAATATAGGCCCTAAACTGGCAAGTAAGATTGCTAAAAATAACTTTTGTAATTATGAAGTCAATGAAAAGCAGCAAACTGATCAGTCACATTTTGAATTTGTAAATGTATCAAATGACTATGTATTCAATCAACTCAATAAGTTAGCAAATGATAAAGCTACTGGTTTAGATAACATTCCAGCTCGACTACTGAAAATAGCATCACCAGTAATCACACCAATTGTAACTTATTTAATAAATAATTCTTTTGCATCATGTACTTTTCCTACATGCTGGAAACGTGCAAAGGTGATTCCAGTATTTAAAGCTGGTGATCCCAATGATCCTAGCAATTAAAGACCTATCTCAATTCTAGTTGTTATCTCTAAAATTATTGAAAGGGCCGTGTTTGATCAACTGCACAAGTACTTAAATGTAAATTGTTTAATTAATATAAACCAATCTGGTTTCCGGCCATCTCACTCCACTTCTTCTTCTCTTATAAACATCACGGAGGACTGGTATAATGAAATTGATAAAGGTAATTTAATTGGATTATGTCTGCTGGATCTGAAGAAAGCATTTGACACCGTAGACCATAATATCTTCTTGAGTAAGCTTAAAATGTATAAAGTAGGTGAATATTGTATTAAGTGGTTTACTAGTTATCTTTCTGGTCGCACCCAATGTACATCTGTAAATGGGACTCTCTCAGACTTTAAAGAAACTGTATGTGGAATGCCCCAGGGCTCAATTGACGGACCACTTGCTTTTCTCATTTATATAAATGATTTACCAAATTATGTTTCTCATTGTAAAGTTAATATGTATGCAGATGATACTGTGTTGTACTATGCCTCTAACTCGTCAAATGATATCACGGAATGTATTAATAATGATTTAAAAATTATAAATAATTGGTTACAAAGTAATAAACTTAGTATGAATACTGATAAAACTGAATTTATGCTAATAGGATCTAGACAAAGACTCAATACAATTAAGAACAGTGTTAATGAATTATCTATCAACATAAATGGTGTAACTATAAAGAAAGTTAATAAATGTAAACATCTGGGTGTAATTATTGATGACACATTAACTTGGAATGAGCAAATCAATAATGTACGTAAAAAAAGTCTAAAAGGTATGTTCATGCTCAAACAATGCAGGGCAAATAGTCTCCTAAGGATATTTTATGTACTGTGTATAATGCTATTGTTCTGCCACACTTAGATTATTGTAATGTTGTATGGGGAAATTGTGGTGTTACTGTTTCAAAGAAACTTCAAGTTATTCAAAACAGGGCTGCAAGAACGATCTGTGGTGCACAATGGGACACACCTAGCATAGATGTCCGTGCTGAACTTAATTGGAAACCATTAATTGACAGACAAAACTCAAATTGTTTAATTTTAACCTACAAAATCTTAAATCATCTTGCACCTCCTTATTTGAGTCATATTTTCAGTCACGTAAACAATACCTATAATTTTCGTCAAAGCCAAAGCAATGTAACTATTCCCCTGCCAAGAACAGAGTACAAAAAGCGCAGTCTGTCATATAGAGGTGCTGTAAGCTGGAATGAACTAGAAAATAATATCCAAAACTCTCCAACATTGTATACTTTCAAAAATAATCTTAAAAAATCATAAAGCCATGCCTGTAAGCATGGTATGTATGTAACCATAAGTATCATTTTGACTTGACAATTAATAATTTTGAGTTTGTAATATGTTTAAGTCTAGATAATAAGCTTTTGTAATTATTTGTTATTTTGTACATGTATGTTTGTTTATGCACGGCCCCAAGGAAGAACAACTTTTGTTGAATTGGGCTTTCCGTGTTGAAATAAAGTCTAATATATATAATATATACTTGACTTGCTACGCACCCGTGTCCAAGAAAAACGTCTAAAAGGGTACGTTTTCACCACACAGCGGCGTCGACGTCTTTTTGAAAAAGGGGTACTTTTTCAGAAGGCATCACCATTTAAGGGTCCTTTTTCAGCCAAATCCTTAGACGTTTAGGGTTAGTAATATTATTTTTTGAGTGAGTTTGCACTAATTTGATAAAAATCACCACTTTTTAATTGATTCTTGTTACTTCTGTGCATGTTTTCTTCAGTATCTATATGTCTGCAACATCAAAAAGACACCTTGGGTATCAAATTAACTAATTTCCCTGTTTACGCCACTTAGGGTATCAATATAGATATTTCCAAGTTGACGCCATTTAGGGTATGGTTTTTGCATGTGCTACGCCATTTAGGGTAGGATTTTGCATGTGTTTCGCCATTAAGGAGTGCAATTTGATTATGTGAAAATTCGCCATTAAGGGTGCATTTCAGAGGTGTTCGGACGCGGGTGGGAGGCACTTTTGTGTGAGAGTGACCTCCCCGGCATAAAGCACAGATAAATTTGTTAGTTTTGTTGTTAATAATTGTTAATGACCATGGCAAGACAACAAAGGTTTATAAATAATAAAGGTTTGTAATTACAAAGGATATGCAAATAATGCATTAATATTCATGTGCAAATAATCTGACACAATATGTACAGCACAATAGGTGATCATACACTATCACCTTAGTTATAAGCTTCAGAGAGGATTAAAGCAATATTATAACAAACAAAATAGATTAGCATTTCTTTGCCATAAAATGTTAGCTTTTACTGTCAGATATATCCCTTTTATTTTTGAGCGAACAACTACGCCAAAGCAAAGAAAATTGGAATTTACTACCAGCGCACATGTCGCCAATACGTACCACTCCTTCGGTCATGTTGCGGTACGACCCTTTGTTTTGTATATCACCGTCCTGCACGCGGTGCACGTACTATGTGTTATGAACATCGTGTATGCGTTCGACTAATAATTCCATCGTAATAATAAAGCGCCGGTTCGGCGTTTTATTCAAAATCTCGGATTTTGACAAAACTACAGCACCTAGAGTCTTAATTTTTGCAGGGTATATTGGTTTAATAAAGTACAATTTAATCGTGTAAAAAAAGGAATTTTAAAAATTCAGTGAGGGCGTCTTCCTCAGCAAATGTTATAATATGGCTTTAATTGGAATTTCAGGCACTGTATGCAAATAACCTATTAATATTCATAAATATGCAAATACCTATTCATAAATATGCAAATAACATGACACAGAGCATTACAGCACAAGAGGTGGCTAGACACTTCATATATTAGGCATGTAATGTACTAACAGTAGGTGGCCTACCCAAAATTAATACTAGTAATTATCTTATCCTAAAATGCATGTTAGGATAGGCCTATGATCACTGAGAAAATAAGTTCTTGGCAGTACACAATGCAGCTATGTAAGCATCGTAACACAAAATACAAAATAACAACGGTGACAAAACACAACAAGTATGATCACAACAAATCGGCACTAACTGCTGCGAAGGTATCCAGATCTGTCTAAGCTGTATATTCGCCCTATTTTGTTTTCTTCTGACATACATCAGAGTATCACTTTCGCCCTGGTCTCTCCCCACAATACTAGGGTATCCAAGGGTAAGGATATATGGAATGCTGCTGTCCTGTTGTAAAATATTTGTGCGGAAAATTTTTGCATGAATGCTACCAATTTAATTAACATCAAAGGTCGATTTTGGTATTAAAATAGACTTTTGTAATAAAATATGGTTAAATGCGCGAATTTTTTTACCAATATTGGCTAAAACTTTTTTGACCCCCCTTCTTTCTATAAGGAGCAAACTTTTTTTGGGTCCCCCTCCATTTTGCCCAGCCCCCACCAACGTATTTATGAACACTCCCGAAATGAAAATAGTAAATAGACCATTGTTGAACTCAGTTACAAATATTTTGAAAAACAAACTTCCAAGACACAATTCAATAACTATAGGATGTTCTAGAATAATTTACTCACCTGGTACTGCTTCTCTAACATAATGGTGCTTGGCTTCTATTTCTGTCACCTTCTGCCAGATATCCTTTTCCTTATCATGCAGTACCTGCATGAATGTTTCATAGGATGAAACAGGCTTTTCCTCCAGTAAGCTAATCAGCTCTACAACTTGATCACCTGCATCTTCTACTTTCCTTATGGTATCATATTCATCTTTGTTTATAGCTCGCCTGGATCTCAATGCTAGTAGAATTGGCTTGAGATTCTTTAATTCTTCACCAAGGATCTCTAAGGAGTCTTCCAGAATTTCTTGGAAAGTTTCCTGTTTGTCTTGTGCCATAATGCCTAAAAACCAAATGGATAATAACAAATATTACTTAATTCATTAGAGAATCCTACAATGTAATTTAGTTTAATTAGACAATCATGAAATGTCATCCTTTGTGCTCAATAGTTGTAACCTAGCACCAAATACACATGGCTTTTCATCAGTTTGCTAGAGGTTTTCTCAGATTGCCATTTTGGACACTCAGTGTGTGACTGCAATGCCAAGATCAAATGCATTATTTTAAATGGCTCCCTTAAGTTTATTCATAAAATCTTGATATACTGGAGGCTCTTTGGCAGAGGGGAGTGAAAGATGAAGGAAAAAGATGAAGAGAACATTTTTTCCTCGGTTGCGGTTTTCAACCCCTGACCTTATTGCCCCTAAGGTGTTACACACACAAACGGCGATAGCGTGCCATATGGGGGAGAACCTTGGCCAGCCAGCTTTCCATGCCCATTATCTGCTTTCGCATGATGATGCATTCACATCACTTTATTGCTTGGTGCTGTAACTTTTTGTGACTTTTAATAGGGTTAGAATTAGTGAACACCCTGATGAAGGGAAAAAGGTTGTATAACTAAACTACTGGATGCTTTTTGGCAGAGGGGAAGAAAAGAACGAAGGAAGGAAGAAGATAAGAGAATTTTTTCTTGGGTGTGGTTTTAAACCACTGACCTCTGGGTGCTAGACATACAAATGGCAATAGCGCTGGCCCAGCTTTCTGTGCCATGTGCATGATGAAGCAATCACATCACATGGGAAACTTGTGCTTACAGTTGCTTAGTGCTGTAGCTTTATTTAAGCAGAACTGAGAATATACGTTGACCTGTAAAAAGAGCAATGGTCACACTTTTCAAAAATAAATAGCCACATTAATGGAATTACTATCATGTGAAATGTACCCAAATTTAAATCTTCTACGAACACAAATCATTTTTTCATGCCTGCAGGGGTGGGATAATATTTTGCTTGGTATCACTTGTTCCTATTAAATTTTTGAACAGAATGATACCAAACACAACTTTGCAGGTGTTCCATTTTGGATTTATGGTCATTTACATTCCGAGATCAAGCAATTTTGTGTACCAATTTGTAACTTTGACACCAGATTTCCGGAAAAAAGGTATGAACAACTCACATTATTCAAAATGTTTTTATTGCAAAAAACCTATGGTCTATTAACATTCAATGTTTAAAAAAGCTAATGTTTAATGGTTTAAAAGGTACTTTTTATGTTCCAAATAGCCACATGAAACATTTTGTCATGCCAAAAAGGAGGTAATTCAGCCTAAATTGACCATAAAATGGCAAAAATCTCAAAAGTTGGACAACTTCGAGTGCCAAAATCATAAAAATACTAGTCAATTTACCTTAGAAAACATTACTTTAAGCAGCACTTTGGATTATTGTCACACCTATGCAGAGAAGATTTAAACCATAACGAGATCTGGGCGACCAATCACAAGCCAGATCCATTTAAAGATGCATTACATCATGGCCAATTTTAGTAGGCCAGAAATCCGACAATCTAATCCATAGACAACCGTGTTAAACATGTTAACCGCAATCCAAAGTCAGTAGTCCACTTGGGAAGCCAACAAACAGAGGGAGTACGGTGACTAAAAAGATCAGATGTGAAAATCTACCAATTGTGCACAAATTAATTAATTCAGAGTTTTAAACTTTTATTCAATAGCCAGAGTATGCACAATGGGCAAGTGGACTACGGAGAAGTCTACATTGAACAGGGTACCGATGTTCTTTTCAGTGATCATCTCAAAACGCTTATCGACCCAAGTTTTGGACATTATTGTGAGTGTTTGAAAACCGCGACTCTGGAATGGGAATCAACAGTGAAGAATGGTGTGAAACTCTGTGATTACTAGACTGGTTCTCAAGTACCCGGATGTTTCAGTAGTATCATGGGACTGCTTGTAAATCTTCTCTGACACCTATGATCACCAAATAGCTTACAAGTCAGATATTGAATGCTGATGTCATAATCACTTTCTAAAAAAAGTGACGCCGTTTTATGATATCAAATTTGAAAAATCAAAAATAAGTTCCTTTTGCACTAAAACAAAAAACAATAATAATATTCCTTGCACTTTTACCTTCCAGATGCTCTGTGACATTTCTTCATACGATTTTTATCTTTTTCAGCTGGCTACCCACATAAATCATGACACACATTTCATGACAAAAGAATGCCTATCCTTAACCCTAATCTACTAATCGCCAAACCAAATGCTAACTTGAATCCTTATTCAAAATGCCAATCCCTAAACCTAATCCTAAACTGATAAGTATTCTAATGCTAAACTGACCTAAATTCAAACCCCTAATCCATAAACCTGATCCTAACCTAAATCCATATTCCAAATGCTGAACCCTAATCCCCAAATCTAATCTTAGGCTCAACCCTAATCCTAAATACAAACATCTACTCTCTAAACATATTTTAAATAACTGTTTACAGCCAAGCTTAAACAACTTGTTATGTTGTTTAAACCTGGCACTTAAACAACTTGAGTTGTTTGAAATATTTTTTGCTGTGTAACTATGCATAATCTTAAATGCAAATGCTTATCCCTAAACCTATTCCTACACTAAACTCAATCCTAAATGCTACACCAATATCTTTGAATCTAATATTAAACCGAACACTAAACTAAAACGCAAAATGCTAATTCCTAGACCTGATGCTAAACTGAACCAATAAAAATGCTAAACCATTATACCCTAATCCAAAATATAAAATGTCAATCTCTAAATGTAATCCTAATCCTTTTCTATTCTACTGCTAAACAATTATCCCCAAATCAAGTGATAAACTGAACCCTAATCCAAAATGCAAATGTTAATCCCTAAACCTAATCTGATCCTACTGCTAAACACTTATCCCCAAACCAAATGCTAAACTGAACCCTAATTCAAAATGTCAATCCCTATACCTAATCCTACACTAAGTATTCTAATGCTAGGGAGAGCGAGTTGGCACAGCGGTTGTTCCCTGCCTTGCACCACTGAGGTCCCTAAATCTCATGTGTATTCTAATGCTAAACCGTTTTCCCTAAACCAAATGCTTAACTGAATCTTAATCCAAAATGCCAATCTCTAATCCTAATCCTAAACTGATATGTATTATAATGCTTAACCATTATCTATAAACAAAATGCCAAACTAAACCCTAATCCAAAATGCAAATCCCTAAATCTAATCCTTAACTGTTAACAATTATTACAATGCTATACCATTATCCCTAAACTAAACCAAATACTAAACTGAATGATAAACCTAATCTTAAACTGACAAGTATTCTAATGGTAAATCAAATGCTCTAAACCAAATGCTAAACTGAACCCTAATCCAAAATATCAATCCCTAAACCTAATCCTTAACTGATAAGTATTCCAATGCTAAACCATTATCTCTAAACCAAATGCTAAACTGAATCCTAATCCAAAATACCAATCCCTAAACCTAATCCTTAACTGATAAGCATTTTAATGCTAAACAATTATCTCTAAACCAAATGCTAAACTGAACCCTAATCCAAAATACCAATCCCTAAACCTAATCCTTAACTGGTAAGTATTCTAATGCTAAACCATTATCTCTAAACCAAATGCTAAACTGAACCCTAATCCAAAATACCAATCCCTAAACCTAATCCTTAACTGATAAGTATTTTCCATTATCTCTAAACCAAATGCTAAACTGAACCCTAATCCAAAATACCAATCCCTAAACCTAATCCTTAACTGATAAGTATTCTAATGCTAAACCATTATCTCTAAACCAAATGCTAAACTGAATCCTAATCCAAAATACCAATCCCTAAACCTAAGCCTTAACTGATAAGCATTTTAATGCTAAACCATTATCTTAAACCAAATGCTAAACTGAACCCTAATCCAAAATACCAATCCCTAAACCTAATCCTTAACTGATAAGTATTCTAATGCTAAACCATTATCTCTAAACCAAATGCTAAACTGAACCCTAATCCAAAATACCAATCCCTAAACCTAATCCTTAACTGATAAGTATTTTAATGCTAAACCATTATCTCTAAACCAAATGCTAAACTGAACCCTAATCCAAAATACCAATCCCTAAACCTAATCCTTAACTGATAAGTATTCTAATGCTAAACCATTATCTCTAAACCAAATGCTAAACTGAATCCTAATCCAAAATACCAATCCCTAAACCTAATCCTTAACTGATAAGTATTCTAATGCTAAACCATTATCTCAAAACCAAATGCTAAACTGAATCCTAATCCAAAATACCAATCCCTAAACCTAATCCTTAACTGATAAGTATTCTAATGCTAAACCATTATCTCTAAGCCAAATGCTAAACTGAACCCTAATCCAAAATACCAATCCCTAAACCTAATCCTTAACTGATAAGTATTCTAATGCTAAACCGTTATCTCTAAACAATGCTAAACTGAACCCTAATCCAAAATACCAATCCCTAAACCTAATCCTAAACTGATAAGCATTCTAATGCTAAACTGAACCCTAATCCAAAATACCAATCCCTAAACCTAATCCTACACTGATAAGTATTCTAATGCTAAACCATTATCTCTAAACCAAATGCTAAACTGAACCCTAATCCAAAATGCCAATCCCTAAACCTAATCCTAAACTGATAAGTATTCTAATGCTAAACCATTATCTCTAAGCCAAATGCTAAACTGAACCCTAATCCAAAATGCCAAGCCCTAAACCTAATCCTAAACTGATAAGTATTCTAATGCTAAACCATTATCTCTAAGCCAAATGCTAAACTGAACCCTAATCCAAAATGCCAATCCCTAAACCTAATCCTAAACTGATAAGTATTCTAATGCTAAACCATTATCTCTAAACCAAATGCTAAACTTAACCCTAATCCAAAATGCCAATCCCTAAACCTAATCATAAACTGATAAGTATACTAATACTAAACCATTATCTCTAAACCAAATGCTAAACTGAACCCTAATCCAAAATACCAATCCCTAAACCTAATCCTAAACTGATAAGTATTCTAATGCTAAACCATTATCTCTAAACCAAATGCTAAACTTAACCCTAATCCAAAATGCCAATCCCTAAACCTAATCATAAACTGATAAGTATACTAATGCTAAACCATTATCTCTAAACCAAATGCTAAACTGAACCCTAATCCAAAATGCCAATCCCTAAACCTAATCCTAAACTGATAAGTATACTAATGCTAAACCATTATCTCTAAACCAAATGCTAAACTTAACCCTAATCCAAAATGCCAATCCCTAAACCTAATCATAAACTGATAAGTATACTAATGCTAAACCATTATCTCTAAACCAAATGCTAAACTGAATCCTAATCCAAAATACCAATCCCTAAACCTAATCCTAAACTGATAAGTACAGGGATGCCGGGAGATACTACCTGCCCGCCGTGTATAACTCTCTTCTGAGCCGACTGACACCCTCTGGTGTCGGTGGCTCAGAATAGCCAACAGCGCCCCCACATGCCAAATATTGGGGCTGAAGACGTCCAAGAGAATCTGGATGAAAGCTTCCCTCTCGGTAAGCAATTTTCAAGTTTGTGAGAAATAAGAAAAGTTAAACATGATAAGTATTCTAATGCTAAACCATTTTCTCTAAACCAAATGCTAAACTGAACCCTAATCCAAAATACCAATCCCTAAACCTAATCCTAAACTGATAAGTATTCTAATGCTAAACCATTATCTCTAAACCAAATGCTAAACTGAACCCTAATCCAAAATGCCAATTCCTAAACCTAATCCTAAACTAGAAGTATTCTAGTGCTAAACCATTTCAAGCTGTTAACCATTGTCTACAAATGTTTCATGGACTCAACAACATCTCCATCTTACATCACTGAACTCATTCAGCCTTACATTCCCAGTAGAAGTGGATTACGCTCTGCCCAGGACAACAGGCTTCTCATTGTTCCACATACACGCACTCTAACTGGTGATAAAGCCTTCTTTGTAGCAGGACCTTTTCTTTGGAACAAACTCCCTCACCATATCGCTACTCTCCAACGCTGGCAACCTTCGGTCTAATCTTAAGACTCAATTTATTTAATATTTGATTTGTAATTTGTTCTTGTATGTTGTTTTTCTTATTTATTTGTAAAGCGCTGTGATACGTAGTTTCTCTTTATAAGAGCGCTATATAAGTGCCTGCATAGCATAGCATAGCAATCCATTATCCCTAAACCAAGTGCTCAACTGAACCCTAATTAAAAATGTCAATCCATAAACCTAATCCTAAACCAAATGCTAAACTGAACCCTAATCCCAAATGCCAGTCACTAAACTTAATGTTAAACTGATAAGTATTATAATGCTAAACCATTATCCCTAAAGCAAATGATCAATTGAAACCTAATCCAAAATGCCAATCCCTAAATCTAAACTGATATGTATTATAATGCTTAACCATTATCTATAAACCAAATGCCAAACTAAACCCTAATCCAAAATGCAAATCTCTAAATCTAATCCTTAACTGTTAACAATTATTACAATGCTATACCATTATCCCTAAACTAAACCAAATACTAAACTGAATGATAAACCTAATCTTAAACTGACAAGTATTCTAATGGTAAATCAAATGCTCTAAACCAAATGCTAAACTGAACCCTAATCCAAAATGCCAATCCCTAAACCTAATCCCAAACTGATAAGTATTCTAATGCTTAACCATTATCTCTAAACCAAATGCTAAACTGAACCCTAATCCAAAATACCAATCCCTAAACCTAATCCCAAACTGATAAGTATTCTAATGCTAAACCATTATCTCTAAACCAAATGCTAAACTGAATCCTAATCCAAAATACCAATCCCTAAACCTAATCCTAAACTGATAAGTACAGGGATGCCGGGAGATACTACCTGCCCGCCGTGTATAACTCTCTTCTGAGCCGACTGACACCCTCTGGTGTCGGTGGCTCAGAATAGCCAACAGCGCCCCCACGTGCCAAATATTGGGGCTGAAGACGTCCAAGAGAATCTGGATGAAAGCTTCCCTCTCGGTAAGCAATTTTCAAGTTTGTGAGAAATAAGAAAAGTTAAACATGATAAGTATTCTAATGCTTAACCATTATCTCTAAACCAAATGCTAAACTGAACCCTAATCCAAAATACCAATCCCTAAACCTAATCCTAAACTGATAAGTATTGTAATGCTAAACAATTTTCTCTAAACCAAATGCTAAACTGAACCCTAATCCAAAATACCAATCCCTCAACCTAATCCTAAACTTCTTCTTCTTCTTTCGTGTCCTTACATCAAACTGTACTTATCCACTGAGAAACACACTTTTGTGCCCGTTGAGAAAATTGCGCCAGATCGTCTGTCGTCACAGGATCTTCCAAAAGCGGGCATTCCAGCAGATGCTGCATCGTCTGTGGCTCTTGTCCACAGTCACACATGGTCGGGCCACTGATGTATCCCCATTTGTGAAGGGTGTCCTTGCAACGTCCAACACCAGTTCGGAGGCGGTTAAGGCATCTCCAGTTTGCCCAGACTTCGTTTGCTCCTGGAGGTAGTGATTCTGTGGGTTGAATCCCCATCTCAGTGGTGGCTGCTTCAGATGAAAGCCTTTGTTTCCACATCTGGGTGCGAGCCTCTGATGATGTTGTTTGCAGAGGAGGGTGCTTGTGATGAAGCTTTTCCTTGACTTCAGCCATCTGGTTGGTGGTGTGTGGTTGAAGAGGGGGTGTCTTACGTCCGTGGTCTGTTTACGGCGTTCCTCTTTGCTTGCCACGGCTCTCCGGATGTCAGGTGGTGCGATACCTGCCAAGAGGTAGACCTTGTCCATGTTGGTAGGCCTTAGACATCCTGTGATAGAGCGGCAGCTTGCGTTGAGTGCAGAGTCCAGCTTCCTAGCATGTGATGATCTCTCCCAAGCAGGGCATGCGCATTCCGCGCTGGAGAAACTCAAAGCCAGTGCTGTTGATCTGATGGTATCTGGGCTAGCACCCCATCTGGTGTTGGCAAGTTTATGCAAGATGTTGTTGCGTGTGCTGACCTTGGCCTTGGTCTTCTCCACGTGGGCCTTGTAGGATAGGCATCGATCTAGTGTGACCCCCAGGTACACTGGGTTAGGGCAGAAAGGGAGCTTGGTACCAGACCTAAACTGATAAGTATTCTAAACTGATAAGTATTCTAATGCTAAACCATTATCTCTAAACCAAATGCTAAACTGAACCCTGATCCAAAATGCCAATTCCTAAACCTAATCCTAAACTAGAAGTATTCTAGTGCTAAACCATTTCAAGCTGTTAACCATTGTCTACAAATGTTTCATGGACTCAACAACATCTCCATCTTACATCACTGAACTCATTAAGCCTTACATTCCCAGTAGAAGTGGATTACGCTCTGCCCAGGACAACAGGCTTCTCATTGTTCCACATACACGCACTCTAACTGGTGATAAAGCCTTCTTTGTAGCAGGACCTTTTCTTTGGAACAAACTCCCTCACCATATCCGCCACTCTCCAACGCTGGCAACCTTCCGGTCTAATCTTAAGACTCATTTATTTAATATTTGATTTGTAATTTGTTCTTGTATGTTGTTTATCTTATTTATTTGTAAAGCGCTGTGATACATAGTTTCTCTTTGTAAGAGCGCTATATGAGTGCCTGCATAGCATAGCATAGCAATCCATTATCCCTAAACCAAGTGCTCAACTGAACCCTAATTAAAAATGTCAATCCATGAACCTAATCCTAAACCAAATGCTAAACTGAACCCTAATCCCAAATGCCAGTCACTAAACTTAATGTTAAACTGATAAGTATTATAAAGCTAAACCATTATCCCTAAAGCAAATGATAAATTGAACCCTAATCCAAAATGCCAATCCCTAAACCTAAACGGATATGTATTATAATGCTTAACCATTATCTATAAACCAAATGCCAAACTAAACCCTAATCCAAAATGCAAATCCCTAAATCTAATCCTTAACTGTTAACAATTATTACAATGCTATACCATTATCCCTAAACTAAACCAAATACTAAACTGAATCATAAACCTAATCTTAGTATTCTAATGGTAAATCAAATGCTCTAAACCAAATGCTAAACTGAACCCTAATCCAAAATGCCAATCCCTAAACCTAATCCCAAACTGATAAGTATTCTAATGCTTAACCATTATCGCTAAACCAAATGCTAAACTGAACCCTAATCCAAAATACCAATCCCTAAACCTAATCCTAAACTGATAAGTTTTCTAATGCTAAACCATTATCTCTAAACCAAATGCTAAACTGAACCCTAATCCAAAATACCAATCCCTAAACCTAATCCTTAACTGATAAGTATTCTAATGCTAAACCATTATCTCTAAACCAAATGCTAAACTGAATCCTAATCCAAAATACCAATCCCTAAACCTAATCCTTAACTGATAAGTATTCTAATGCTAAACCATTATCTCTAAACCAAATGCTAAACTGAACCCTAATCCAAAATACCAATCCCTAAACCTAATCCTTAACTGATAAGTATTCTAATGCTAAACCATTATCTCTAAACCAAATGCTAAACTGAATCCTTATCCAAAATACCAATCCCTAAACCTAATCCTTAACTGATAAGTATTTTAATGCTAAACCATTATCTCTAAACCAAATGCTAAACTGAACCCTAATCCAAAATACCAATCCTAAACCTAATCCTTAATTGATATGTATTCTAATGTTAAACCATTATCTCTAAACCAAATGCTAAACTGAATCCTAATCCAAAATACCAATCCCTAAACCTAATCCTTAACTGATAAGTATTCTAATGCTAAACCATTATCTCTAAACCAAATGCTAAACTTAATCCTAATCCAAAATACCAATCCCTAAACCTAATCCTTAACTGATAAGTATTCTAATGCTAAACCATTATCTCTAAGCCAAATGCTAAACTGAACCCTAATCCAAAATACCAATCCCTAAAAATAATCCTTAACTGATAAGTATTCTAATGCTAAACCATTATCTCTAAACAAAATGCTAAACTGAACCCTAATCCAAAATACCAATCCCTAAACCTAATCCTAAACTGATAAGCATTCTAATGCTAAACCATTATCTCTAAACCAAATGCTAAACTGAACCCTAATCCAATTACCAATCCCTAAACCTAATCCTACACTGATAAGTATTCTAATGCTAAACCATTATCTCTAAACCAAATGCTAAACTGAACCCTAATCCAAAATGCCAATCCCTAAACCTAATCCTAAACTGATAAGTATTCTAATGCTAAACCATTATCTCTAAGCCAAATGCTAAACTGAACCCTAATCCAAAATACCAATCCCTAAACCTAATCCTAAACTGATAAGTATTCTAATGCTTAAAACCATAATCTCAAAACCAAATGCTAAACTGAACCCTAATCCAAAATGCCAATTCCTAAACCTAATCCTAAACTAGAAGTATTCTAGTGCTAAACCATTATCACTAAACCAAGTGCTCAACTGAACCCTAATTAAAAATGTCAATCCATAAACCTAATCCTAAACCAAATGCTAAACTGAACCCTTATCCCAAATGCCAGTCACTAAACTTAATGTTAAACTGATAAGTATTATAATGCTACACCATTATCCCTAAAGCAAATGATAAATTGAACCCTAATCCAAAATGCCAATCCCTAAACCTAATCCTAAACTGATAATAAGAATTCTAATGCTAACCGATTATCCCTAAACAATTATCTCTAAAGCAAATGTTAAACTGAACCCTAATCCAAAATGCAAAATTTCAATCCCTAAACCTAATCCTAAACTGATAAACTGATAAGTATACTAATGCTAAACCATTATCCCCAAACCATTATCTCTAAACCAAATGCCAATCCCTAAACCTAATCCTAAACTAATAAGTATTCTAATGCTAAACCATTATCTCTAAGCCAAATGCTAAACCGAACCCTAATCCAAAATGCCAATCCCTAAACCTAATCCTAAACTGATAAGAAATCTAATGCTAAACCATTATCTCTAAACCAAATGCTAAACTTAACCCTAATCCAAAATGCCAATAATTACATTACTCTAAACCATTATCCCTAAACCAAATGACAATCTAAATCTTAATCCAAAATGCCAATCCCTAAACCTAATCATAAACTGATAAGTATACTAATGCTAAACCATTATCCCCAAACCATTATCTCTAAACCAAATGCTAAACTGAACCCTAATCCAAAATGCCAATCCCTAAACCTAATTGAATACATGAATACAAAAGCCACCCAAGTCCATGGGAAGTGATTTTGAGTGAAAAACATGTGTATCATTTTAATTCCTTCAGTTAGATTTACCTGGTCAATATGGTAAGTTTTACGTGCAAATGAGTGGATTAACCTGTATTAGGTATGACGATTAGCATTTCAGGGACTTCGTGGGGTTCATTTTAAATTTTGGACTTGGGTGGTTTTTTGAATCATATACAAAGACAACAATGTTAGAATGAGATTACCACTAGTAAGATAATACAAAATAAAGCACACAGGTATGTATAATGTTGATAAGCATTCTGCCATGTAATATAAACCATACACTTTCCTTTATTAAACCCATTTTTTGTTCAAAAGTCACTCTCTAGCAATGAATGTGTTACAAGTGGACTTTTATACATACTGGATTTCAATCAATGTGTTACAAGACTCAAATCATGGAATTGGGTGATTCTTTCATACATGCTATTTTTCACATGCTCAATAGACACAGAGGATGAATTTGAGTTGTTCTTTCATACATATGACAGGCCTGTGTATAGCAACAATTCCCCATGCTTAACTCAATTTGGCTAAAGTATGGACTTGGGTGGCTTTTGTATTCATATATTCAATTCTAAACTGATATGTATTCTCATGCTAAACCATTATCTCTAAGCCAAATGCTAAACTGAACCCTAATCCAAAATGCCAATAATTACATTACTCTAAACCATTATCCCTACACCAAATGACAATCTAAATCTTAATCCAAAATGCCAATCCCTAAACCAAATCATAAACTGATAAGTATACTAATGCTAAACCATTATCTCCAAACCATTATCTCTAAACCAAATGCTAAACTGAACCCTAATCCAAAATGCCAATCCCTAAACCTCATCCTAAACTAATAAGTATTCTAATGCTAAACCATTATCTCTAAGCCAAATGCTAAACTGAACCCTAATCCAAAATGCCAATCCCTAAACCTAATCCTAAACTGATAAGAAATCTAATGCTAAACCATTATCTCTAAACCAAATGCTAAACTGAACCCTAATCCAAAATGCCAATCCATAAACTGATAAGTATACTAATGCTAAACCATTATCCCTAAACCATTATCTCTAAAGCTTAACTGAATCATAATCCAAAATGCAAAATTTCAATCCCTAAACCTAATCCTAAACTGATAAGTATTTTAATGCTAAACCATTATCTCTAAACCAAATGCTAAACTGAACCCTAATCCAAAATGCCAATCCCTAAACCTAATCCTAAACTGATAAGTATTCTAATGCTAAACCATTATCTCTAAGCCAAATGCTAAACTGAACCCTAATCCAAAATACCAATCCCTAAACCTAATCCTAAACTGATAAGTATTCTAATGCTTAAAACCATTATCTCTAAACCAAATGCTAAACTGAACCCTAATCCAAAATACCAATCCCTAAACCTAATCCTAAACTGATAAGTATTCTAATGCTAAACCATAATCTCTAAACCAAATGCTAAACTGAACCCTAATCCAAAATGCCAATTAATAAACCTAATCCTAAACTAGAAGTATTCTAGTGCTAAACCATTATCCCTAAACCAAGTGCTCAACTGAACCCTAATTAAAAATGTCAATCCATAAACCTAATCCTAAACCAAATGCTAAACTGAACCCTAATCCCAAATGCCAGTCACTAAACTTAATGTTAAACTGATAAGTATTATAATGCTAAACCATTATCTCTAAACCAAATGATAAATTGAACCCTAATCCAAAATGCCAATCCCTAAACCTAATCCTAAACTGATAATAAGAATTCTAATGCTAACCGATTATCCCTAAACAATTATCTCTAAAGCAAATGTTAAACTGAACCCTAATCCAAAATGCAAAATTTCAACCCCTAAACCTAATCCTAAACTGATAAGTATACTAATGCTAAACCATTATCCCCAAACCATTATCTCTAAACCAAATGCTAAACTGAACCCTAATCCAAAATGCCAATCCCTAAACCTAATCCTAAACTAATAAGTATTCTAATGCTAAACCATTATCTCTAAGCCAAATGCTAAACTGAACCCTAATCCAAAATGCCAATCCCTAAACCTAACCATAAACTGATAAGTATACTAATGCTAAAACATTATCCCTAAACCATTACATCTAAAGCTTAACTGAATCCTAATCCAAAATGCAAAATTTCAATCCCTAAACCTAATCCTAAACTGATAAGTATTTTACTGCTAAACCATTATCTCTAAACCAAATGCTAAACTGAACCCTAATCCAAAATTTCAATCCCTAAACCTAATCCTAAACTGATAAGTTTTCTAATGCTAAACCATTATCTCTAAGCCAAATGCTAAACTGAACCCTAATCCAAAATGCCAATAATTACATTACTCTAAACCATTATCCCTAAACCAAATGACAATCTAAATCTTAATCCAAAATACCAATCCCTAAACCAAATCATAAACTGATAAGTATACTAATGCTAAACCATTATCCCCAAACCATTATCTCTAAACCAAATGCTAAACTGAACCCTAATCCAAAATGCCAATCCCTAAACCTAATCCTAAACTAATAAGTATTCTAATGCTAAACCATTATCTCTAAGCCAAATGCTAAACTGAACCCTAATCCAAAATGCCAATCCCTAAACCTAATCCTAAACTGATAAGAAATCTAATGCTAAACCATTATCTCTAAGCCAAATGCTAAACTGAACCCTAATCCAAAATGCCAATAATTACATTACTCTAAACCATTATCCCTAAACCAAATGACAATCTAAATCTTAATCCAAAATGCCAATCCCTAAACCTAATCATAAACTGATAAGTATACTAATGCTAAACCATTATCCCCAAACCATTATCTCTAAACCAAATGCTAAACTGAACCCTAATCCAAAATGCCAATCCCTAAACCTAATTCTAAACTGATAAGTATTCTAATGCTAAACCATTATCTCTAAGCCAAATGCTAAACTGAACCCTAATCCAAAATGCCAATAATTACATTACTCTAAACCATTATCCTAAACCAAATGACAATCTAAATCTTAATCCAAAATACCAATCCCTAAACCAAATCATAAACTGATAAGTATACTAATGCTAAACCATTATCCCCAAACCATTATCTCTAAACCAAATGCTAAACTGAACCCTAATCCAAAATGCCAATCCCTAAACCTAATCCTAAACTAATAAGTATTCTAATGCTAAACCATTATCTCTAAGCCAAATGCTAAACTGAACCCTAATCCAAAATGCCAATCCCTAAACCTAATCCTAAACTGATAAGAAATCTAATGCTAAACCATTATCTCTAAGCCAAATGCTAAACTGAACACTAATCCAAAATGCCAATCCCTAAACCTAATCCTAAACTGATAAGAAATCTAATGCTAAACCATTATCTCTAAACCAAATGCTAAACTGAACCCTAATCCAAAATGCCAATCCCTAAACCTAATCCTAAACTGATAAGTATTCTAATGCTAAGCCAATATCACTAAACCAAATGGTAAACTGAACCCTAACCCAAAATGCCAATAATTACATTACTCTAAACCATTATCCTTAAACCAAATGACAATCTAAATCTTAATCCAAAATGCCAATCCCTAAACCTAATCATAAACTGATAAGTATACTAATGCTAAACCATTATCCCCAAACCATTATCTCTAAACCAAATGCTAAACTGAACCCTATTCCAAAATGCCAATCCCTAAACCTAATCATAAACTGATAAGTATACTAATGCTAAACCATTATCCCTAAACCATTATCTCTAAAGCTTAACTGAATCCTAATCCAAAATGAAAAAATTTCAATCCCTAAACCTAATCCTAAACTGATAAGTATTTTAATGCTAAACCATTATCTCTAAACCAAATGCTAAACTGAACCCTAATCCAAAATGCCAATCCCTAAACCTAATCCTAAACTGATAAGTATTCTAATGCTAAACCATTATCTCTAAGCCAAATGCTAAACTGAACCCTAATCCAAAATGCCAATAATTACATTACTCTAAACCATTATCCTAAACCAAATGACAATCTAAATCTTAATCCAAAATGCCAATCCCTAAACCAAATCATAAACTGATAAGTATACTAATGCTAAACCATTATCCCCAAACCATTACCTCTAAACCAAATGCTAAACTGAACCCTAATCCAAAATGCCAATCCCTAAACCTCATCCTAAACTAATAAGTATTCTAATGCTAAACCATTATCTCTAAGCCAAATGCTAAACTGAACCCTAATCCAAAATGCCAATCCCTAAACCTAATCCTAAACTGATAAGAAATCTAATGCTAAACCATTATCTCTAAACCAAATGCTAAACTGAACCCTAATCCAAAATGCCAATCCATAAACCTAATCATAAACTGATAAGTATACTAATGCTAAACCATTATCCCTAAACCATTATCTCTAAAGCTTAACTGAATCCTAATCCAAAATGCAAAATTTCAATCCCTAAACCTAATCCTAAACTGATAAGTATTTTAATGCTAAACCATTATCTCTAAACCAAATGCTAAACTGAACCCTAATCCAAAATGCCAATCCCTAAACCTAATCCTAAACTGATAAGTATTCTAATGCTAAACCATTATCTCTAAGCCAAATGCTAAACTGAACCCTAATCCAAAATACCAATCCCTAAACCTAATCCTAAACTGATAAGTATTCTAATGCTTAAAACCATTATCTCTAAACCAAATGCTAAACTGAACCCTAATCCAAAATACCAATCCCTAAACCTAATCCTAAACTGATAAGTATTCTAATGCTAAACCATAATCTCTAAACCAAATGCTAAACTGAACCCTAATCCAAAATGCCAATTAATAAACCTAATCCTAAACTAGAAGTATTCTAGTGCTAAACCATTAGCCCTAAACCAAGTGCTCAACTGAACCCTAATTAAAAATGTCAATCCATAAACCTAATCCTAAACCAAATGCTAAACTGAACCCTAATCCCAAATGCCAGTCACTAAACTTAATGTTAAACTGATAAGTATTATAATGCTACACCATTATCCCTAAAGCAAATGATAAATTGAACCCTAATCCAAAATGCCAATCCCTAAATCTAATCCTAAACTGATAATAAGAATTCTAATGCTAACCGATTATCCCTAAACAATTATCTCTAAAGCAAATGTTAAACTGAACCCTAATCCAAAATGCAAAATTTCAACCCCTAAACCTAATCCTAAACTGATAAGTATACTAATGCTAAACCATTATCCCCAAACCATTATCTCTAAACCAAATGCTAAACTGAACCCTAATCCAAAATGCCAATCCCTAAACCTAATCCTAAACTAATAAGTATTCTAATGCTAAACCATTATCTCTAAGCCAAATGCTAAACTGAACCCTAATCCAAATTGCCAATCTCTAAACCTAATCATAAACTGATAAGTATACAAATGCTAAAACATTATCCCTAAACCATTACCTCTAAAGCTTAACTGAATCCTAATCCAAAATGCAAAATTTCAATCCCTAAACCTAATCCTAAACTGATAAGTATTTTACTGCTAAACCATTATCTCTAAACCAAATGCTAAACTGAACCCTAATCCAAAATTTCAATCCCTAAACCTAATCCTAAACTAATAAGTTTTCTAATGCTAAACCATTATCTCTAAGCCAAATGCTAAACTGAACCCTAATCCAAAATGCCAATAATTACATTACTCTAAACCATTATCCCTAAACCAAATGACAATCTAAATCTTAATCCAAAATGCCAATCCCTAAACCTAATCATAAACTGATAAGTATACTAATGCTAATCCATTATCCCCAAACCATTATCTCTAAACCAAATGCTAAACTGAACCCTAATCCAAAATGCCAATCCCTAAACCTAATTCTAAACTGATAAGTATTCTAATGCTAAAACATTATCTCTAAGCCAAATGCTAAACTGAACCCTAATCCAAAATGCCAATACTTACATTACTCTAAACCATTATCCCTAAACCAAATGACAATCTAAATCTTAATCCAAAATACCAATCCCTAAACCAAATCATAAACTGATAAGTATACTAATGCTAAACCATTATCCCCAAACCATTATCTCTAAACCAAATGCTAAACTGAACCCTAATCCAAAATGCCAATACCTAAGCCTAATCCTAAACTAATAAGTATTCTAATGCTAAACCATTATCTCTAAGCCAAATGCTAAACTGAACCCTAATCCAAAATGCCAATCCCTAAACCTAATCCTAAACTGATAAGAAATCTAATGCTAAACCATTATCTCTAAGCCAAATGCTAAACTGAACCCTAATCCAAAATGCCAATCCCTAAACCTAATCCTAAACTGATAAGAAATCTAATGCTAAACCATTATCTCTAAACCAAATGCTAAACTGAACCCTAATCCAAAATGCCAATCCCTAAACCTAATCCTAAACTGATAAGTATTCTAATGCTAAGCCAATATCACTAAACCAAATGGTAAACTGAACCCTAATCCAAAATGCCAATAATTACATTACTCTAAACCATTATCCCTAAACCAAATGACAATCTAAATCTTAATCCAAAATGCCAATCCCTAAACCTAATCATAAACTGATAAGTATACTAATGCTAAACCATTATCCCCAAACCATTATCTCTAAACCAAATGCTAAAATGAACCCTAATCCAAAATGCCAATCCCTAAACCTAATCATAAACTGATAAGTATACTAATGCTAAACCATTATCCCTAAACCATTATCTCTAAAGCTTAACTGAATCCTAATCCAAAATGCAAAATTTCAATCCCTAAACCTAATCCTAAACTGATAAGTATTTTAATGCTAAACCATTATCTCTAAACCAAATGCTAAACTGAACCCTAATCCAAAATGCCAATCCCTAAATCTAATAATAAACTGATAAGTATTCTAATGCTAAACCATGATCTCTAAACCAAATGCTAAACTGAATCCTAATCCAAAATACCAATCCCTAAACCTAATCCGTAACTGATAAGTATTTTAATGCTAAACCATTATCTCTAAACCAAATGCTAAACTGAACCCTAATCCAAAATACCAATCCCTAAACCTAATCCTTAATTGATATGTATTCTAATGTTAAACCATTATCTCTAAACCAAATGCTAAACTGAATCCTAATCCAAAATACCAATCCCTAAACCTAATCCTTAACTGATAAGTATTCTAATGCTAAACCATTATCTCTAAACCAAATGCTAAACTGAACCCTAATCCAAAATGCCAATCCCTAAACCTAATCCTAAACTGATAAGTATTCTAATGCTAAACCATTATCTCTAAGCCAAATGCTAAACTGAACCCTAATCCAAAATACCAATCCCTAAAAATAATATTTAACTGATAAGTATTCTAATGCTAAACCATTATCTCTAAACAAAATGCTAAACTGAACTCTAATCCAATTACCAATCCCTAAACCTAATCCTACACTGATAAGTATTCTAATGCTAAACCATTATCTCTAAACCAAATGCTAAACTGAACTCTAATCCAATTACCAATCCCTAAACCTAATCCTACACTGATAAGTATTCTAATGCTAAACCATTATCTCTAAACCAAATGCTAAACTGAACTCTAATCCAATTACCAATCCCTAAACCTAATCCTACACTGATAAGTATTCTAATGCTAAACCATTATCTCTAAACCAAATGCTAAACTGAACCCTAATCCAAAATGCCAATCCCTAAGCCTAATCCTAAACTGATAAGTATTCTAATGCTAAACCATTATCTCTAAGCCAAATGCTAAACTGAACCCTAATCCAAAATACCAATCCCTAAACCTAATCCTAAACTGATAAGTATTCTAATGCTTAAAACCATAATCTCTAAACCAAATGCTAAACTGAACCCTAATCCAAAATGCCAATTCCTAAACCTAATCCTAAACTAGAAGTATTCTAGTGCTAAACCATTATCACTAAACCAAGTGCTCAACTGAACCCTAATTAAAAATGTCAATCCATCAACCTAATCCTAAACCAAATGCTAAACTGAACCCTAATCCCAAATGCCAGTCACTAAACTTAATGTTAAACTGATAAGTATTATAATGCTACACCATTATCCCTAAAGCAAATGATAAATTGAACCCTAATCCAAAATGCCAATCCCTAAACCTAATCCTAAACTGATAATAAGAATTCTAATGCTAACCGATTATCCCTAAACAATTATCTCTAAAGCAAATGTTAAACTGAACCCTAATCCAAAATGCAAAATTTCAATCCCTAAACCTAATCCTAAACTGATAAACTGATAAGTATACTAATGCTAAACCATTATCCCCAAACCATTATCACTAAACCAAATGCCAATCCCTAAACCTAATCGTAAACTAATAAGTATTCTAATGCTAAACCATTATCTCTAAGCCAAATGCTAAACTGAACCCTAATCCAAAATGCCAATCCCTAAACCTAATCCTAAACTGATAAGAAATCTAATGCTAAACCATTATCTCTAAACCAAATGCTAAACTTAACCCTAATCCAAAATGCCAATCCCTAAACCTAATCCTAAACTGATAAGTATTCTAATGCTAAGCCAATATCACTAAACCAAATGGTAAACTGAACCCTAATCCAAAATGCCAATAATTACATTACTCTAAACCATTATCCCTAAACCAAATGACAATCTAAATCTTAATCCAAAATGCCAATCCCTAATCCAAATCATAAACTGATAAGTATACTAATGCTAAACCATTATCCCCAAACCATTATCTCTAAACCAAATGCTAAACTGAACCCTAATCCAAAATGCCAATCCCTAAACCTAATCCTAAACTAATAAGTATTCTAATGCTAAACCATTATCTCTAAGCCAAATGCTAAACTGAACCCTAATCCAAAATGCTAATCCTAAACTGATAAGAAATCTAATGCTAAACCATTATCTCTAAACCAAATGCTAAACTGAACCCTAATCCAAAATGCCAATCCCTAAACCTAATCATAAACTGATAAGTATACTAATGCTAAACCATTATCCCTAAACCATTATCTCTAAAGCTTAACTGAATCCTAATCCAAAATGCAAAATTTCAATCCCTAAACCTAATCCTAAACTGATAAGTATTTTAATGCTAAACCATTATCTCTAAACCAAATGCTAAACTGAACCCTAATCCAAAATGCCAATCCCTAAACCTAATCCTAAACTGATAAGTATTCTAATGCTAAACCATTATCTCTAAGCCAAATGCTCAACTGAACCCTAATCCAAAATGTAAATAATTACAATACTCTAAACCATTATCCCTAAACCAAATGACAATCTAAATCTTAATCCAAAATGCGAATCCCTAAACCTAATCATAAACTGATAAGTATACTAATGCTAAACCATTATCCCCAAACCATTATCTCTAAACCAAATGCTAAACTGAACCCTAATCCAAAATGCCAATCCCTAAACCTAATCCTAAACTGATAAGTATTCTAATGCTAAACCATTATCTCTAAGCCAAATGCTAAACTGAACCCTAATCCAAAATGCCAATAATTACATTACTCTAAACCATTATCCCTAAACCAAATGACAATCTAAATCTTAATCCAAAATGCCAATCCCTAAACCTAATCATAAACTGATAAGTATACTAATGCTAAACCATTATCCCCAAACCATTATCTCTAAACCAAATGCTAAACTGAACCCTAATCCAAAATGCCAATCCCTAAACCTAATCCTAAACTGATAAGTATTCTAATGCTAAGCCAATATCACTAAACTAAATGGTAAACTGAACCCTAATCCAAAATGCCAATAATTACATTACTCTAAACCATTATCCCTAAACCAAATGACAATCTAAATCTTGATCCAAAATGCCAATCCCTAAACCTAATCATAAACTGATAAGTATTCTAATGCTAAACCATTATCCCCAAACCATTATCTCTAAACCAAATGCTAAACTGAACCCTAATCCAAAATGCCAATCCCTAAACCTAATCCTAAACTGATAAGTATTCTAATGCTAAACCATTATCTCTAAGCCAAATGCTAAACTGAACCCTAATCCAAAATGCCAATAATTACATTACTCTAAACCATTATCCCTAAACCAAATGACAATCTAAATCTTAATCCAAAATGCCAATCCCTAAACCAAATCATAAACTGATAAGTATACTAATGCTAAACCATTATCCCCAAACCATTATCTCTAAGCCAAATGCTAAACTGAACCCTAATCCAAAATGCCAATCACTAAACCTAATCCTAAACTGATAAGAATCCAAATAAAATAAATAAGATAAAATATGCAAAATTGCTTCTTAAAGCAAATTAAATTGCCTGGAATATATGATTTTATGGTGTTACAGTATGCAGTTTAAAGTGAATTGTAAAAATGTGAAAAAAAGAAGAAAGAAATGGACCTCCTGCATCATATGACCCCTGGGGTCACTTTAAAAAAATTTGCTCCTCCTGATCCTCCTCCACCCATCACATTATGCTAATTAAGTGATAATTATTCAAATGTCTATATAATTTTACAACATTCATTGTGTTTATTGTATTGGACTCATCACAAGCTTTTATTTGACACCAAATTTAACTATATAGGCTGCATATTAATCGAGAAAATTAAAAAATGCTTAAGAATTAAAAACGCTAACCATGATCTCAAAAGCAAAAATGTCAATCCCTAAACATAATCCTAGACTGATATGTATTCTAATGCTAAACAATTATCTCTAAACCAAATGCTAAACTGAATCCTAATCCACAAGGCAAATCCCTAGTAAAACCTATTCCTAAACTGAAATGTATTCTAATGCTAAACAATTATCTGTAAACCAAATGCTAAACTGAACCCTAATCTAAAATGCCAATCCCTATTAAAACCTATTCCTAACCTGAAATGTGTTCTAATGCTAAGCCATTATCTCAAAGACAAATGCTGGTTTATCCTTAGTGTAAGAGAGCACGAAATACTAATAGGATTAGAGTTAGGGTTAGGGTTAGGATTAGGAATTAGGGTTAGGGTAGGATTAAGGTTAGGATTAGAGTTGGGATTTGTTTGGTATTCTCTTACACGAAGGATACACCCAAATGCTAAACCAAATGCTAAACTGAATCATTAACCTAATTCTAAACTGGTGAGGGGGTGATAGAGTTACGCAATCTAATGTTCAGATATCGGTAGCCCTATATTTTTTAGAGAATAGATTTGTATAGCTATATACTTTACCTTCATGCAAATTAATTGCTTTGTTTTAGGTAAAGAGAAGCTATGCAAAAAATGCGTATAGAGGTTTATTCTGTATACGAAAAAAGACACCTGAGTTCCTCTATTTTTGAGAAACTATAGAAAGCTATCATAGGACGCGTTTCGATTTTTAAAAATGGTGATCAAGACTTAGTTGATCTTTTTATTAATTAATTTTATTAATTTTGCTAAGCTTAATTTGAAAAAATAATTCTTCATAGCTATAACATAGGTCTAAAATGCCTAACTTTTTGACATTGGCAATTTGGTCCATTTTTAGTGACAGTACAATATCTATTATGATGAGGGGGTGATTAAATTCATTAAAATGGATGTCTTTTCTTTATTAGAAAAGAGTACACCTGTTAGTAGGCCTACATATATAATGATAATGAAAAATTAGTTGGGTACAATATGTATAAAGTTTGTATTTGGTATAAACTGAGGAGTAGGCCCTATTATAAAAGTGCCTTCATAGTGAATCAAGAAGTAGGCCTTTATGGAATATGCTATTTTTATTCCACTTAATGAAATCCATATATGTTGCGTTGCTTAGTTGCATTTTATAATGGAATCATTACTGGTCTCAGTATAAACAAGATATTCCTGAAAAAAATTCGTGTCAGTTCCAATTTACAATGTAATTATTATTTGAATGTAATGTTAAAGATGGATTTGCATGAGAAGTTTTGCACTGCAGGACTGACAGGAACATTTAGTGGTAGTTCATTTATCATTAAATAATTATACACTTACAATACGTGTTTTGGCGCAGCGTCAGCCTTCTATTCTAAATAAAAACGTTTTTTAAAATAAAAAATATGCAAATGAGGTAGCTAATTTGCATATTTTGTGACAAAAATCACATGGGATCTTAAGACTGCCCCCTTACCACCATCCAACCAAGTTAAATCTCTATACGCCTCACCAGATAAAAAAAAAAAATAGCAAAAAGCCTTTTTTAAAAATAAACAAATATACAAATGAGGTGGCTAATTTGAATATTTTACGACAAAAATCACGTGGGATCTTTAAGACTGCCCCTTTACCACCACCCTACCAAGTTACATCTATATACCCCCTACCAGTTCCGAAAAATGGCAAAAAGCGTTTTTAAAAATAGAAAAAAGGAAATGAGGTGGCTGATTTGCATATTTTGTGACAAAAATAGCATCTGATTTTAAGACTGCTCTTAACCATCACCCCACCAAATTACATTTCTATATGCCTCACCAGTTCCGAAAAATGGCCAAAAGCATTTTGACAAATAAAAAAAATAGGTAAATGTGGTGACTAATTTGCATATCTTGCGACAAAAATTGCATCGGATCTTACGACTGCCGCTTACCACAACCTCATCAAGTTACATCCCTATACACCTCATCAGTTCTTCGAAATGGCAAAAAAAAAACCACCCAAAAACAATTTTCAAGTTAAATATGCAAATTAGCTACCTAATTTGCGCCAAAAATTGCATCAAGTCTTAGGGCAGCCACTTACAACCACCCATACACCTCACCAGCTCCGAGAAACTGCCGCTTACTACAAACTCATCCGGTTACATCCCTAGATACAGTTCTTCGAAATGTCACAAAAAAGTTAAATATGCAAATTAGCTACCTAATTTGCATATTTTGTGCCAAAAATTGCATCAAGTCTTAGGGCAGCCACTTACCACCACCCTGCCAAGTTACACCCCAATACACCTCACCAGCTCCGAGAAACTAACCTGGAAGCCAAAGGCGTTTAAAAACAAAGTTCACACAATACAAATTTATAAAGACCCCATTATAGCATAAGGCAATTTATAAGTCATTTTAAATGATTTTAAATGTGACGTATAAAATTTGTCTATAACACAGGGAGATATAAAATGTAGAGATTTGGGTACTTTTTGTTCAATTCAGAAATTGAAGGATTTTGACCCATGTTTTTGTTTGTCTGTTTACCCCAGGGTCGCTGAAACAAAGAATTATTAATTAAATCACCTAATTTACGATTAATAAAGGACAAAGAAAGATAAAAGCAAAAGTATGCTTCATTTAGTTAAACAATAGTAACATCCCTGTTGTGTACAAAAAAAACTCTTATACGACAATGCAAATCAAGATCAATTCATGGACTATTAAAGTGCACAGGGAAATGTTGAGTACCCGGTATGTAAATTAAATGGAACAGCCAAAATGCCAATGGGTATGTAATTTAACTAGAACAGCCTTAAATTGATATCGATATCAATATTGACGTCACAGATTCGATTTGTCATGTGATCGTCAAACCTGTACTAGAAGGTGTCAGTTCTGCAGGAAATGAAAAGTTCACAATAAAGAAATCACGGGCAGTTTAAGCAAAAATAGTGTCATGAAATGTCATAAACACGCCCTTTCATGAGATATTGGATCATCAGCATAATCAGTTTTCGGCTAAAAGATCCAGCAAGTCTTTGAGTGTCAGAGACATTGGGCATGTTTCAGAGCTAACATCCTCCTTGCTTGGCAAGAAGTCAAATATAAGTCATCATGGTCATTGTTGTTTGAAGTTATCTTTGCTCTGATAAGACGTTCGTCTTAATGCAAGTATTATAGGAGAATGTGGAAGATCTTATGCAGGTTATGATTATTAGATAGTAGTGCCAGTTCCTGAGACATGTGAGAAGAGCCTGTTTGATATTAGCATTGGGGGAAGTAATTAGTGCTAAAGACAAGTGGTATATCATCAGAATGTTTGACATCCTCCAGATAGATGTTTCTTCTTTTGTATGAAACATCAGTTAGGCAATCGAGCACTTCTGATTCCTCATCCTCTCAACATGCTCATTTAGAAGTTTAGAGATGAATGAGTTTAGTTTGTAATTATATTCTTTTTTCCGAACTGGAATTTCGAATATATCTTATTGATTCACCTTTAATCATGCCATGAAAGCACTAATTTGGGTGAGACGAATCACGAATCTCTGGAAAGATATTGGAATGTATCAGCATTTGCTGAAACATTTCATATCTAGAATCTTAGGTCTAAAAAATTGATTTCTGTTTTTGACCACTCCTGAGTGAATTTCAAAGTCGGCTGCATAGAGCATGTAGAGTTTATTTGACTTAAGAAATTAATTAGCTCATGTTCATCTCCTGACCAAAACATAAGAATGTCATCACAATATCTGAACCATTTGAAGATTTTATCACTAAGGGAAATAAATTTATTTTCCAATGAATTCTGGGGCACATCTTTGTCCCATTGGAAAGCCTATTGTTTGCAAGTAATATTTCTCATTAAATGAGAAGCAGTTTCTTTGCAAAACTAGTTTTAATAATGCTTCCATGTGACGAACTAGTGGCATTCTCGGAAAGTACATTCTAGGATTGGTATCCGATACGGTTTTCAGAACTTCTTTCTCCACTTCGTTTTGGAGAACATTTGTGAACATTCCAATACAGTCTATTGTCACCAAAAGACTGTATCTCTTAAATAGGTGCTCTCTAAAACATATAGGCCTACCGATATCTGAACATTAGATTGCGTAACTCTATCACCCCCCTCACCATAATAGATATTGTACTCCATTTTTAGAAAAAAAACTGTGTCACTAAAAATGGACCAAATTGCCAATGTCAAAAAGTTAGGCATTTTAGACCTACGTTATATAGCAATGCAGATTTATTTTTCTACTATGAACAAATATACCAAAATACTAGGTGATCTTAAATTAAGCGGAACAAAATGTAGCTGATGAGATTAATAAAGAGATCAACTAAGTCTTGATCATCATTAATCGAATCACGTCCTAAGATAGCTCTCTATAGTTTCTCAAAAATAGAGGAAATCATGTGTCTTTTTTCAGTATACAGAATAAACCCATATTACAACCTCTATACGCATTTTTTGCATAACAAAAATATAGCTTCTTTTTACCTAAAACTTATCAATTAATTTGCATTAAGATAAAATATATAGATATACAAATCTATTCTCTAAAAAAATATAGTGCCTCAAAAATACAGAAACTCAAGTGTCATTTTGCCTATATGGAATAAATGGCCTTTTGGTTGGAATTTTTTCACAATCACCCATATTACAACCTCTACACATTTTTTTGCATAGCAAAAACATAGCTTCTTTTTACCTAAAAATTATAATTTGCATGAAGGTAAAATATATAGCTATACCAATCTATTCTCCAAAAAAAAATATACGCCTACCGATATCCGAACATTAGATTGCGTAACTCTATCACCCCCCTCACCACTGATCCTAAATTCTACTCCACAACTGATCCTGAATGAAACTTTTATCCTAAATCCTAAATCAATAGGCCTAACCCATATTGTAAACTGAACTCTAACCTGAATTCTATTACCCAAACGACCCATTATTCAAAATCGCACACTGTGATTTGTTGAAACGCGTCACGTGAAAGACCATTAATTAGCAATAAAGTGGCCAGGGCAACGAACTTTATGTTCTTCTCGCATCACAGCACATAGCAAAGCGCGATGCAGTATATTAGCGTCGTTACGCATTCTACGCAAAGCATTACGCTTGGTTACGCGTTCTGCAATACTCGCTATCATTTACGCTTTGGCTACGATAGGCGCTCCACCTTGAGGTAAACAACTTGAAATATTTGGGCAAAAATGTGATATTTTCTCTTTAAATCGCACTATTTTGTGGTAATAGAATAGAAATAAAGGGTGCAGCATTATCCTTTACGCAAATAATGTGTCCTCGGCAGTAAAAGCGTTTAAATAATGGGTTCGCCGCGCCTCACCCATTAATTACGTTTTTACTACCTCGGACACATTATTTTCGTGTAAAGGATAATGCATTACCCTTTATTTCTTAAATGCAAAATGCTAATATACCCTAATCTAAAATACCAATCCCTAAACCTAATCTTAAACTGATAAGAATTCTAATGCTAAACCATTATCCCTAGGCATCAATCAGTAGGCATAAACCATATTGTAAACTGAACTCTAACCTGAAATGCAAAATGCTAATATAACCCTAATCTAAAATACCAATCCCTAAACCTAATCCTAAACTGATAAGAATTATAATGCTAAACCATTATCCCTAGGCATCAATCAGTAGGCATAAACCATATTGTAAACTGAACTCTGACCTGAAATGCAAAATGCTAATATAACCCTAATCTAAAATACCAATCCCTAAACCTAATCCTAAACTGATAAGAATTATAATGCTAAAGAATTATCCCTAGGCATCAATCAGTAGGCATAAACCATATTGTAAACTGAACTCTAACCTGAAATGCAAAATACTAATATAACCCTAATCAAAAATACCAATCTCTAAACCTAATCCTAAACTGATACGAATTCTAATGCTAAACCATTATCCCTAGGCATCAATCATTAACCTAAGTCTAAACTGGTGGGGGGGGGGGGGGGTGATAGAGTTAATCTAATGTTCAGATACCGATAGGCCTATACTTTTTTAGAGAATAGATTGGTATAGCTATACTTTACCTTCATGCAAATTAACTGCTAAGTTTTGATTTAAAAAAAGGGGATAATTATGTTTTGCTATGCAAAAAATGCATATAGAGGTTGTAATAATATGGGTATATTCTATAAAAAGGACACTTGAGTTCCTCTATTTTTGAGAAACTATAGAGAGCTATCGTAGGATGCGTTTCGGAGTAATGGTAATCAAGACTTTGATCTTTTTATTAAACTCATAAGCTACATTTTGCTCAGCTTAATTTAAGATCACCTAGTATTTTGGTATATTTGTTCACAGTTGAAAAATAATTCTGCATAGCTATATAACTCAGGTCTAAATGCCTAACTTTTTGACATTGGCAATTTGGTCCATTTTTAGTGACAAGAGTGCAATATCTATTATGGTGAAGGGGGGTGATTAAATTAATTAAAATGGATGTCTTTTCTTTATTAAAAAGAGTAGACCTGTTAGTAGGCTTAGATATATCACGATAATGAAAATCTAGTTGGGTACAATAGGTATAAAGTTTGTATTTGGTATAAACTGAGGAGTAGGTCCTATTATATAAGTGCCTTCATAGTGAATCAATTCTTTATGGTATATGCTATTTTTAGTACATTTAATGAAATCCATATATGTTGCATTGCTTAGGTGCATTTTATATAATGGGGTCATTACTGGTCTCAGTAAAAAAACCATAATGTATGAAAAGTTCACAATAAAGAAATCACAAGCAGTTTAACCAAAAATAGTGTCATGAAATGTCATAAACACGCGCTTTCATGAGATGTAGGAGCATCAGCATAATCAGTTTTTGGCTAAAAGATCTAGCAAGTCTTTGAGTGTCAGAGACATTGAGCATGTTTCAGAGCTTTGATATTAGCATTACTTCTCTGGGGGAAGTAATCGGTGCTAAAGTCACGATGTATATCATCAGAATGTTTGACATCCTCCAGATAGATGTTTCTTCTTTTGTATGAAACATCAGTCAGGCAATCGAGCACTTCTGATTCCTCATCCTCTCAACATGCTTAATAGAAGTTTGGAGATGAATGAGTTTAGTTTGTGCTTATATTCATTTTCTGAACTGGAATTTTGAATATATCTTATTGCTTCACCTTTAATCATGCCGTGAAAGCACAAATTTGGGTGAGACGAATCTCTGGAAAGATATTGGAATGTATCAGCATTTGCTGAAACATTTCATATCTAGAATCTTAGGTCTAAAAAATTGATTTCTGTTTTTGACCACTCCTGAGTGAATTTCAAAGTCGGCTGCATAGAGCATGTAGAGTTTATTTGACTTAAGAAATTAATTAGCTCATGTTCATCTCCTGACCAAAACATAACAACGTCATCACAATATCTGAACCATTTGATGATTTTATCACTAAGGGAAATAAATTTATTTTCCAATGAATTCTGGGGCACATCTTTTTTGGTCCATTGGAAAGCCTATTGTTTGCAAGTAATATTTCTCATTAAATGAGAAGCAGTTTCTTTGCAAAACTAGTTTTAATAATGCTTCCATATGACGAACTAGTGGCATTCTAGGAAAGTAAATTCCAGGATTGGTATCAGATAAGGTTTTCAGAACTTCTTTCTCCACTTCTTTTTGGAGAACATTTGTGAACACTCCAATACAGTCTATTGTCACCAAAAGACTGTATCTCTTAAATAGGTGCTCTCTAAAACATATAGGCCTACCGATATCTGAACATTAGATTGTGTAACTCTATCACCCCCATCACCATGATAGATATTGTACTCCATTTTTAGGAAAAAACTCTGTCACTAAAAATGGACCAAATT
The DNA here is from genome assembly GCF_039555335.1 of Amphiura filiformis. Taxonomy (NCBI): domain Eukaryota; kingdom Metazoa; phylum Echinodermata; class Ophiuroidea; order Amphilepidida; family Amphiuridae; genus Amphiura; species Amphiura filiformis. Next base: position 7,064,244 of record NC_092631.1, read on the forward strand.
GCCAATGTCAAAATGTTAGGCATTTTAGACCTAAGTTATATAGCTATGCAGAATTATTTTTCTACTATGAACAAATATACCAAAATACTAGGCGATCTTAAAATTAAGTGAAACAAAATGTAGCTGATGAGATTAATAAAAAGATCAACTAAGTCTTGATCATCATTAATCGAATCACGTCCTAAAATAGCTTTCTATAGTTTCTCAAAAATAGAGGAACTCTTGTGTCTTTTTTCGTATACAGAATAAACCCATGTTACAACCTCTATACGCATTTTTTGCATAACAAAAATATAGTTTCTTTTTACCTAAAACTTATCAATTAATTTGCATTAAGGTAAAATATATAGATATACCAATCTATTCTCTAAAAAAATATAGTTCCTCAAAAATAGACAAATTCAAGTGTCATTTTTCCTATATGGAATAAATGGCCTTTTGGTTGGAATTTTTTCACAATCACCCATATTACAACCTCTATACGCATTTTTTGCATAGCAAAAACATAGCTTCTTTTTACCTAAAAATTATAATTTGCATGAAGGTAAAATATATAGCTATACCAATCTATTCTCTAAACTAGAATTACACTGTTCATAATTAAGGTGGCCCCCCCACACAAAGGTGTGTAAATAACAAAGGTTTGTTAATAATAATATTCATAAATATGCAAATAACATGACACAAAACTATACAGCAAACCAAGCCACCATATCCAAACACCAAACCAAGTTTGATATAATATTGGATGGCTGAGCATGATACCATAACATATCGGATGAGTCATAAAAATATCGGACGAGCCAACGGCGAGTTCGATATTTGTATGATGAATCCGATATGTTATGGTATCATGCGAAATAAGCCATCCAATATTATCATAATTAGGTTTTCTTAACTCCTAATAACCCTGGAAACATAATAATGAAGTTGATCGGTTACTGCGTTTAAGCTGCCGAGTGGATTAATGAAAATTTAGGCAAAATATGCAAATAAGCTCATTAATATTCATAAATATGCAAATAACATGACACAAAACTATACAGCACATCAGCCTACCACATCCTATTCCCATACCAAGTTTGATATAATATTGGATGGCTGAGCATGATACCATAACATATCGGATGAGTCATAAAAATATTGGACGATATTTGTATGACATAATAATGACATAATAATGAAGTTGATCGGTTACTGCGTTGGAGCTGCAGAGTGGATTAATGAATTTGCTTCCGCAGCGCGCCCGGACATTGACAGCCAACTACGTAGCCAACCAAACAAAGAAACAAACAAACAGGCAACCATCTGGATGATAACATAAGCTCCACATATGTGTGGGGGCCAAAAAATATACGCCTACCGATATCTGAACATTAGATTGCGTAACTCTATCACCCCCCTCATCACCGATCCTAAATTCTAATCCACAACTGATCCTGAATGAAACCCTTATCCTAAATCCTAAATCAATAGGCATAACCCATATTCTAAACTGAACTCTAACATGAAATGCAAAATGCTAATCACTAAACCTAATCCTAAACCCAATCTTAATTATAAACAACTATCTCTAAACCAAATTCTAAATTGAACCATAAACCTAATCCCAAACCACATTATATTTATCTTTTTAAATGCTAATTCTTTAACTTAAATTGACCCCTTATCCATGTTATCCAAAAAGCACAATCCTAGTTCCTACACCTAACCCTAAACTGAACCGGAAACCCATCCTAAATTCTAAACCCTAACCTTGACCCTAAGCTATGTCTTTATCCCATGCTAAACCTTAATACCCAAGCCCAAACTAAGCCCTTATCCAACATGCTAAACCCTAATCACTGAAACTAAACCAATCCCAAAGCTAATCATAGACTGGACAACCCTAAATTCTACACCATAATCCATACACATAATCCTACACAGATTTTCTTATCTAAACTCAAAGCTAAACACTAATCCCATAACCTAATCCTTAACTGCCTAAACTCCTAAATGCTCAACCCATATCCATAAATCTAATATTTTAATGCTAAACCATTATCTCTAAACCAATGCTAAACTGAACCCTAATCCAAAATGTCAATCCCTAAACCTAATCCTAAGCTGATAAGAATTCTAATGCTAAACCATTATCCCAAGGCATCAATCAGTAAGCATAAACCATATTGTAAACTGAACTCTAACCTGAAATGCAAAATGCTAATATAACCCTAATCTAAAATACCAATCTTTAGACCTAATCCTAAGCTGATAAGAATTCTAATGCTAATCCCTAGGCATCAATCAGTAGGCATAAACCATATTCTAAACTGAACTCTAACCTGAAATGCAAAATGCTAATATAACCCTAATCTAAAATACCAATCTCTAAACCTAATCCTAAACTGATAAGAATTCTAATGCTAAACCATTATCCCTAGGCATCAATCAGTAGGCATAAACCATATTCTAAACTGAACTCTAACCTGAAATACAAAATGCTAATATGACCCTAATCTAAAATACCAATCTCTAAACCTAATCCTAAACTGATAAGAATTCTAATGCTAAACCATTATCCCTAGGCATCAATCAGTAGGCATAAACCATAATTATTCTAAACTGAACTCTAACCTGAAATGCAAAATGCTAATATCACCCTAATCTAAAATACCAATCTCTAAACCTAATCATAAACTGATAAGAATTCTAATGCTAAACCATTATCCCTAGGCATCAATCAGTAGGCATAAACCATATTCTAAACTGAACTCTAACCTGAAATGCAAAATGCTATATAACCCTAATCTAAAATACCAATCTCTAAACCTAATCCTAAACTGACAAGAATTCTAATGCTAAACCATTATCCCTAGGCATCAATCAGTAGGCATAAACCATATTCTAAACTGAACTCTAACCTGAAATGCAAAATGCTAATATAACCCTAATCTAAAATACCAATCTCTAAACCTAATCCTAAACTGATAAGAATTCTAATGATAAACCATTATCCCTAGACATCAATCAGTAAGCATAAACCATAATCCCTTAATCATGCCGTGAAAGCATGAATTTGGGTGAGACAAATCTCTGGAAAGATATTGGAATGTATCAGGGTTTGCTGAAACATTTCATATCTAGAACCTGCATGTTTTGGAATCTTTTACCTTTGAACAGAGTTAGGTCTAGAAAATTGATTTCTGTTTTTTACCACTCATTAAGTGAGAAGCAGTTTCTTTGCAAAACTAGTTTTAATAATGTTCCATACGAACTAGTGGCATTCTAGAAAAGTACATTCCAGGATTGGTATCCGATAAGGTTTTCAGAAATTCTTTCTCCACTTCGTTTTGGAGAATATTTGTGAACATTCCATTCTATTGTCACCAAAAAACTGTTTTCTGGAAGTTTTAGTTGCTCAACCTCACCATAATAGATATAATACTCCATTTGTAGAAAAAAACACTCTGTCACTAAAAATGGACCAAATTGCCAATGTAAAAAAGTTAGGCATTTTAGACCTAAGTTATATAGCTATGCAGATTTATGTTTCTACTGTGAACAAATACACCAAAATACTAGGTGATCTTAAAATTAAGCTGAGCAAAATGTAGCTGATGAGATTAATAAAAAGATCAAGTAAGTCTTGATCACCATTAATCAAAACGCATCCTACGATGGCTTTTTAGTTTCTCAAAAATAGAGAAACTCAAGTGTCTTTTTTCCTATACGGAATAAATGGCCTTTTGGTTGGAATTTCTTCACAACCATCCATCATATTACAACCTCTATATGCATTTTTTGCAGCAAAAACACAGCTTCTTTTTACCTAAAAATTTGCAATTAATTTGCATGAAGGTAAATATATAGCTATACCAATCTATTCTCTAAAAAAATATACGCCTACCGATATCTGAACATTAGATTTCGTAACTCTATCTCCCCCTCACCAACGATCCTAAATTTGACTCCACAACTGATCCTGAATGAAACTCTTATAATAAATCCTAAATCAGTAAGCCTAAATCATATTCTAGTATTCAAATATTTTAGCAGTAGTATAGTATCAAGTAGTACAGTGAATAACATAATATGAATTATAAGAGGCATTATTTGTTTTCTTTTAGATACCTTAACATACTATTTTTAAATTCATTTACCAGTTTAGCTTCTTTAATTTCATTTGGCAAACTATTCCATAGCCTAGGACCAAGTGTTAAAACATCAGTGACTTTATGGATGTCAGTTCGATAATTCTCTTTCTTTCTGGTATTATAATTCTGAATAGACTTCATGTTTATGAACAAGTTGTCAAATGATCTTGGTAATAGTCCCTTATGATATTTGTACATAAATATACCCAGTTCTTTATTATGCAGATGGCATATATTAAGTAAATTGTACTTTTCGAACTATGGTTTGGTGTGGCAAAGATACGAACTATTATTTATAATTCTTACTGCTCTTTTTTGGAGCTTCACAAGTCTGCTTAAATTATACTTATTAGCAGAACCCCACAATATTATACCGTAGCTTAAATATGGTAAGATTAGCGTACAATACAACTGATACAGGCTTGTTTTTGGTAAAAAAAGTTTAAGTTTGTTTAGAACACCAATATTTCTAGAACACGTCTTACTAACATTATTAATATGTGACCTCCAAGTTAGATTGTCATCAAGTGTAATGCCCAGAAATTTAACATCATATACACGTGAAAGTTTGCTGCCATCCAGAAATACATTGTGGACATCAGTTATATTTTTTGTTTGATGAGGTGTTCCAATAAACATAAGATTTGTTTTACTGGCATTCAAGGATAACTTGTTACACTTAAACCAGTTAACAATCTCCTTCAACTCTTTATTCATATTGTCACAAAGCCTTTGAATATTATTATCAGAAAGAAAAACAGTTGTGTCATCTGCAAATAATATAAACGATAGAAGTTTGGATGTTCTGCTAATGTCATTCATATATATAATAAATAGTAATGGCCCCAAGATGGAGCCCTGTGGCACCCCACACTTCACACTGGTATAAGATGATTTTGCAGAATTAAAAGATACATATTGTTTACGGTTTGACAGATAGTTTTCAAACCAGTTATACGGTACACCACGAAAACCATAATGGTACAACTTTTGTAATAAGATGTCATGATCAATAGTATCAAAAGCCTTTGAAAGGTCCATGAAGATACTTGCAGTACACATATTATCATCAATAGCCTTGTTTGTATCTTTAATCAAGTCTAATACAGCCATATACGTAGAATGTTTATGACGAAACCCATATTGCCTATTGTACAGTAATTCTTTGGCATTTAAAAAATTACTACATCTTTCATGAACAATTCTTTCAAGAATTTTAGAAAAACAAGGCAACACAGATACTGGTCTATAATTACCAAATGATTGTGGGGAGTCTTTCTTATATATAGGTACAACCTTTGCTATTTTCAAAGCATCAGGAACGATTCCTTCTGTTAGTGATTTGTTAAAAATGATTTTCAATGGATATAAAATTTCAGTGGCAACCAATTTTACCACGTCAGACTTTATTAAATCATAACCTGGACTTTTTCTATTACCTAAGTTATTAATAATCTTCAGGATTTCATTTTCGTCGGTCGGTTTGAAAAAACAAGTAGAGTTGCAACTATTAGTTAGATACTCATCAAAATTTTTACCTTGGTGTTTTATAGAGGCAGCTAGTGTAGGTCCAATGCTGGCAAAGAATTCATTGAATTTGTTTGCTACTTTTGATGGATCATTATAAGTTTCATTGTCACTTACAAACTTGTGAGAAGATGTCTTGTTTGGACATCTGAGTACCGAATTCAGAATTTTCCACGTATTTCTCATATTATACCTTTCTTTGTCCAGTTGAGAACTGAAATAATTTTGTTTTGCCCTCCTCAATAAGGAGTTTAACTTGTTACGATACATCTTATATTTATGTACATTAGCATCAGTAGGTTTTTGGATATGTTTTTTGAACAACTTGTTCTTTCTACTGAATACATTTTAGTAGAGAATGTTATCCAAGGTGCCCTAGGCATCCTATTTTTGTATGAGATTTCTTAACTACCTTTTTGGAATACATTCATCAAATACCTCTTTAAATTTATCAATAAACATGTTGTATGATACATTGGCATCATGATTATATCACACACATTGTCCCAGTCAACCTTGCTAAGTTTATCTTTAAATGCATCAATGTTTTGTACACTCATATCCCTAATTTCGATGACAACATCATTGGTATTTTTACCATAAACACTTAAGTTTGTTGACACGAATATAGGAAGATGGTCACTTATATCAGTTAGAATAATGCCAGATGTTTGATTTGCATAATTGTTGGTAAAAAAGTTATCAATCAAAGTTGCTGATTTTCTAGTTATCCAAGTCGGTTTAGTTATACTAGGGTATAAAGAATATGATGTTATAACATCTACAAATTCACCAGTTGGTTTATGAACATCATCATTGAGTAGGTTTATATTAAAATCACCCATTATATATAGGAGCTTATTTTCCTGACCTGTTATTTTACATAATACAGCATCAATATATTTATTAAATTCATCAATATTTTGGTCAGGTGGTCTATATACTACACCAACTACAATGTTTTGCTAATTACTTTTTTCAATTTCTATAAAACAACGATTCAGTATACTTCAGATGATTTAGATCATTAATATCATGTCTAACATTATAAGCAATATTCTCATCAACATACATAGATACACCACCGCCTCTCTTGTCATTTCTATTACACAATTCGAGGTTATATCCTCTGAGATGATAGTAATCATGAGGCTTTTCTTTCAGCCAAGTTTCAACCAATCCAATTATTTGAAAGTTGACATCAATTTCTGACAGTAATTCTTTTAATACATCAAAGTTTTTAGTCAGACTTCTTACATTACTACAAAGTAATGATAAATTGCTGTTTTTATACCGGCTGTTTCTTTTAAGTTGTCTGTGGAAAAATATTGTGTGTTATTATTACAATCATTTACTTCAAATGCATCATTATTATCTAGAGGATTGTATTTCATGTTATCGAAATGAGATTTCATATATTCAGTATCAGCCGACATGTCCTCAAAACACCTATACAATTCAAGTTGGAATTCACGTTCATCAGTAAAATGATTAAAAGGCAGTGTCAAATTTTCATTACAGCTGGAGCAATGCCAATATTTTGTATAGTCATTGCTTCTGAATTCCTTTGCAGATAGGTCACTGCAACATTTGTGAACATCCTAAATTCTAAACCCTAAACTAAGGTATGCCCTTATCTCATATGCTAAACCCCAATCCCTAAACCAAGCCCAAACTAAGCCATTATCCCAAATGCTAAACCCTAGGCCCTAATCACTGAACCTAAACCAATCCCAAAGCTAATCATACACTGGACCAACACTAAATTCTACACCATAATCCATACACATCATCCTACATGGATTTTCCTTATCAAATCCTATAATAACATAATCCTTAACTGAAACCTAAACTCCTAAATGCTCAACCCATTCATTAACCTAATACAACACTGAACCTATACCGGCCAAGGAAAATAAATTCGGTAACTGGACCATATTTCGGCCCAGTCAAAACAAAGCCCCGACAACTTTGGACACTGCAAACCAATTTCCCGCTTATGGCCAGCTGGGACATCCTAATCCTTTAACCTAATCCTAAACTGAACACTTTTCCCCAATCTTAAATGTTCCTGCCATAAATCCAATTCTAAACTGCGTGGATACAAACCATAAACAAATATGCAACCCTTATCCCTAAACGTTGATTACATTGTATGATACGACTAAAACAGACAAGAGTAAAACTAAGCAAGCTAGCCGTCACATCTACAACAGGAAGCCAAACAAAAAATTATATTTCAAAACTTATGAAAAAAGTAGTGCTAACTTACTGCAAGTGCAAATGACTAATAGGTGTTGTCAAATGGCCTAGGTTTTACTTAAATTCTGATGTGCTCATCTATAAACACCCAAACAGGCCTAACTTATTGAAACCAACTATATTAAAGAGTGTATCAACGCTGAGCGGTATAAACATAGGCTTAGCTATATACTGTACACACTAAGTATAGTGCAAACTGTGTTGGAACCAATTTAGGGTGTTTCTCCTTAGTCTGAATGGTATATGATTAGTTAAGCAAAGTGCCACACTCGTACTCATGCGCAGTTCAACTTATGAATGTGGCACAGACAAGGGCGTAATTTGCTTCATGTGACTGAGTACTTTCTATGACTGTACATGGTGCATGGAATAGGGTCTTTTGGCGTGTGTTTGTGTTCAATCTAACCATGCATAACTAATAGAGTCAAGTTCAATTGTACAAAGTTGCCACGGTGCGTGCCTAACACAACGATTTGGGCTACTATTACTACCCTAGTGACCCTACTAATGGCATAATTCATTAATTGCATAGTAAAATTGGGCTCCTTTTCAACTTTGCATTGAGTGAAAGAAGTGGCAACTCTGAAGTCAAAACATTCACAATTCACTGACAATTCCAAGGCAATGTATACTACAATCAAAGTTAGTTTCAAGCAACAATACTACTGTGCTTTTTCTTCCTTTTATTATTATACTGACATTGTTGTTCACTGTAATACTAATAATAAATAAACGAAATAATATTTCTTTAGAATTTTAGTATCAAAACATTGCTCATTATGTAAAGCACAATCACTATTTAAAAAGTTTGATTTCTTACAAGGGCAGATAGTGAAAAAATTAATATCTGGAGAAAAATAAACAAGTTTACAATTTGACAGATCTGGAAGTTTTAAACTTTGCTTAAAGCCATGAATATATGAGGTTTTTTTTTAATTCTGTTATTATTTGCATGAAATGATATCAGAAGTATTTCTAATAACTTCCAGGAAGGTTTGTCTGTCATCAATTTTAAGCAAAAATAATGAGGTAAAATGCAAGAAACCATGCTAGCTCTCTTAGCCGTTTAACTTAAGAACCGCAAGACCTATGTACATGTAAATGCTATTATTGGCTTCCTTAAATCATGTCCTGTAAGATTAATTTATTAATATTAAAAAGAATACAGTGATTCGTTGTAGAAATGACGTAATAAATCTGATTAGCAATATATGAATACAATTTTGACTATATCGCCCTGCACTACAAGCATGTTGCACTCATCACCTGTGTATGTCTGCAATCATAGATTGAATACAATTACGCTATTTTCAAAAATACTAATCTTACAGGTACGAGTGATCAGCATGATTTGGTTCAATTCATAGGTACCATGTGAACGCTGTAGTGCAGGGCAACATAGTCAAAAATTGTATTCATCTATTACTATGGTTGTTAATCCGATTATAAAAATTACGTCACTTCTACAGGGAATTGTTTTAATAGTTAAATAGCTAAAACTGGAACAATATGGCTCCTGCTACCCTACTTGCCTTAAGGCTTGGCTGGAAGGTTAGGAGTTCTTACAATGCTTGTATCTCCCTTCCAATTGCCTTGAGCCTTTTGCTTGAACCTGGTCCTATCAGGATGCAAGCATGTGTCTGCCCAGACCAAATGGTTTAACAAACAATTGCCACCTATGGCCTATAGTTTGATCAGCTACCGCTAATGCATCACAAAATGTTTGTTTCATCACTTGTTTCAGACAATCTCAGCTACATTACTTGATAGCTCTTGATATTGGATTACAGCTAACATACATGTAGTTACATATTGTGATACACAAATTTTATAGGAGCACTTAGTTTGAATTGGCTACATACAGTCATGCTAAATATATAAGAATAACCTTTCACTACCATAAAGATTTGCCTAATTGGGCACTTGGGCCCCTTTGTCTTGGGGTAAATTTCATGTGCAAGTAGAGAGCTCCCTCCTCTGAAATCCCAACAAGGGACAGCACTTTTAGGTTATACCTAAAATTCCACTTATGTCAAGGGAGCCCATAGCACCATTAGGCGCACATTTAATGTATAATCTGTGTCATAATTATACCTCGTCTAATAGAGAAGGCTGTGTCCCTTTCAAAATCATACATGCTAAACTTTTATCAGTCATTATATGACATGGATGAATAACTGTGACACTATACATTGCACTCATTTTGGTGAATATTGGATAACCACCATACTCCAGGTACAAGACTAACCATCAAACGACATGGAATAACTATGACAATATACATTGCACACATGTTTGTGAAAATTGGACCTACCAGGGTAATACCATCCACACACCACGAGGGTGAGGGAGAGAGATTGAAAACCAATTTTTTACCTTGCTACTGTATAAATCTTTTATGCTGCAAATTAGCAGCACTTTTTGTCAATTTTCTTCATAAAAGTTGCTTGTTTTACAGGGGTTATTTTAGAAAATAAGAAAAATCAACCTACACAGAGTCCACACTTGGTTTTGAAAGAAGTTGTCAAGTGTTTAAAAATTCAAAAAACAAGAAATTAAGATATAGAAAGAAGCAAAGGCCACTACAAACAATTGAGTAACAATTTTGCTCATAGCCCTTGGGTTAAGAGACAAGAAAATGGAAATTCTTATCCCGTGTCCTGATACAAGAGCTGATGCTTGTGTGCTTGTCATCACAATTTAAGTCAAATTTATGCATACCAAAATGTATAAATTCACAATGAAAGATTACTACTTGTTGATTATCAAAGTAAGTTACACACCAGTATGGCTTTCCTTATCACGGTATTAAATCTTACAATATCAAATACATACCTGTGATTTATATTCCTGTGTGATTCCTGTCTTGTGATTCCTGTCTCCTCCCGATATATCCGTTGTCTTTCCGACACTAAGGTAGTAGTCAGTATGATGGGTGGGTCTCTTATGATATGAAATTGGGTTGGTATGCCAATATGTAGGCTCTGAATGGGGAAGACATCTAAATAACAATAAGATAGCAATAACCAATGACATGGCTTGCCGTAGCAAAGCAATGTCACCTGACGTACATTTAGATAGCAACACTACTATTAATAACTTATTGAAACTTTTCTTTCCAGTGACTACCTCAGAACAAAACATAACTGTACAAGTTCAGATTCACAATCTATCAATTTTACCATAGTTCATAACTACATGACTGTACATAGTATAGGCAGGCCATACAGCAATGTTTGAACCAATACATGTACATGTATAATACTCCCCCAATAAAAAGACCAGATCGCTATGAAACTACAACACTGAAAATCACACTGAAATCAACAATGAAAATTTACACAATAGAAAGCAGCACTGAAAGTAACACTGAAATAGTTATTTTGTTATTCTGTATGTAAATGACCATTTATCCAGCCACACTGAAAAATGATCCTTGGTCATTCATTAATTCCACTGAAAGTAACACTGAAATAGTTCTTTTGTTATTCTGTATGTAAATGACCATTTGTCCAGCCACACTGAAATATGATCCTTGGTCATTCATTAATTCCACTGAAAGTAACACTGAAATAGTTATTTTGTTATTCTGTATGTAAATGACCATTTATCCAGCCACACTGAAAAATGATCCTTGGTCATTCATTAATTCCACTGAAAGTAACACTGAAATAGTTCTTTTGTTATTCTGTATGTAAATGACCATTTGTCCAGCCACACTGAAAAATGATCCTTGGTTATTCATTAATTCCACTGAAACCATTTTATTGTTTTATTAGAATCAAAATATACTGAGAAACTTCTGAAAACAATTTCAGTGTTACTTTTTCTTCATTCTGGTAATTCTCAGCATTACTCTGTCATTTTCAGTTGTTCAGTGTCAAAAATCTGTGTGAAGCAAAGACTGTTCTTTTAAAACTTAATTTACACTTTGCAAACATCTCCTACAATTTTTCTCAATTTTGAAAAAGATCAGAGATTGAAAGTGAAACAACACTTATTGATTTTCTTGGGTATACAAGCTAATCCCATTGTTCTCTGAAAGGGAGAAAGCTATGAATAGGTTCCTTATATTTGCACCCGTCAAGATTTTTTGTTGGGGAGTATATACTACTGTTTGCTTGTTTATTTTTTTATCAGTACCTGTGGTATTCTTTACATGCAACCAAGTGATCCTTCTAAGAATGGAAACTATTCACATCGGCTAATTTGGAAGTAAGGGCCAAAAACATGCATTTTTATGGTGTTTAGATAGTCTATAGGAGATCATGTGCACTCATCACATATAATCTTACATTGAAATTACTCACAAACTACAGACCCTATAGATCACAGCAAAAAGGAAAGGAAAAGGCGAGTTATGGGAAGGCGAGTTGATTTTCAAGATGAAGTTGGTGGACAAGGGTGTAAGGCATAATTGATGCACAAGTATATGACCAAAATGTTAACCAATTTTACAAGAGAATGCCCCCTCAATGCCCCCACAAGAAAAAATCCCTGGCGCCGCCACTGGTTGTTAAACTGTTTTCACCATCCAACTTGGTCTTTTCTTGTCTAAACTTGTCAGATTTTCACCTTGTTCACTAACTCTTCTTTGCCCAATACATGCACTAACCCTCCTTTTGCCTCTTTAACTCCACGTTGTCAACTCGCCTTCCACTAACTCACCTTTCCCCCTTGTCCACTAACTCGCCTTTTGCCCTTGTCCACTAACTCTTGGTAACTCGCCTATGCCATAACTTGCCATATACTCATAACAAATTATGGACCAATTAGGTAAACAAACAAGCAAACAAATAATTATGCACAGTTTTTGCACACACCAATGTGTAACAAACTGGATCAACTTCATTCACTGTATATACATGTATAAAAATACAGTTTGTTTAATAGTAATATTAAACATACTGTATTTTTCACTAATACATATTATAATTGATTTTTTTTTTTGATTTTTGATTTTAAGATCTTTATATAAATGAAATTATTTTTGAACATGGCATTTTGCTCCTTTCTTGATATCACTGACAGGCCCAAACCATTACACTTAAGATAAATTGAAGATATAAAATGTTATTCACAGTCATGGGAACCAAGGTTAAAATTGTTTGTGTTCGATTTAATAATAATCTGTGAAGCAGTAATTATTGGCTGCAAATAGTGAATGCTACATATAATCAAATACATATTATTATGACTTGTGTATGCTTTGCTATTTAAAAGAATCTAAAAAGTTAACACACTTTTCAGGGTTCAATTTGTCAGTTAATATCTGACACAATACTGATTACTATTTTGTGACAGAGTATGAACATACAATACACTGCTCTTTAATACGGTCTAGTGATCGCTTGTTAACAGTTGTGACGCTATTCCATGATAATCACCAGAACCATGTTTTCAAAAATTTTGCACGAAAATTGAAACAGACACTACAAATAAATGAAAATTAAGATTAATTCCATTGTCTTATGATTCCTAGAAGACAGGAAACTCATACAATGCAAAGGAATGCCAGCTTGTACAAACTGTTTCAGTTTTCACTCAGTGCAGATTACCTTTTTTTATTATTTAGATCAATCAAAATCTGAAATCTATTCTATAAAAGTAAATACGAAGAAAAAAAAAAAAATATCATAATCAAAGTAAACAACTGACCATGTAGGATTCAAACCCGATGCGGACAAAATTGCCCGTTTAATTATTGGTAGGCGCTCTACCAATGGAGCTATTTAATGTAACTCTACTTGTTTGCGATAATTTAGACCATATCAATGTATGAATTTTAAGTTTACGTCTTCAAAACTTTATTCCTTGCTTTTAGATTATAAAAATGTTGGCAATAGGAAAATCACAACGGTATTCAATAGTATTCTGACAAAATGAGACTCTATTTTGTGTGTTAAGTGAAAAACGAGCGTATGCAAAGGTAGATATAGAAAGGACAGGACAGTAGTACTGTCACTTGTGTGCTTGCACGGTTCATTTACTACAGTCAATATAGACATTTGCAATGAAAGATGCGTTTGACGGTATGCAGACACAATAAAGATTTTAATACTTGGGGTCTTTTTATCTTTTCAGTTTCTGTAAGTCTATTGTTCAGATACTGAAAACGCAAGTGATTCAGTAAGTTTACTGTAATCTGACTTCATTGTTAACTTTGAAGTACCAATCAGCTTATTTCAATAGAGGCAAGATGGCTATGTCAATAAAAGCGGGAGAGACAAGACCGATGTTTTTAATGGTCTAGCGCCCTCTCGTCTTTGCATTGCTAAATTGATCTACATTAAATTTAACAAAATGCATGCCAATCCGAATGATAATGTCCACTTTTTTTTCTGTAAAAACGTTGAAAATAAGCCCTTAAATCACAAAAGGTCCGCTTATGAGCCTGTCGCGCCCCAATGCACTTGTGCAGGGCCACAGTGTCGCCTTTCCCTCGTATCAATGTCTATCTCCCTATTTTGCTTCCTCCTGCCCCCCCCCGTTATCAGTCTCCCCATTCCTTCCCCAGTCCCTACTCTCTCCTCTCGAGCCTTCTCTTTCTAGTCTTTCCGTCTCTCCCTCTCCTCTCTTTCTTCCTCACCCCCTCCCACTCTCACTTGTTCAGTCTCAAGTATCTCACTCCCTCCCCCTCCCTTGCGAAATTTATCAGTATGATCCATGACTGAAAATAAGCTCTGGAAATTCGAAAATAAACATTTAAAATAAACCCGAGTCTTGCATATAGGACCAACCAATTATCAGATTAGCTTGCCATTGGTACGAATGAATAGAATACATTATCTTTGCTCCACTGCAATTCTTTTGTATTGCATTTCAATATAAAACATGATTACCAAATCACCACTTGTACGCGCCTCATTGGGAGATATTTGACTATGGGTCGGTTCATAGTGAATATTCGAAGGCGAATATTCGGCTTCGAATACTTTTTGTGACGTCAAAATATATACGACAACGAATAAAATATGATGACACGCCGAGTTGAATCGGATTAAATATCGCGCAACTGATAGCGAGATACTATTGATTTATATGAAAGGCTCGAGGTCACCTGAATATAGTTCGACGAACGATGATTTCAAAAATCCCCAATGAAAATTAACCTACCCAGTTGTCAAATACGCCTGGATAGTTCCAAAATGGCTGATAACGAACTGAAAGAAAATGTTATGGGCGCACACCACTAAATAATCTTCCCATTGAAATACGTGTAAAAACACCGGTTTTCTTTGCTCATTTTGAGGCCTTTTGGGCTCGTTTAAAAATTTTTTATGATCACCAGTCGATTGTAAATCCACCTTGTTTTCCCGCTACGAGGCCACGAACAGCGCCCTCACTGTTTTTGACATGCTCTCAAGACTGCAAACCCGATTCTGCCATTTTTTAATTCTCGGACCTATTTTCTCAATAATTATAAAAATGCGACTTTTTTGGTGGCTCAAATTTATGTATAGGCTTTCCACTTTTATTTAAGCTACAATTCGCCACTCTTAAGTAATAAGTCTAAAGACCAGCCCAAAATACCTCAAATAGTTTCTGTATTTTACCGGAACTCATTAATAGCATTCCAATGCTGTAGTGATGGTAAGTAATGTTTTATGCAAATAATATGATATTTAGGCTTACAAACATAACCTAAATGTACAAGTGAATGTTTCCAGATTAACGTAGCTCTATTTAAATCGACTGATGCAGAAAAAAGTCTAACTCCAAATTCAGATTTATGCCTCCACCCCGGTTTTACATAAATAATGTTTGGCCCCAGTTCTATAGGTCCCCATATGCATCTGCCCCTGGCAGAGGATGTGTGAGGGTCTGGGGTGGTAAATCATTGGTTATTGATATAAAAATGCGTTTGCCATGGAGGTTCACCCATTTTTGTCATCTTTTCCGCACTAGCGGAATTCTTGACGTTTTTGGCACCTATAAACAATGTTATTTTGGGCGGAATAAAGATGTAATGCATTATTATCAGTGAAATTCATAATTATAATTAATAATTAAGTGGGCAAAATAAGTAACATGTAGGAATGGATATATATCGCTTTGCAATGAATATCTTCATAAACTATAATGCAGAACAACTAAAACCACGAGTGTTGGTACTCTATCATTGCGTGTTCTTTAAAAAAAAAATTCTTGTTTATTTCTAGAATTTGTGAATCAGACATTAAAACACACTTAGGCCCTAGCAATGTAGGCCTACACAAGTTCGGAACGAGACTTTTTATCTTTTGACGCGTATTTCGGTCGAATGCCAAAATTGATTGCTCAATGAATCATGAAATGAGAGCAATACTACTTTGATGATACCGATCTCAAGTGGATATCAGCCAATGAAAAAAGTATTCACCGGAAATATATTTGTGGGAGTTGAATTTTGTTGAACTCGACAGATATATATTTGGTGGGTCACCGTGGGTGGTCTCATATATACCACTTGTGAGGGCTGTCATATTTGTCGTCGCTTCAATCATATAATATTTATATATTTATTTATTTATTTATTTATTTATTTATTTATTTATTTATTTATTTATTTATTTATTTATTTATTTAATTATTTATGTATTTATTGACTTATTTATTGACTTATTTATTTATTTTTTACTTATTTATTTATCTATTGACTCATTAATTTCTTGATTTGTTTGCAGTTGAAACCTGCAAGAAGGTATGGGTCAACCTACGCACCGAGTTACAGGCAGGTCGTAAATGCCCTAAAAGCAAATCTTTTGACTCCTATTCAGGTCAGGGGCGTAACCAGACCTGACCTTCCGAGGGCAAAATTAAAAAATTCCCAATTTCTGATCAAAAGTTTTAGTATTATGTTCGAGGGATAGCTCGTTTGCCGCGAAGCGTTAAACGGGTGGAGTTGGTGGGGTCCAGAAACCCAGGCGGGGGTCAAGGGCAGGCGCAGTAGCAAGCGGGGGACAGGGTGGGCCGAAGTCCATGGGCCCGAGGCTCAGGGGCCCCGAGCACAAAAGCGAAAATTAAATAAGGGCTGATAATGGAGAGCAGGACCGGATTTTTATACCATTGGGACAGATGGGCCCGGGTCCATGGCAATTTTGGGCCCCAAAATCAAAAAATTGTAAAATTTTCGGCGCTTCGCGCGCATTCAAAAAATTGAATTGAACAAAATATGTTAGTCCCCCCCTTTGTCCCCCTTTACCGTTAAACCAAAACTTGGCCACTGACTTAAATGCACATGCCTTCCTCGGCACGTGAGTTCGGGGCCTCCAAATTTTAGCCTGGACCAGGGCCCATAAGGTAGGCTAAATCCCGCCCTGGTTAAAAGGGCCCATACTGCTCCTTGTCCATGGGCCCCTGATGCTCTTGCTACGCCCCTGGTCAAGGGGGCTGAGCGCCATGAAGCTCCTGGTTTTTGGCATATTAGAAAATATCAGTGTTTCAGAGTACAAATTTCACAATGAAAGTAGTAGGCCTATAGATCTTTTCTCTTCTCCCTTGAGTCCCTTCCCTTTTCTCTTCTCCTTCCCCTTTTCTTCCCTCTTTTTCTTTTCTTCTTTCCCCTTCTCTTCCTTCTTTCTTTCCTTTTTTCTCTTCTCCTTCCACTTTTTCTCTTCTTTCCCTTTCTCTTCCCTCTTTTCTCCCTTTCCCCTTTTCCCTTCCCAATTGTTGACTCTTCTTCCAGGTTTTTTGTGTCCAGGGGCAGCTTGCACCCCCCGGCCCCCACTTGTCACGCCACTGCTCCCATTTAGACCCATTTATACAGACATTAAATCATGACAATATTTCAATGGAGTTTACCTATTATGATTTTATTAACTTCGTTAAAGAAATTCTCTAAATTTTGCTTACCTTGGTCAACGGGCAATACAGTCGGGCAACGCTGTAGAAATATATCTTTCTCCAGTTCATAGTTTTTTATTCGAAGCCGCATATATTTTGACGCCCAAAACGTATTCACTTTGAACCGGCCTTATTTCAGACGCTCGTTTCATCGCCAATATGAAAGACTTTTGCTTATAACTTTTCAACATGGTTAGTATATATTTCAATGCAAGACTATTTTTACGAGCCACTTACGTCTAGGCGTAAGTGCATATACACCAAACACAAGTCAATTGAAGCCGTACAATTTACCGTGAATTTAGGACCGTAAAATTTAGACTCTTCTTTTATTTGTCTTTTAGCACCCAACCGCACATCGCAAGGTTTTATGTATATATAACTTACCAAAACGAAAACTGAAATTCACGAGTTTCATATTTTCAGTAACTAACAAAAGGCTAGAATAAAAGATTGGTCACACTGGGAGACTACCACTTCAGAATAACAATGACTTTCAAAAACGGATACGGAAACAGAAACTGAAAAGATAAAACGACGGTATGTCTTTATTCTGTTTAGAGGGTTGCATACCGTGTATTTGTCTATTTCTGTCCAGTTTTGGAATCTAATTTGTGAAGAACAGGTCTGAATACCGTGGTTCTCTACTCAATAGAGGCCGTCAGCCTTTCGCCATCTTGTGGGTACAAATGATACACGTGTTCATGCGTCGGACACTACGCGCAAGGCGCAGCTTGCCACACAGCTGTTATCACGCATCGACAAGGTGATTTTGCTGTTCACGCGTGGAGATTATAAGAACGATCATCGCAGCGTGTACCCACAAGATGGCGGCATATGACGTCATGCTGACGGCCTCTATAAGCCAATCATTATTGCATAAAACAAGTGGATTAGTTTTAAACACTCTTTATTCGTTTATAAAGAATCTAGGTGCACGTAGAATTATAACACTTCAATAGCTCAGTGGATAAGGCGACTGGCAGTTAACGGAAGGGCTTGGGTTCAATTCCCTGCAATTTTTTAATTTTTTAATTTTTAATTTTTTTTGTGTCTATGAATACAAATTAAATTGAATGCTTCATTTTTGTACTGAACATTTGAATTTATATTCATTCTACATATAGTATATTTTTCCAATAAACAAAACAAAAACCAACAACACATACACATACGTATATAAACCAAAGAAACGAATCAACTGAGCTAAAATATAGCTGTGTTATCTTTAGTATTTGATACGGCAATCTTCTTTCTCTTTTATATTTTCATGTAGTCTCTTGTCCATAGATTCAATAGTTTTGTTGATATGCTTTAATGGAATTGAAAACAAAGTTACTGCAACATGGCCTGTAACATGTTGTAATGATAGATGCAATTAATGAATATGGGATGGATGGACTAAAGGTCAAACAACAGTACCACATACATTATACACAAACATACAAACAAATCCATCAAAGAACACAAGAACACGATTACATCTCCTTCACCCCCCCCCCCCACACACACACGTATTGGTGCACATACACATATGGTCGAATCCAACCAAAAGTGTCCACGAGCCAAAAATAAAAGTCCGAAATAAAAATGTCTCCACATTTTTTTCCTTTTGCCCATTGATTGATGACATATTGGCCTTATAGGAACCAAAAGTGCCATTACTAATCTTGAAAAATAAATCCAGGACGTGTGATAGTAAATGTGATATCAAAACCCAATGTTACCTACGAATACCACTAGGATGCTTTCACTATCGCAATACTAATCAACCTAAAACAAATGGAATATTCCCATTAACGCTTTTTTTTTTTATTTTAGACCACATGGTGTCAGGAAAATGCTAGCTCAACCAGAAAATATTTGTTTTTATTTTTATAACGCGATCAATATGATCTTAGTCAATTTATGCTAGTTTATTTTTGAAAATGAAGTTTAGGTCAGTTTCTGTATTTCATTTATCAAAGGAGTATGAATCAATTTACACATTGTATAAGAACGAGTATGATGTATGTTTTCAAGAATATTAGGAATTATACGCATACACCTAACGCTTTATACAATGAAAAGGTGAAGAAACCCGGGTATTCGTAGGTAACATGAGCGATTTAACAATATCTATATTGAGTTTATAGGTTTAAATTTTGCTATTATGGTAATGAATTAATAAAATGGTAGTTTTAGATCTCTTTCAGATGGTGCGTCCAAATGAATAAATGCTATTACCTTAGATCAAAAAATTTTTGATGCTTTTAGCAAGATTTTGACCACTTCATTTTGATATACAAGTAGTTAATCAGCAATTTTACATAATAAATAATTGTTGAATGAATCCGTATATGGGTAATAATAGTGTCCTGGGGTACCGCTTAAAGTTTTTGACAATTAATTTCCATTGGTAGGGACACTTCATTACACATGTCATGTATTATGCTGTATTCGTAAGTAACATTTCAGTATTTGTAGGTAAGAATTAGACTTTTGGTGGATATCGTAATCAAAACTTCATTTTATAAAGCACTTTGAATGTATTATTTTCTTTATAATGCGTTTATTGATACTTTAGACCCTATCATGTATTAATAATGTCGGTTCACAGCGGTTGAAAGAGGATTGAAGTAAGAAACAAAGGCACTAAAGTGACTTTAATTTGCTTAATTGCACACAAATCGCTTAAAACCGTTATTGCAGACTTGTGAAGTCTATCTTGGAGTCAGTTACGTCTTGTGGCCTTTCGTTTGAGGGTAACTACAATTAGCTTTATACCAGGGTCCATCAATGTGTTGTCTAGATCATGAGACAATGAGAACAGTCGTTTTTTCCATGGTATTCGTAGGTAACCTTAGCGAAAACGTCAAAAGTTACCTTCGAATAAATCAATTTGGACACAAATTACTCAGAAACCAGAAGGTCGGTATAACATTTAAAATGAAGCACACATGACAGTTGACAAATCCAAGTATTTATCCCCTTCTGATCTTCTTTGAATCTGATTTTTCTTTCAAATGAGCAGACCGTCGTCTATTTCAGTACATATTTTTCACCAATTAAGTCGTATTCAGTTTTGCATGGTGGGCATGTATGTGAATTCGCAACTTTCATTGACATATGATTTGATAGCAAACATACAGGCCTTCGTTATGTACCAATATGGGCATCGGCATGAATGGTGGTGTTTCACAATACTGTCATGATGTCAAAGTGTATTCGTAGGTAACATTCGGTTACCGCAATTTACCTACGAATAGTTGCTTTTATTGTTGACATCTCAGAAATATTTAAACGCAGGTTATTGAAACTTGGTAGAAATAAAGAGTGTATTACCCTGCACCTATTGCTTAACTGTTGTTTACTATTCTCTCACTTTGTGGAAATGGCACAGCTTTTAACATGTATTCGGAGGTAATGCATATTTTTACCAAACCTACCTTTGTGCCATTTAGAATTTCTGGCAGCTAAACACAATAATAAAGATGTCCGAATGCAATGCATTTCAGTATTGGACATATCAAAGCTTGTATCAATTACGAATTTATTAGTGATTTCCATTTTTTAAAGATATATCTAATGCTATGAAAAATTGTATTCGTAGGTAATGTAAAAAAATACCACTCAAAAAAATTATCACAAAAATTCATAATTATGTACAAATATGTGAAAAATTGAACAGGCAATCTTTGAATACACACCTTTCAGGAAATCAATTTAGATTCAATCCAATGACTTCTTTTCATAACTGATTTAGATGTTTTTAAAAATACCTTAAGAAATATTTTGAAAAAATGGGTAAAAATAGCATGTTTTGGGGTCTCTGTGTCTAAGTTTTTCACAAAGGGGTCTTATTATATATGGGCGAAGCGTATAATCAAAGCGAATAAACACAATACAAAAACGAATGCCAATTGATTAATACTTTTAAGTTATGGCCCTGAACATGCCGTGTACACTTTTCGTTGGATTCGACCATATACGCACATGTGAATACATGACGATTATGCGAGAATTCACCAATATGCATTTACATTTTTTGCTGTCTACCAAAGACGATATATTTGATATAACGATGTAAACCATGAACTTTTAGATAAAGGATATCTATGAATAAAAAGTGACCGCACCCTTAGACCATCACCAGCAATATTAATTGTCGGTTATGAGTTAAAGGGTAATACCTTTGTGACTCTTCATGTAAAATTTCATGAGAATCGGACTTACGGTAAGAACAATATAGCTATAAAACCTGTAAAATATACTAAACATGTTTTAACATAGTTAAAACTATCTACTGAAGACGAAATAATGATTTTTTTGTGAATTTTGTCTATTCTTTAACTTCAAAAACATTTATTTCATTTTGTCATGTTCTGTTTCTCTGATCATACTTTTAATTAATTGCATTTATAATATTTCATTTACATGTAAAAGGTAAAATGAACATTTCTTGGACGTACAACACTTATGATGTAAATTACATATATATGACGTTATATGAGCTACTTTAGTTGAATTGTATGAACTTCAAATTAAAGGCTGCATGCATATAAATTGACCATTCCCTTACACTAGTAACACCAAAACAATTTTGGGTTTGGCATTATGGAAAAGACAGTTAAATTGTTAGTCTTGATGTAAAATTTTATATAAATCGGACGAAGAATAAAAAAACTATAGCTATAAAACATGTGTCATTATGCAATTCCGGGTAGCCTTAGAGACAACCCTGGACAAAAGGGTTGGAATGAAATAAGTACGGTATTGCAGATGAGCCCCTGTACCCCCAATTAATGTTGAATCATGACATTTTGTTCATGTGCGCTCAGTAGTACCCAACATTGATTGGTGGGGCCGGGGAGGTATTGGGGGTGAGGGTAATGTTTAGACTTGACACTAAAGAAGGCGCCTTTTCATCACTCTAAAAATAACGAAAATATGGTCATTACAATGTGCACATTCTATTTTGTCTAGCATTGTAGTTTTCATTTTAGCTTTATCTAATATGTTGGCTCAGAATTGAATGTATACCAAACATGTAATATTTCCAAAACCTCCATGATTGTAGATAAATTTCAAAAATAAACCTTTAAACTGATTAAAACAGGGGCTCCGTTCTTTTTAATATTTGTACATTAGTAAATCGAGAGCTAAAATGATAAAAAAAGTTATGGCTAGGTATCTGAATCATATTTAATTCAACTAAACAGCACAAGTTTGATGTTTTTTTATTTTTGGGTTTTTTTTTATTCCAAAGGTGGTTTGAACAATCTGTGTATGTACCTTGACAACTTTATTGCATATTATCATACAAAAATCTTCCCCAATATTTCAGTCAAGTGCAAAGTTTACAAAAAAAAACACCCTTGCCCGAACCCTTGTTATCTTACAACTACTATTTTCTTTTCAATAAGAACATTGTATATTTAGGGATACATTTTGAGGAGGAAAATTAGAAACCTTTTATTTCAAGTACTACTGCATGCATAACTATCAAGTAATTACCATCAATACCATGATTGCAAACTACACTAAAATTGTTCATGTGACATTTGTTTGATAATTAACAATGATTGCCATACAACAGTGGTGTTGTGTTCACTTATTTCTTTATTCACAGTCAAATTTAACTTCAGGTGAGTGGAAGTGTGTGTGGTATTATAAATCCATAATTATTATGAAAATGGGTGGATACATACATGTAGGTCATTCTTAGTTTCATTACTGATCGGATCCGATTTGAAACTGGTCGGGATGCGGTTAACAGAAGATGGGATCAGCCGGTCAGGTGATCACAAAAAATTCGGTTCAAATCGTTGAATCGGGTGGGTTTGTTCCAAATTGTTCGGGACAGGTCGGGTCGGGTTGGTATTATTCGGGGAATGCCAGGATCGGGGTGGAAAAAAATCTTGCCCTGCAGGGCATTAGTGGGTAAAGGACCAACTGGTTGAGGATGAAGTGGCAAAAAATAAATGTTACGTTGACCAAAAAAAAATTGGGCCCAAAAAAAACATTTTTTTAAATTTTCTCCAAAAATGAGCATTTTGGCCAAAATTTGACCTCACAGATGAACTCATCAAGTCTTTGGCATTCTAAATATGTATACTTTTATATACTTTAGACCAACAATTTAGCAGTTATGAGGCCCCAAAGTTCCCATAATTCCAGGTTTAAGACAAACCCTTCAGTCCCCATATATGTGGGACGGCCTGTGGGACGTATTTGTGCCAATATCATTAAGGGTTGCGCAAAAAGAATGTGTACCGGGTGGTGAATTATAGGGGGGCAAAAGAGTTTTGCCAGGCAAAAAAAAGTGGGGGCAAAAACAATTTTAGGCATGGATATTTGGGCACCGTTTTTGTCCTATAAGAAGCATAGAAACATGTTAGGAAACGTTCAAATATGCAAATTTTCTGCTTGCATTTTGAAAGGGGGCCAAAGACTTTTTGACGTGTCAAAAGGGGCTGCATATTTTGGCCCAGTCAAGGAAACAAAAAACAACAACTATATGCTGAATCCTAATCCCTTAACCTAATCCTAAACTGAACACTTATTCCAAATCCTAAAACCAGCCCAAATCTCTATAAAATTAAATCCTGAACTGCATGGATATGAACCCTAATCAAGCATGCAACCCTATTCCCTAAACTGTGATTACATCTGAAAATGCATATGATAGGGGACGCACCATTAGATATTATCTGGGGGGGTTAGGGAGTAAGGGCCAGGCAAAAAAAATCACTGCCTTTGGCGGCAATTTTTCGCGCTGAAGTGGCGAAGTTGTCTTTTTCCAATTTTAATGTAGGCCTATACCTTTATACAGAGTTGGGTAGGGAATTTTTTTCACGCATCAGCGAGGCAAAAAACAAATTTTGTCTCACTAGCGGGCAATGTTTTTTTTCTCCAAAAAACTCCCTAACCCCCCGATAATATCTAATGGTGCATCCCTAATACAGACAAGAGTAAAACTGAGCAAGCTGGCTGTGAGAGTTACAACAAACAGCCCCATAAAAAGCTAACTTTGTAAAAATGCACAAGTAAAGCAAACTTACTAGAATGTGTCACTTCGAAGTGGTATATATTCCAAACAGGCTTTATTCAACTCCAATTAGGCAAGCTATGAAGTGCAAGTAGCAGAAATTAGAGACAGGAGTGAGTAATGCACAAGTAAAGCAAACTTAATGCACCTGATAGTGTCACATCCAAAAAGGTGAGATATAAATATGAAGTCCAAGTAGCACAAATCAGAGACAAGAGCTGTCTATAATTATGCACAAATTGACTGGTATAAACTTAACTAGGATAGCGAACAAATCAACTCTGAGCAGGATTCCACATAGGCTTTTAGCTTTATACTGTATACAAGTAGCATGCACTATGTTGGAACCAGCTACATGTAGGCGTGTCATTTCCTTCTGTACATTGTTCCCCATTGGTCTAGCTATTAAAGTATCACAAACATAGATTCACCAATAGAGATGGTATATACAAAGGGCGTGTCCTGCTTCATGTGACTAGATAGGCTAAATGTAGGCTTAAAGGGATTAGGGTAATTAGATTATGTGACTAGATAGGCTAAATGTAGGCTTAAAGGGAATAGGGTAATTTAGTGTGTCAGCTAGAGTGGCCAATACACTAATATAGGCTACTATTGACTAATTCACATAAACATAGATCCACCAATAGAGATGGTATATACAAGGGGTGTGTCCTGCTTCATGTGACTGGATAGGCTGTAGGCTTAAAGGGAATAGGGTTATATAGTGTGTCAGCTAGAGTGGCTAATACACTAACATGGGCTACTATTGACTAATTCACACAAACATAGATTCACCAAGAGATGGTATATACAAGGGCGTGTCCTGCTTCATGTGACTAGATAGGCTAAATGTAGGCTTAAAGGAATAGGGTAATTTAGTGTGTCAGCTAGAGTGGCTAATACACTAATATAGGCTACTATTGACTAATTCACACAAACATAGATCCACCAATAGAGATGGTATATACAAGGGGTGTGTCCTGCTTTATGTGACTAGATAGGCTAAATGTAGGCTTAAAGGGAATAGGGTAATTTAGTGTGTCAGCTAGAGTGGCTAATACACTAATATAGGCTACTATTGACTAATTCACACAAACATAGATCCACCAATAGAGATGGTATATACAAGGGGTGTGTCCTGCTTCATGTGACTGGATAGGCTGTAGGCTTAAAGGGAATAGGGTAATATAGTGTGTCAGCTAGAGTGGGTAATACACTAACATGGGCTACTATTGACTAATTCACACAAACATAGATTCACCAATAGAGATGGTATATACAAGGGGTGTGTCCTGCTTCATGTGACTAGATAGGCTAAATGTAGGCTTAAAGGGAATAGGGTAATATAGTGTGTCAGCTAGAGTGGCTATTACTACTAATATAGGCTACTATTGACTAATTCACACAAACATAGATCCACCAATAGAGATGGTATATACAAGGGGCGTGTCCTGCTTCATGTGACTAGATAGGCTAAATGTAGGCTTAAAGGGAATAGGGTAATTAGATTATGTGACTAGATAGGCTAAATGTAGGCTTAAAGGGAATAGGGTAATTAGATTATGTGACTAGATAGGCTAAATGTAGGCTTAAAGGGAATAGGGTAATTTAGTGTGTCAGCTAGAGTGGCTAATACACTAATATAGGCTACTATTGACTAATTCACACAAACATAGATCCACCAATAGAGATGGTATATACAAGGGGCGTGTCCTGCTTCATGTGACTAGATAGGCTAAATGTAGGCTTAAAGGGAATAGGGTAATTAGATTATGTGACTAGATAGGCTAAATGTAGGCTTAAAGGGAATAGGGTAATTTAGTGTGTCAGCTAGAGTGGCTAATACACTAATATAGGCTACTATTGACTAATTCACACAAACATAGATCCACCAATAGAGATGGTATATACAAGGGGCGTGTCCTGCTTCATGTGACTAGATAGGCTAAATGTAGGCTTAAAGGGAATAGGGTAATTAGATTATGTGACTAGATAGGCTAAATGTAGGCTTAAAGGGAATAGGGTAATTTAGTGTGTCAGCTAGAGTGGCTAATACACTAATATAGGCTACTATTGACTAATTCACACAAACATAGATCCACCAATAGAGATGGACACACCCCTTTACATGTGACTAGATAGGCTAAATGTAGGCTTAAAGGGAATAGGGTAATTTAGTGTGTCAGCTAGAGTGGCTATTACACTAATATAGGCTACTATTGACTAATTCACATAAACATAGATCCACCAATAGAGATGGTATATACAAGGGGCGTGTCCTGCTTCATGTGACTAGATAGGCTAAATGTAGGCTTAAAGGGAATAGGGTAATTAGATTATGTGACTAGATAGGCTAAATGTAGGCTTAAAGGGAATAGGGTAATTTAGTGTGTCAGCTAGAGTGGCTATTACACTAATATGGGCTACTATTGACTAATTCACATAAACATAGATCCACCAATAGAGATGGTATATACAAGGGGCGTGTCCTGCTTCATGTGACTAGATAGGCTAAATGTAGGCTTAAAGGGAATAGGGTAATTAGATTATGTGACTAGATAGGCTAAATGTAGGCTTAAAAGGAATAGGGTAATTTAGTGTGTCAGCTAGAGTGGCTATTACACTAATATGGGCTACTATTGACTAATTCACACAAACATAGATCCACCAATAGAGATGGTATATACAAGGGGTGTGTCCTGCTTCATGTGACTAGATAGGCTAAATGTAGGCTTAAAGGGAATAGGGTAATTAGATTATGTGACTAGATAGGCTAAATGTAGGCTTAAAGGGAATAGGGTAATTTAGTGTGTCAGCTAGAGTGGCTATTACACTAATATAGGCTACTATTGACTAATTCACATAAACATAGATCCACCAATAGAGATGGTATATACAAGGGGCGTGTCCTGCTTCATGTGACTAGATAGGCTAAATGTAGGCTTAAAGGGAATAGGGTAATTAGATTATGTGACTAGATAGGCTAAATGTAGGCTTAAAGGGAATAGGGTAATTTAGTGTGTCAGCTAGAGTGGCTAATACACTAATATAGGCTACTATTGACTAATTCACATAAACATAGATCCACCAATAGAGATGGTATATACAAGGGGCGTGTCCTGCTTCATGTGACTAGATAGGCTAAATGTAGGCTTAAAGGGAATAGGGTAATTAGATTATGTGACTAGATAGGCTAAATGTAGGCTTAAAGGGAATAGGGTAATTTAGTGTGTCAGCTAGAGTGGCTATTACACTAATATAGGCTACTATTGACTAATTCACATAAACATAGATCCACCAATAGAGATGGTATATACAAGGGGTGTGTCCTGCTTTATGTGACTAGATAGGCTAAATGTAGGCTTAAAGGGAATAGGGTAATTTAGTGTGTCAGCTAGAGTGGCTATTACACTAATATAGGCTACTATTGACTAATTCACATAAACATAGATCCACCAATAGAGATGGTATATACAAGGGGCGTGTCCTGCTTCATGTGACTAGATAGGCTAAATGTAGGCTTAAAGGGAATAGGGTAATTAGATTATGTGACTAGATAGGCTAAATGTAGGCTTAAAGGGAATAGGGTAATTTAGTGTGTCAGCTAGAGTGGCTATTACACTAATATAGGCTACTATTGACTAATTCACATAAACATAGATCCACCAATAGAGATGGTATATACAAGGGGCGTGTCCTGCTTCATGTGACTAGATAGGCTAAATGTAGGCTTAAAGGGAATAGGGTAATTAGATTATGTGACTAGATAGGCTAAATGTAGGCTTAAAGGGAATAGGGTAATTTAGTGTGTCAGCTAGAGTGGCTAATACATGAATACACTAATATAGGCTACTATTGACTAATTCACACAAACATAGATTCACCAATAGAGATGGTATATACAAGGGGTGTGTCCTGCTTCATGTGACTGGATAGGCTGTAGGCTTAAAGGGAATAGGGTAATTTAGTGTGTCAGCTAGAGTGGCTAATACACTAATATAGGCTACTATTGACTAATTCACACAAACATAGATCCACCAATAGAGATGGTATATACAAGGGGTGTGTCCTGCTTCATGTGACTAGATAGGCTAAATGTAGGCTTAAAGGGAATAGGGTAATTTAGTGTGTCAGCTAGAGTGGCTAATACATGAATACACTAATATAGGCTACTATTGACTAATTCACACAAACATAGATTCACCAATAGAGATGGTATATACAAGGGGTGTGTCCTGCTTCATGAAGAAATCAACCGATTTGTTTTTCTGTCTGTCGACAAGACACATATTACAACAGAGTGGCCTATGAGGCACTGTAATACATGTAATTAAAGGGCATTTCGTGATCCACAGCCTCATCCCCCCACTTTTTTCAAAAAAAGTTGAGATTTTTATACCACTGGAAACCTCTGGCTACACAATGTTTATTTACCAAAAATTTCTTGCAGATTAATTTGTTTAGCAAAAATATCGTCAAATTTGAATTTTGTTCTGGTATACCAGAACGGAATTACAACAATGGCCTATGGAGCAGTGTAATATGCATAATCATATGCATAACTTGCAAACGCAAAATCGGAATCAACTCAAATCTTGGGAATAAGCTTTTTTCATGGATATCTACTGAAAAATGTCATAAAAAGAGGATGCTAGAATCACGAAATACTCCTTTATGCACAACTGATGAGTATTGTTGCTAGGTGATTATCTTCCACATTCAGTCGGTTTTTCAATAAATTGTTTTATACTTCCTGGTTGGATCATGTTTCAATATAAGGCAAAAAAATATGGCTGTGTTGCCTTCAGCGACTGACCCTAAATCGTGACAAATCAGGGTTGCAATTTTTTCATTTTTTTTAATGAGGATTTTTACAGATATGTTCAAAATATCAATGTTTTCCACTTTAAAATAAACGTTTTATTGAAAGACTAGGCTTAAATTGATTTAGAGAATAAAAGATAGGATTTTGTCTTTTGCCTATCAATATCGTGTCATAATGGATGGGCTGGCCAATATTTTGAGTAGTGGATGCGGCCCAGCCGGTATCCACTACGATAAAAATATTGGCCAGCCCATCCATTATGACACGATATTGGATAGGCAAAAGACAAAATCCTATCTTTTATTCTCATTCTTATTCAGTTTTAATGTAATTTTTGCGAGAAAAACTGCCTTTTTTCAGAAAAAAATTAAGTTACTTTTGTGAGGACATCCCGTTGTTTTAAATGAACAAAACCATCACGAACATCTAAGCCGCCGAATCGCGTTCTTAGTTCGCGCAAGACGTGTATTACTGTGACGCATTATCGCAGCGATCATTGAGGAGCAACAAGCGTGCCGCCGTTGCGATTGGCGTAGCGCCCTGACTAATATCACTATCAACTATTGTGAGATATTATACACCAGAAAACCAATCAAATTACGTGAATTCTTTACAAGACGCACCCATTGAATAAGAATATCTAACACAATTATCCAGTAGTCAAAATGTTCCCCATGGAAGAAGCATTATTTAATATTTTGGGAATTTAAAAAACTGAAGCTTTAAAAAAATCAATCGACCGAACGACCTGATTTTTACCATTTTAGGGTAACACAACAATTTGTTTTGGCCTAACATACGTTTTCTCATCACTAAACAATTCAAGGAGGCCATAGTAAAAGGGACCTAACTACTACTATTAATAATAGAGCTACAATTCAAGACTTCCGTCAGGTACGGTATTCGTATGTGTTTATATGATGGAAATAAAATTAATATGAATATGAATGAAAATTAATGTTTGACTAATTGTGTGTAGAGTGCATGAAAATTTGCACTATTACTAAATTTGATCATAATCAAGGTCAATATTGGTGTTAAACAGGAAAGGAAAACTTGGCAGCAATAAATGGCTTCGCTCCTGCAATACTGTAAAACCTCGTCTACAACTAGTACAAGCATATAGAGTGTTTTTGATGAAAGCTAAATTAATACAAAGCAGCCGTACATGTAAATATGCCAATACAATAGATTGGTCTTACAATAGTACTTGTTTGTATATGTGTGCATCGGTAATTTATTTGCTCAAACTCCATAATGTTAGAATTTTGTCGATGGATGGCACCTGGATTAATTTAGCTTTCATCAAAAGCACTCTATATTCTTGTAGGCGCAGTTTTACAGTATACCATTGGATCTCACAATTTGTGTTACGTGAATAGGCTGGCCTGGCGACAATTTTTTCTGAAACTGTCACAAAACACCCCTCCATTAACAATTGTGTTACGAGCATGACCGTCCATCCATCTTGAAATGTAGGGTGGGACAATCAGCCTGAATTGTCAAAAGTGGCTGAAAAGAACAAAGTAGAAATGTCGCGGTTTTTGACGCAAGGCGTCGATTGGGATGCCTCCACCATGAGGCGATTTAGGGGTGGTG
This sequence comes from Amphiura filiformis, assembly GCF_039555335.1. NCBI lineage: Eukaryota > Metazoa > Echinodermata > Ophiuroidea > Amphilepidida > Amphiuridae > Amphiura > Amphiura filiformis. The sequence goes on from NC_092631.1 coordinate 7,095,451, forward strand.
CAATAATTATGTGTACCCGGGGTCGTGAATTATAGGGGGCAAGGATTTTTGGCAGGCCAAAAGGGGGGGGGCAACATTGTTTGGCAGGTCGAAAGGGGGTCAAGCGATTTAGGTCGAAAGGGGGGGAAGCGATTTTTGGCACAGATATTTTGGGCATCGTTTCTATATTACGCCCTAAAAAGGTGTAGGAAAACATTATAGGAACACGTTCAAATATGCAAAGATTTTTTTAGCACGTCGAAAGGGGGGGGGGGACAAGCAATTTTTGGCAGACCACTTTGAGAATTCACCACCCCGGGGAACACATAATTATTCCCCCCCCCCCCCAGGATTGACGCCAATGGTTGGGATCGAGTGTAATTTTGCACAATTGGCAATATTGCGAGTTGCGCATATAGGATGTGTTAAGCTTCACAATCTGATTCCCAGTCAGGAATACATAATTAGATACCAAAATCATATATCACAAAGCGAGAAAATGTGTAAATTGAAGGCTTTTGTCAATTGGGATGACTGACAGTACACATACTTCTGATAATTGTGATGCGATCAAGCAAAATCAGTCGGAACTCGGAAATATTAAATTTTCAGTTTCTTATAGGATAGTAAAATGCATTTACAAAGCTGGATTTTGCAGAAACCCACATTGAAATTGAACAACCAGTTCCAAAGATATGAGCAGTTAAAGAGTTTCCAAAACAAGAGGAAAGAAAAGGAAATATTTGTTGTTTGGCTATATCTCAAAATCAATATTTCCGAGTTCCGACTGATTTTGCTTGATCGCATCACAATTATGACCCTCTATAACCCACCTCTAGTCGGGCAACCACAGAGCCTAATATAGGGTTCTATGGGGCACTGGATTTTGCTTTTTTTTTAATTTCTCAATATGGGATCAGTACACATACTTCAGATAATTAAGACCCTCTATAGCCCACCTCTATCATTAGGCCAGAATTGCATACTTGCTACTGTTAAACATCATAAACCCCAGGAGATTTATTTTCCCCATCTGAGAAAGGGGAAAGTGGAGCATCAGATGGTCGACGGCGTTGCAGAAAATTTGTGACTATACTGGAGGCACTTTATGGCATTATGTTAAGTTGACTGACAACATAATACATTTGTATACTCAGTGTTGTTTCACACTTGCCTAACATCGAGGTATGATTACATATGCAATTCCTCCTTGTCAAATATTGAGGGGCTATACCCCATTACCCCTATCTAATAATCACCAATACATATGGCATATAACTTGTGTACTTTTTGTTTATGATTGTTATTTGATGATCATTTTAAAACCAGCAAATTTGCGATTATACTCTGTCTCTATAATACCAGTAACATTTCCTCCTTTTAATATCAAAAATCATAGAATGCACACTGTACCATCGCGTGCAAAACAACCGATTAAGCCTACATCTAGCTTGTACAACTTCCTTTGAGCAAAGTTACTGTGAGCATAGGTCAATATAACTTTGTTCTGATTATTACCAGTTACAACAGACAGTCCCCAGGTAGGCCTATCAGTCAGTCATAGAGCTGTAGCCCTATATAGTAAGGTTACTAAGTATGCAGCTCTATATGGTCAGTCACAGTCATCATACCAAATTCAACAAAAGCTAAAAAATGCAAGAAGCTACCGTCTGCAATAGCTGCCAGGTGTCATATATTTAGATGTGCACAAGAATAGAATGCAGGAATTGTTATATATCTATAAGGCAGCTATTTCAGAAAGGGCTTCTTAGATTTCAACAGAGGGGCACTTCACACATCACTTCCAAAGTTGTCGCCCCCCAATTTTAGTGTTATATTCAGTCATGCTGAACACACCTAAAGCTGTCGCTAGAGATCAGTCAAGAAGAACAATGAAAAATCCCTAAGTATATTCATGACATAAATTCCGAAGAAAATTACAGCACCCTAAGTGAGATACTCATGTATCAACGGACCCAACCTTAAAAAAAAGACAATTAATTTACTTGTTTTTTGTACGCGGGTGATATACAATTTGCCCCCCCCATGGCCATGCAGATGGTATAATGTTCAATAACCTACTAGCTAGCTATCTGATTTGACCAGCAATGATCATGATGCAAAACATAGGCGTAGATTCCCCCCAATATTTTGCCAGAAGGGATGATCCATACAATCATCCCCTACCAATGTTGACACCTATATGTGGGTGTCTGACCAAATTAACCTCATATTTGGTCATTTTAGCCCCAAAAGTGCAAATTTTTGCGTGCTTCACAAGATTTTATTCCGCTTTTGCACCATATTTCATCATTTTGGCTTCAAAATGGCAAATTTTTCGCACGCTTTGCGCGCATTTGTACAATGAACATATTCTGTCACCAAAAATTCACTATACTTCAAGAAATTTTTTCCAACCCCATCCCCCCCCAATGTCAATAAGAAATCTACGCCACTGATGCAAAAGATAATTTGTAAAGCTACTTATACAGGAAGTTGTGATACAGTGGGTCCCAATAAAAATGTCCATCAGGAGGTAGGGCTCAAAATACAAAAACAAAATCTTAATTATAACAGAATTATGAAGTCCATTACCTATTGTAAAATTGCATCAGATTCGGTTCACTGATTTTGAAAATAAAGGCTGCAAGTATAATCATACAATAGCCTAACCCATTCCAAGTTTCTTCATAACACCATCATTCCCAAAGGAAAAAAAATCTTACTTGGTGTATACAAGTTAAAATCATTCATAAATCCAATGGTTTTTCAAAAATCAGTAACATTTTGATACGATTTACTGATCTGATTTCTTTGACAAAATGTTGGTGCATAAATGTCGGTTTCCCAATTTCTTTCCAATTTTACTTAGAATAAAGTTAGACATTCAAATATTTAATTTCAAAAAACAAAATATACCTTATTTAAATAAAAGGTGCAATTTTGTCCTAAAATTAAGATCCTTTTTATAGTTCCCATATAATCCCCCATCAAACTTACATGTTCTATTGGGACACCCTGTATATGTATTTTTGAACTTTTGTTTTCATAACTAACCTGTTCCTGTGTGCGGTTGTTTGACGACATCCAATCCTCTGCTTCCTCTTCCTCCTCCCCATGCATTGTATTTTGTCAATTACCTGTTATGAATAAATAGATCACTGAAACAATATGAGGAACAGAAACAGAAACAATATGAGGAACACCTGGAAAATACTTAAAAATATACTGAATAAAAATAACAAACTTCACCACCAAATTTCGTGATAATAATAAAGTATACACAGATCCAAATGACATTGCAAATGGCTTTAATGATTACTTTGTTAACATAGGTCCAAAATTGGCTTCATCAATTGAATGTATTCCAGGTATTGATTACTCGCATTATCTGTCAATGAGTAAAATCAGTCATGACAACAGTATGTTTTTTACACCTATCACTGAGCACCTAAATCCTAAAAATTATCAATGGATTGGACTCTAACAAAAGTCCAGGGCATGATGGACTCGGTTCATTTATAATAAAAAAAAGTTGCTCCAGTGATAGTAAAACCACTTCAGATAATTTTTAACGAGTCTATTTGTACTGGTAAAATATCTGACAGTTTTAAAGTAGCGAAGGTAATTCCACTATATAAGAAGGATGATAATGACTTGTTTTCGAATTATCGCCCAGTATCTGTTTTACGAATTTTCTCAAAGATTCTGGAGCGACTTGTCTTTAACAGGTGCATGTCATATTTAGATCATCATCGCATTTTATACAAACGTCAGTATGGTTTTAGGAAAAACCACAGCACATATATGGCAGTGATTGACTTGGTTAACAAATTACTGAAGCTGTTGACAATGACAATTTTACAGTAGGTGTCTTTTTAGATTTATCAAAAGCATTTGATACTATAGACCATACAATATTGCTTGATAAACTCTATCACTATGGTTTTAGAGGTATTACACACAAATGGTTTGAGGATTATTTGAGTAATAGAAAACAATATGTTTATTATAATGGTGTTTCATCTCAACAGCAAAATCTTACTTGTGGTGTGCCACAGGGTTCAATACTGGGTCCACTGCTTTTCATCATATACGTTAACGATATTCACTTAATTACTGATTCACTTGATGTGATTTCATTTGCTGATGACACCAATTTATTTTACTCTCACAATCAGTTTAATGTTGTTGAGGAGGTTTTCAACAAAGAGCTTATTAATGTGAATAGATGGTTCCAGATAAATAAATTATCTGTCAATGCTAAAAAAACTAATTATATGTTACTCGGTACCAAGAGGAACACAAAACCCGAGTACAACTTGTTACTCTTTCTTGATTCTGACAGGCACTCTACAGCAAGAACACCGCTTGAAAGAGTGCCAAGCACTAAGTTTCTAGGTCTACAAATTGACCAGAATATCACTTGGAGACAGTTAGCAGCCTGGACAACCGATTCTTTAGAAATGCTTAGTCGCGCTTAAAAGTCGATCGATACATGTTAAAATCAGCACAATTCAGAGATACACCTTTTTGCTATGAAATTAATTTTCTCGGTCTAATATAAAGCAATATTTTTTTTTTCTTCAGTAATGTCAGTTAAAAACTTGGTGCTTGGATATATATTTTTTTTTAAAATCCTGGTGTTAAAATTAAGCATCAAATTGTGTCTTTTAGTGTGATATTTTTGATTTTTATAGGCCTTGAGTTCGCCTGCGAGCTTTTTACGGAATTGTTTTTTAGCGTCTCAAACTAATATAGTATGCTAAAGCAACATATTTCCCACCTCTGTAACGCTTACATCGTGTGGGTCTATATATTATAGTTTTGTCAGAATTTGCGTTTTTATTTTACCCTTTTTCCCTTCATGCTCGAAAATGTCAAACTTAGTACTTTTATCTCGTGAGCAACCAGCAGAAATAGTCGATATTTTCATTGTTGTCATCCAGGGCAATTTTCCATTGAAAAGCATATTGCCCGACCAGCGATTTAGTAGCCCAAATCCCCAATTGGGTTTTCTGGTAAATGAGGTGAATTTTAAAAATTGCTCCCGTGATAGCCTGCAATTTCAATTTATATGGATTCCATGATTATGAAAACCATTTTGTCTGTCTGTTTGTTTGTTTACCTAGGTTAGTCCGTATTTTCTCTTAAAAGAGACGCACGCTTGAGGTCCACAGGAAAATCCACGGTCCAAACCTAGAAAAATAAGCGTGTTATTATAATGGAATTGGTTTATTAGCGTCTCAAACTAATATAGTTTGCTAAAGAAAGATATTTCCCACCTCTGTAACGCATCGTGTGGGTCTATATATTATAATCTTCTGTCCCTCCTATCTCCAGGTGAATTTTGTATGACCTACCCCCCCCATCGCGGGTTGCCATTTTCATGACACCCTTCAGACTTGTGTTCGGGTTTGTTTTTAATTTGACATGTAGGCGTATACCTAAATGTATAGCTATGCTATATATTATTATGTAATATCATGTGCATGTAGGCCTATGGGGTGGGGTGGGTGCAGAGGTGGGTAGTGGGGGTGTATGTAGGGAAACTTTGGGGTGGTACTCAACACACTTTAACCATGACTTCCAATGCAAGGCTTATTGTTGCCACAAATGTTTTTTTTTTCCTTAAGATTATTTATAGGTTTTATAAACTTCCATGTTTAACCTGGTATTGTTTTGGCTGCTTCATTAGGGCCTATGACTTTCGGTGGGTTTCCAAAAGCAGTTTCAAACAAACACAAACAAAAGGCACCATACCCAGTCACCTTCGTGACAATTGAAACACTACGTCAAGTATTAACATCCAAGTTATTCTGTTTTTAGGTAAGCAATTTTAAATAATTGCTTGAACAGGTTTTTGTTAAAAAACAAAAACCTGACAGAGGGAGAAGGAGGGAAGAGAGATGGAGAATCCATACGATATGCAATACCATACGATTATATTCAATAAGCCTGGCAAAAATTGTCTATTTGGGCCCCCGCCCCCCCCAAGTGCAGGGAAATTTGGTGGATTTGGGCCACCGCCCATACAGGCTTACCCCCCTTGAAAAAATCCCAGCTACGCTGGCTGTGATCAGTAGGAGCGCTATTAGGTCTGAGAATTTCGTTGCTATATTGACGTTCTGGCAACACTGTACCCATGCCGGTATTCCTATTAAACCCAGGGATATCGATCCACAATGCTAGTATTAGCTTTAGATTTCACGCGTTGATTTTGAAATTTTTCAGGCGGGAATAAAACTGATGAAATCAAACGGAAATTCTGACAAAACTATGATATATCGCTCACGGTGATGTGCGTTAGAAAGTTGGGAAAATCCTTCATTAGCGAACTATATTACTTTGAAAAGCTAAAAGGTTGATCCAAAAAAAAAGGCTCAAGGGCAGAGTTTAAGCCTATCAAAATCGAAAATCTTACACGAAATGACTGAATTTCACGCCTAAGTTTAACACTAGGATTTGAAAAAAAAATACAGTATCAAGCACTACAATTTGACCTGACATTTACTGAAAAAATGAAAATGATTGCTTTTTATTTGGCCGAGAAAATAAATTTTACATTGAAAAGTTGTAACTCAAAATTTAGCTCATTTCAACACCAAATTCGATCGTTTGTATTGCCTCATTAAATGACTGAGTGAGTCTTGCAGAACAAAAGAATCGGTTGTCCAGGCTGCTAACTGGAGAGAACATATTGATAATATTGTAAAAACATGTTCAAGAAATGTCGGTATCATTAATAAATTTCAAAACTTCCTCCCACATGAGGCGTTATATACATTGTATTGTTCGTTGATATTACCGTATATCAACTATGGTATTTTAGCTTGGGGATGTGGATGTTCATCATACATAAATCTTTTTAAAATTCAAAAGAGGGCACTTCGTATTATAAGTGCAAGTGATTATAGAAGTAGCACTAATCCCTTACTGATTAGGTATAATACTTTAAGTGTCAGGGATATGTATACATTTGAACTTGGTTTATTTATGTACAAGCATGAAAATGGATTTTTACCAAGTGTTTTTGATGATTTGTTTGTAAAACAGTCTAAGATCCATGACTTAAACACCAGAAATAAAGATCGTCTGAGGCTTCCTTTTATCAAAAGAGCTTTCTGTGAAAAATCTATTAAATATGCAGCTACTAAGTTATGGAATAATGTTGATAACACCATTAAAAGTTCATCATCGATTAATCAATTCCACCATGTATTTAAAAAAACATCTTATGCAAAGTTACTATTAACTCTTATTGTATCTGGTTTATATGACCAAATTGGATATTTATATTTTATATTACTTATTTGTGTTGTGCATTTTCTTATTTACTATTGTTAACTGTTATTTTTCATGTATTTAGGTTAATTCATATCAAGATATGACAGCTTACTGTTACTTCATTGAAGTGACAGTCTGCTGCCATGTCAAATGATGAATTAACCAATTCAGGCCTCTCCTTGGCCTTTCCTGTGATTCCTTCACTCTCACTTATATTATGATTTTGTATGTATTCTAGCTTTTTGTAATTTGATGAGTGAAAATAATAAATGAATGAATGAATGAATTAATTAATTAATTGGTCACCCTATGCTGTGCTCTGATCCAACCTCAGGGCAATGATCATTAGGGGCTGTGCAATAATTATGAGCCCTGGGGCGGGTAAAATTGTGGGGGCCAAGAATATTGTGGCCAGCCAAAAGAGGGGAAAAGCAATTTTTGGCAAGCTGAGAGGAGGGGGCAAGCAATTTTGGGCACATATTCATGGGGCGCCTTTTAAATAAAACAAACTAAAAAGGCTTAGGAAAACAGTACAGAAATGCTTATATATGCAAAAGTTTCCTGCTCGCTGCCAAGGGGGAGGCCAAGCATTTGTTGGCACACCATTTGGAAATTTTACCCCCCCCCAGCTCATAATTATTGCACAGCCCCTTACAGTGCGCTGCCTAATCACATACACATACCAAGGATTTGGACGCGCTAGCTGGGGGAATGGCAACTTAATGCAAATTAGGAGATTGATTTTTACATCCGTCAGAAAAATATTGTCAAAATTATTTGTGCCGATAAATGACGAAACATTCGCACTTCTTTTTCAATTAATGTTATATTGTGAACTGTGGTTTTAGTCCAGTATGTTCAGAATATATTTTTCATAATTGACCCCATGTTGACATTTTGCTAAATAAGATGTATTTTCACTAGGGTGACAGTTCTTGTTGCAATTTCACCATTTTTATTTTCACAGACGATGTCGCTCCCAGTTCACAGGAATTTGGTGTGAACTGGGCTCTACTTTGAGCCTACCGAGGAGCTTTTTTTTTATAATGTGACACAGACACAATCGAATTATATAGGCTCAAGCTTGCAATATAAAAGAGGCAAATATAAGGAGGGAATAAAAATCAGTAACATAATAAAACATAAGAAAAAAGGACACATCAAACTTGAAACTTTGTAACTTTGCAGCCAGTATAATAGATTTATGCAAAATTTCAACAGCAGTAAGCTTAGACTATCATGTACCTATGATCTGTAATAGGCCAATAATGTATACCTTGATTAAAATGATCAACTGATAATAAAAATTCCTTTAAAAAGGAATGGGGTGCCTAATGGGAGCTTTGATGTGATGTGCTGAAATCCGGGGGCACTCCCACTTTGGAGGTGACGCATATGTAGGGCTGTTAAGACCCCCTTTTTCACCATCACTGTCACCCAAAGACCCCATTACCAGCACATGCTCTGTCACCCAAAGACCCCATATTTTTCCTTTAGATCTGTCACCCAAAGACCTAGACCCGTATATTTCCATCTGAACAGCAACACGCCTCGTCTATCACTGATTTTGTTAATTCTTTTGAAATAACAAAGCCATTTGAAGCCATTTAGAACTAGAAATTCAATTTTCGAGGCTTCTTTTCGCTCTCACACAAAGACCCCATTTAAAAAAAGTCATATTCTCACCCAATGCCCCCCCCCCCTAATTTAGATCCAAATGGTCCCTCTCTCACCCAATGACCCCATATTTTGTACATTTTGCTCTCACCGAATGCCAAAAATCATGCTCTCACCCTTGCAATGACCCCATAATTATGTTTATATTTTGCTCTCACCAGATGCCCCTGATTGCACAGCCCTACACCTATATCCATTTCATATTGAAGTGCCAACCCGGGGCTGAAATGTAACCGTTTGGATAGTAAGCAAAGAAAGATTAGGAAATGTAAAGCATATTTTATTGCAGTGAAACAGGTGTAAAATTGTACTGCATGGGACGAAAGAGGGTTGGTTTCAAATAAAAAGGAATAAAGATCAGGAATACCATTTCGGTTACTATTATTAGGAAATCATGTTGTGGGGGGTTGTTGGAGCAGAACTATTTTATTTAGAATATAGGTTTGCATATATTTAATTATAAAAGGATTGTTTTCCAAGTGGACATATGATATAACTGTCGGTTGTAATACCTGACAATATTGCATGCCTAGTTATTGATTTAAAAGAAAGTCGCCGCGGATATCAGGTTTTAAGAGCATTTGAACTTGTTTAACATGTTTAAGCGACACAAAAGTCACGGTGTAGGCCCTATTTGGTGTTTTTATTAACCCAATTTTGTATTTCAAACAAAGATGACAAGCCTATACGCACAGGATTTTAAGGATTTTTTTAAAGTTAATGTTTTAAATAACACAACAAATGTCAATTGCAACTACTGCACTAGATTTTCCAGGGATAAGAGACCATCCATCCCTTTTTTTTTTTTTTTTAATAAGAACCCATGTTTATCGATGGAATTCCTGGTTCCTTGATCAACAAAGCAGCTTTTTTGGATCAATGCCGCATCAAATCATGCCGCTCTTCACCTGGATCATACTCTGCGATCGTAACAGCGCCATCTCTTGAAAAGCATTTTTAGAAGACCTAAAGGCATTTTTATTAATTTTGTATTTCAAGTGTTAATTCCCGCTGTAGGCCTATATAGAACTACTTTACTTGCATTCAATGCATATTAGTAAACAGTAATAAAATCAAAATCAAAAACAAGTTAGTTGTGTTATTTATTCTAAGCACCTACTCTAGAAAACCCAAAATTTGAAGCAATTTGCAAAGTCAAGCCAATATAGGGGTGCCGTCGTAGCGGGCGCCACAAAAACAAAATGTATCATCTACAGAAAGCCTGCAGGACTTGTGGCAAGTGAAACGTTACTGTGGCGTGATGTTTCTTCTGTACAGTCTATTTAAAAACAAATTGAAAACTTATGCCGTGGCTGTTCATAAAAGACAATAACCATTCTTGTAAAAGAAACCATGAAATGACATCTAACCTTGTCATTGAGTAACATTACAAACATTACTTGCGGAGTTTGAAGCAAGAAAAAAATAAAAAAATACACAATAATTAGTGAATATTCTGTGCGATATTTTCCCAACACTGAAACATGTCAGGTATCCATTTTCTTCCGTAAATGTACAAGGCATGATCTGTATCATCTTAATATCAAAGTGGCATTTTCTTTTTCTATTTTTGTTGTGAGATTATTATCTCTGTCATCTGATTTTTTTTCCATCATTTAATTTATTGTTTAGGAGTCTCTTTATCTAAATAAAATACTGAAAATGAAACAAATCATATTGTTTGCTTTGCTTAGTTGGCTATTGAACCAATGCATAGCAAAACAAACATTTCCTGAAGCACTTACCAATTTCCTTTAAAAAGACTTTGTAAAAAACACGGTAATGTAAATGACTTTCCCATGTGTTGTTAAAAAAAACTACTAACTACTGCATGACCCCTTTGCTTCTACATTTTAGGACAAAGTTCTACAATGTTTGCCTAACTTTTCAGGAAAATAATTAGAAATTTCAGGTACTTCTAATTTTGAAAAAGAAATGAAGCGGTTCAGTTTATATGCTTTTATAGCCAGAGGTATACCAGCACCACCAAGCCTCGGGAGGGGACAAAATTTCTAAAAAGCTAGACCAAAGAAAGATGCACATAACAACTATTGGTGAATTTTGTCCCGGTATTTCGAGCCAGGAGGAGTGCAACTTTCCCCCAGTTGATAGGCCACTGTATATAACCGCATGAACTTTGATATACCCTCCACATCTTTGTATGTCTTAGCATTATGATTAGGTTAGGCTTGTGTTAAAACTGGAGAAGTATTGAGATCATTATGTATATACAGTTAGGAGCATGTTAGGCACAAAAGATATACAGACAGCAACAGCATTAAGGTACTAATTAATTTCACCCCTGTATATCTTCAACAAAGACAGGTATGTCGTAATTAGAACCAGCAGACAATAGCTGCATTTTTCAGCTTGGATTTAAGGCCTGATTCTCTGAAATCGGTCAAGAAATAAAGATACGGTGATCACAAAATCCCAAGAAATTCAAAAGTTGCATATGGCTCCATTGGATGTCCTATTGATTTTGTACATAAAGCGTTCTCAGACAAGAGGACTAGCGCCATGCTTTCTATTGATTAGAATATTAAAATACAACTTTTGATTTGGTTCCTTGGCTTTTAGATCTTTGTTTAGGGTATACAGGGTGTATCAAAATGATTGGTACCTATCAATATCCAGTGAGTAGGACTGCCCCATTAAAATGCACTATGACATTTAATCCATCTTATAATTATTTGTAGTTTTATGCAGGTCATAAAGCTGAAAACTGTAGTCATTTCATGAGGATCTAATGTTGAATATGGAAGAAGCAGGCGTTTCATTAGAAAACAAAGCCGATGGGTACCAATTTTGATACACCCTGTACAGGGATGAACATAACTGGTACCTTAATTTTTTTGATGTCTGTATAATATAGAACTCAATATTCAGTTTGTTGCAATTTGTATCTTTCTTTAAATGTTTGCGTGATGTGCAGCTATGCATGCATTGCAATAAGGAAATCCACTACCAGTATGTGAGTCATCACAAGAGTTCAATGAGCATGTTTTCCAACAAAATCAAGGCACCAGATCTTATACCAAGGCGGAATTAACCTTGTATTACATCCTCATATTACTTGTATTTTGTTGTTGGTGACCTAGCTATTGAACTTGAATTATTACAGCTTTCCAAGTATAACAAATATTGTCAAAAATTGTATAGGGCCGTGCGACCAACACAGTTATTATAATGCTCTATTCAAGACTTCAAAAGGTTGGACAATATTTCTTTGCTTTGGTTGTTTTGAAAATGGATAATTTATTTCTTGAGCTTTAACTTTTTTTACCTTCACCCATACACGTTACCTGCCCAATAGCAAAGTTATACCCGTCCTTTGGCGGTCAAGCCAGTGTTAAGATTATGCCCGCACGGGCTATTGCAAGAATGAAACAAAATGTCTGTAGTAATAGTATTTCAACATTTTGCAGATTGCATATTTTACGTAGAGTATTGTAATAATAACATGCTATTGTACTATCAAATTTGGTGTAAAATGAGCATAATTTGCATAAATCATTCATAAATATGACAAAAAAGTGAAATGTATATATTTTAATCCATTATAATACAGACAATGTTGGTATTTTATTTTACTACATGTACAAGTTGTGTATTAAACATAATTTTCACATCATTCTCGTATTTCTGGTCTAACTTTCACTTGGTGCACTTTTGAAGTTACGACTTTTAAGTGAATCAGCAAAAATGTGTAAACTCTACCACTACATGTACCTCTACAAAATACTGCTTACACAAAACGAGGATCAGCCAGCCTTGCAGTAAATATGTATTTTCGGTACCCTGTTTTCTCTGGGTTCCTTTACATCGTATAAGTTTATAGATGGAAACTGGTGTTGTCATTATACCTTCCTGGCATTATTATATCCAGACAAAGATAGAGCCAATTTCAAAATGATCCACATTCAAACATTTGTTCTTTTCTCTTTTGTCTTTTGAAAACAAGATGCATTTTCAAGTAGACAGTTCGGTACTGTGGGTATAAAAAAATGTTTCACGTCCACCTGGTCTTTGAAAAGTGAGGCGGGTGGGAGGTAAACCACATAATTTTCTGACAGTAAGTAGCACTTTGCTTATAATTATGATCATACTAAAGGTTCAAGTGTCAGTAAATACCCATATACCATAGAATTATGTCTACACGCATATGCCTCTAAATGAGGTTTTTTTATGAAAGGCAGACACCCTCCAAAAAAACATTATTTGGAATTTGAGCAATATTACTAATACAGGCAGCTGTACAATTAAACATGACTGTATTATTTTTAAGACCAATCTATTGTAATGTTTTTGTGGAGGGGACAGCTTGTCACATATAGATCTACCTCAGCCGGCCCAGCTTTCCGTGCCCATATGTGTGTTTGATGCAATCGCATCACGTGGGGTACCTGCACTAGCAGATGCTTTGTGAATTGCGCTTTTTTGATGTTTGGTTTGGTTAGGGTAACACAAGAAACATTCTGTGAAAAAAAAACAGAAACAGGAAACCACTGAAAACCCGAAAAATGTTGTCAATTGCAAAAGCCTGTAATTTTATGTTATTTTATGTAAATATTTCTGACAGTGTACGATAAAAAAATTGATACAAATCCAAAATTATAGTTGTTTCGGGATTCCATCATATTTCACTGTTGTTCATCACTGCCAACAACAATGCATCCATGTCGTCTGCTTGGGCAGCTAAAGTTGCCTTGTGAAGTAAACACGCAGACGCAAGTGATGAACAATGGGAAAACATGATTGAATCTCTTTCAACAACGAAAACAAACTAAAGATTGTCTAATTCACATGATTATTTCATGATGAATGTCAGTTAGTCCTTGCCACTCAACCTAAAAAGGTCAGTGATTTCTTTGATGATATCAGCAATAAAACTACAGAATAAAATGACAATGTTTAGCTGCTACCTCCAACTGAATTCAACATATTGTGGGATAGGCTTTTACGACGGGAATTCATAAAGCTTCATAACAATTAGTGGGGTTTTAGCGGGTTCGCTGTCGGACAAGTTTAGAGGTCTGCTTGTTTTCTGTAGACAGTAGACAAGGGGCAGTCTACAGTGAACGGCTCTTTTCAGAGCCACCAAAACCTTTAAAATTAGCAGATAGGCGAGATCTGCTTGTTCTCTGTTGACAAGGGCAGTCTTCAGTGAACAGCTCTTTTCAGAGCCATCCGTAGGCAGGGGGCGGCCTACATGTCTCATTCTTAGGTACTTTGTCCTGAGTCAGAGCTACTCCTGACGAAAGCTTGACAGTTCTAAACTTGTCCAACGGCGAACCCGCTAAAACCCACAAATTAATCAAATTCAACATGTAAACACACATGTTCAGGTATGACAAATTTTACGCACTCACGCGTAACATGCTCAGTCTGTTAACTTGCATTCGCGTAAATGTTACCCGGGTACGCTACTGGAAAAGTGTAGATTTATCACCGATTAACAACGTTTGTCTCCTGAACAAAGGTATAGGAAGAGTTCTTGAACAGAACTTCATTCAAAAGTCCCATCGCTTTTCTGTTTGTTATGTGGTGACATAATAATACATTCAGGAATGTCCTCTCATTGTTAATTGTTGGTTAACCCACCACTTGAACAGGATTTGGCCAAGATATAAATATCTTGGCCAAACAGTGAAGATGGAGGACAACACCAGGGAAAGAGTTTTGATTAGAATAAAGGCAGGTTTGAATTGCTTTAGAAGATTCAAGGACATTCTATGTGATAAAAAGTTACCAATGCATCTGAGAAGTAGAATGTTAACCAGTGTGTATTGCCAAAAATGACATATGGGGGCGAAACATGGACGACAACCAAGCACCTGGAACAGAAACTACAAACAGCCCAAAGAGCAATGGAAAGGATGATGCTACACATTACCTTAAGGGATAAAATTAAGAACACTGAAATAAGACGTCAAACTCAAGTCAAAGACATTATGGTGAAACTCAAAGAAGCGAAATGGAGATGGGCAGGTCACCTTGTACAAAGGGAAGATAACAGATGGACCAAATGACTTACAGAATGGCAACCAAGAACAGGGAAACGATCAAGAGGAAGACAGAAGAGGAGGTGGCGTGATGACATTACTGCCTATGATGGGACCTACATGGACAAGAAATGCAAGAGACAGAAAACAGTGGAAGAATCATGAAGAGGGCTACGTCCAACAATGGTCGAACACAGCCTTGTGAGGTGAGGTGAGGTGAACAGGATTTAGCCAAAGCAAACAAAGACTAGAGCTATTTGGGGAGATACATAAGTAGAAGCTTATTATCCTCTTCAACAATAGGATTAATGATTTATTTAAAAGGTGTTTGACTCTCACTAGCAAAATGAGAAACATGTCACACCAACTTGAGGTCAGCGTTTGAAATAAGGCGCATCCTTGCGTCAAATACCCATGAAAGTAGGCGCGGACCCGCAAATTTCCTACCGTACGGGACCGCGTGACCCATAACAATTGAACCAAGCAAAGAGCAGAAAATCCTAGTTTTGTTGTTCCCTTGGAAAACCTGTTTCACATAATATGTCCAGCTCCCTGAGTACACTTTCATTTTGGTTTCCCATCAAGTTTTCAACCCGGGTTTTCAATGTTCTACAATCTAAATACTGTGATCGCCGTAGCTAATTCTCTCTCTTGAAATTTCAAAGGCAAGGGTCCAGGTTCGGACCCTTGAAAATTGGTGAGACCCTTGAAATTTCTAAAGCAAGGCTTGGATTTTTTTCTTATTTCGAGGCTTGCTTGAGGTACATATGAATACAACCTTCACATTTTGCACTGTAACTCAGAATACAATTTGCCAACTTTACGAGCAGTTTGTGATGGACGGTCACAGATAAGCACATTTTCCTGCTCGCTACGCTTGCAATATCTACATCATTCAAATAATTTGGCATGTGCAAAGGGGACGCAAAGATTTTTTGCCAGGTTGAGAGGGGCAAGTGATTTTTGACAGGCCAGGGGGGCAACCAATTTTTGGCATGCTGTTGTGAAATTTTACCCCCCGGGTTCATAATTATTGCACAGTCCCTAATAGTCAAGAATACAATGGAAAACTTGAAACTGATTTTTGGCAATAGATGTATCCCATGTTAACAAATCCTAACTTTTTATCTGATCATATACACATAACCGGAAGATTCGACCTAACTGATCAGAAAACAAGTTCCTGTTCACCCAGAAAGGTCATGGAAAAACCTTAACCTATACGCCTAAAGGGAGGTGAAAGTATAGACTCATGAACTTCCCTAAACTATACCAAGTAAATGTTTTGTTACCCTGGCAACCATTCAGAAATTTCCATATGCCTGATTCTTTTGGGTGAAACCAAATTGTGATTTCGAATCATTTTAGGCATGTATGGGGGTGGGGGAGATGGCAGAATATTGACATGATTCATAGTGCTAGAAAAGTGGTCATTTGTATGATTTTTTTGTACTGTAAAATTAAAAACATCTTCCTTCTTTTATTTTTTAACTTTGTCAATTTTTTCATATTGATTTACCAATTAATTTCCTGCAAGCCTAGAGGGGCACATAAAATGAATGTACATCTGTTATATCATGTACCGTACACATTTTCATTTCCAGTACTTATCTGGTCTGATGGTCTGTGATGATTTGATGGACTGACTTAATTGCAGGAACTTAAAAACAGAACCCAATATTAGCAGATCACCCGTTCATAAATGAGTTTGGGTTTGATGGTTGGTACGTTTTTTTTAAGTCTGTGTCAATTGGAGGATAGGGGAGTAGGTTCGACTGCACAGACAAAAAGTTCCCTGTAGGACTACTTCTATCCCCCTCCCCCTGTTTAGGACTACACCGTGAAAAAAGGCTCCCTGTAGGACTACACTCAGTCACAAAAATAAAGACCTTCCTCGGTGCAGGACTACAGTAATAACATAGTAAAAAGGTTCTCCAAGAGGACTACTTTTAAAAATCCCTTGTAAGACTACACAGTATAAAAGATCTCCTGTAGGGTGGAGGACTATACAGTAAAAAAGGACTCCTATAGGAGTACACAGTAAAGAAAGTTTCTGTGTAAAAGTTACTTTTTCGAATTCCCCCACAGGACTACACAGAAAAAGAAAGTGTATTCACCTGTCAAATATTTGGATGGTACCAAAACAGCTGGTGAAGTGAATTTCCCGAGAATAATTTCCAAGAAGACAGGCAATGCCAAACAAAAAAAACATGGCCTTGTGCTTGGATCCTGGCATGTGACTTGACAGGATCATTTATCCAAATCACTATGAGCCTAATGATGGCATGCAGCACAGTGAGCACACAATAAATGGCCCCATCTCTTAGTGGTCTAAAACTAGCCTGAGTCCCTTGGCCCCGACCTCGAAACAATTCAAAATGGCGGAATAAAATGGCCGTTTCTCGTTCGGGGCCTGAGAACGAAACATGCAAAAAAGTGTCGAGAAATTTCTTTTGTATTTTATTGTTTTCACGACGAATTCGCGTGCATGCTTAGTAGCTCAATCAAACTAGCTCAAACTCATCAGCAGTATTATCATTGACGCCTGAGCAATACTTGTTGTACGGCCAGTAAGGGCTTGTAAAAGAGATGATACCTGATTAATTATTCATGAAATTGCATTTTTTGTGAAATCAGAGCAGAGAGATGCCATCAGCTTGTCTGTGTGAAAGTGCATAGAAAAAACAACAAAATACGTTTAATTTCAAACCTTATTGTCAATGCTGAAACTTTGGCTGGAGAAGTTGAAGGTGACGTTGCTGGTTATCTTTTAGACCGTTTATCTGAAGTCATGGGTTGTTTTAGAGCAAAATATGAGGCATTTTTGTGCCATGTAAAACGGCGATCGGCATTTTCTAGTTTGCAATTCATGAATTGAATGTGCACTGTCAACAAGCAGCCTGATAAATTCAACTTTACGGATTGTACACACACCGTGATGTTATTCATTGATCAGTGCAGGCTAGGCACGGGCTAAGCATGTAAGTACTACAGAAAGCTACTCAGTCATGCACGGTCTCAAGACAGACAAAGAAATTCATTGTCGTGATGGTCATGAATCTCGGTCATGAATGCATGAATGATCATGATGATTGCATACCATGCCATGGCATGATAGACATGTAGGGCCTACATAGTATCCTGAGTATGGCATACATCATGTACATCAGATTCAGACATGCATAATTGACAAATATGCTGCACGAAGAGCAGAATGTTGTCATGTTCTTGAACCCGCCCAGGTCTTCATGTCAAAATCAAACCAACAGTGTGATCGTGATGGTGCTGGTTTACAAATTTAAATTACGATGTCATAGTGTTTGTCATGTCTGAATCTGAGTATGCTTGTCACTGCACGACTGTCAGTCCCGCTGTGAAAGTTTAGTGCCAACCTGTGAATACATTGTAACTTGCCTCACCGAGAACTGTGCTGTGCAACTGCACGTCTCCTACATCAGACGCTGCACTGCACTTGAAATCGAATGGACGGTATTCTTCATGTTAAAAAAAGGTAAGTTCATGTCTTCATGCCAAATCATGGGTTGGATCTCAAGTCTCAATTTTACAAGACAAAGACTCGATCCAAAAACGGAGTCCCAAAATTATGACTAGGCCTAGTATGCCTAGGCTCTGGCTTCATGGCTTATTTTAGGCTTAGCCACAAAGTATTCAAATGTGAGTAGGTCTAGATTAAGAATGATAGGCCTAGCCTGTATGTTTTGCATGAATGTAGGACAAAATACTGGTCCTGCTAGGCCTAGCAGTAGTACCATGACTATGTACGGTACATGTAATCCTATTTACCTAACCTTTTTCAAGACTACGACTGGGCCTTGCACGCATTTCACCATTTAGGCATTACACTTACCGTAGTCTATGGCTAGGCCCTCATGCATCGTACCGTCAGGGGCAGGCATTATACTTGCCGTAGTCTACGCATACACACATTAGTCTAAGACTGGGCCTATTATCATGATTATACACACATCGTATCGTTATGTATGCATGGTGTTACACTTGCTGTAGTCTACAGCCGTGGGCCTACTCCTATCCTACTGTTATTAGGACGTAAGTTGCGTCACATTGTGACGTAAGTTGCGTAACATTGTGAGTTGCGTAACATTGTGTGACGTAAGTTGTGTGACGTTACTTACATTACGCAACGTAAGTTGCGCAACGCAACATAAGTTGCGCAACGCAACATAAGTTACGCAATGTAAGTTACGTTGGGTAACTTAACAACGCAATGCAACGTAAGTTACGCAACGTAAGTTACGTTGCATAAATTAACAACGCAACGTAAGTTACGTTGCATAACGTAAGTTCCGTTGCGTAACTTAGCAACGCAATGCAACGTAAGTTCACAAAGCAACGTAAGTTACGTTGCGTAGATTAACGATGCAACTCAACATTAGTTACGTCACGTAAGTTGTGTGACGTAAGTTGCGTAACATTGTGACTACCGTACCATAACACTATACTGACTACCAATCCCGTACCGTAGTCCTAGGCCCACTCCTAACTGCACATTTATACATGACTTACAAACGGTATAATCTAAGGGGGATGTCATTTTCTTCTGAAGGGGGGGTCACATATATGTCGGTGACCGGAGTAAATTTTTTATGACCCCCTATCGCGGGCTAAATTTTTTACGACCTCCCTTAGGGGCTGTGCACATAATTATGACCCGGGGTAAAATTTCAAACAACTCGCCAAAAATCGCTTGCCCACCCCCTCTCGGCCCGCCAAAATCGCTTCCCCCCCCAGCCCGCCAAAAAATCTTTCCCCCCCTTGAACATGCCAAATTTGTGGGATCACAATTTGCAAACCTTAAATGGACTAGATGTATGTTGCGAGCGCAGCGTGCAGGAAAATGTGCATATTTAAGCGTTTCCGTACTGTTTTCCTAAGCCTTTTGAATGCATTTTATTAAAAAGGCGCCACATGAATGTATGCCAAAATTGCTTGCCCCCCCTCCCTTGGCTTGCCAAAATTGCTCCCCCAATTTTACCCTCCCCAGGGCTCATAATTATTGCACAGCCCTTATCTCGAGTCTAAAAGTTTAATGCATATTTTAAAAGTCAAAGAGCATGGGGAGACGAAAGTGACAACTCAAAATGCCTGGAAAACGGGCTGGAAAATGATGTGTAAAATTAGAATGAATAAATATTCAGGCAGTACAATTTTTTTATTTATTTATAATTTCATGTCAAATGTCATGATTGTAGTAAACAATGCAAATATTTCATTCATAATAACGTATTACATCCTTAAAAGGAGATGCTGTGACCATGTGATCACAACTAATTAATTATTCATGAGTGCGTGCGCTCGACACTTTTCGAACGCAATCGTTACCAGTCCTCACCTGCAAGCACAACCCGATGACCGTGCGTAAGCAGTTGAAGGACTGGTGGATCAAGTCTAGTCTAAAACAAAGGGAAACACCCCTTCAACCGAAATGTATGCAAATTAATTATGCAAATGACAATTTTGGTTTTGATTGATGCATAAAGTATTTGTTATTTAAAGGCCCATTCAATGAGTTGCTCATCCGGACTATTGTAAAAATCATCAAAATTCAGATTTTGGTACCTTTGTCATTGTCACAGATGTGCTATAACATAGCATGGACATTCACAGTAGAGACTAGCCTGAGCAGACAACAGTACAGGATCATAGACATTCACAGCAGTAGCGTAGCCGGGGGCAAGTGTCCCTCCTACAAAAATGAAAGAGAAAATCGGGAAGGCAAAGAAAAAGAAAAGGGGCAAGGAGCCTGTTTTCCACCAAAATTCATCCTGATCATGGGCCAAAATAGTGTAAAATAAAAAAAATTCCATGCTACATGTACACATTGTCCCAATGAGGCCCTTTTCACCCAGATCATGGCTCAAATAGTGTGAAATACAAAATATTTGCGTGCACATTGTCCCAATAAAGCCTTTTTCGGAAGCTCAAAGACTTAATATAATGTACACACTCTCTTTAAAAAAAATGGTATAAATGTATGTAGAATACCCTTCGATAATAGGTGCGAGTCAAAATTACGTAACAGCGATTTTTTTTGTTTTTTTTTGTTTTTTCAACAACAAAAATTATCTTGCCCAACCCCCCTGTTACCAAGAAAGCTGGCTATGTCCATGATTCACAGTAGAGACTAGCCTGAGTAAAAGGGAGGCAGATGTTGCAGAGCAGTTGTCAGGGAGCAGAGAATAAGCTTTGCCAGACATCAGCTTCCTTGCATCTTCACCTTACAGCAAGACGTCAAGGTTGTCTGGATTTCCCACTGGGTGCTTCCTGGAGATGGGCTGGTTTGTTTTACCAGAGTGAGGATATAAGCTTCCTCTACCTCCATAGCTCAGTTTCTCCTTTCACTTGTTCTTCCTCCTTCTCAGCATCCAGTTGCCTAGGAATATTAGTTGTCTTCATCATCTTGTACATCATATGTTTGTACAAGTCTGGCATTTCATGGACACACCTGGACCTGATTTTTATAATGAGAACTTACGTTAACCCTAATGCCCCAGGCCTATTTTGGCAAGGGGGGGGGGGAGTAGGAAGGAAGGAATAAAGAAAGAAGAACAGAAAAATGTCAAGTTCTTCTCAGGTGCGGTTTTGAATCTGGGACCCCTCGGGTGCCAGACACACGCACAGCCATACCTTCCCATGGGGGTCTACCTTGGTCGTTCAAGCTTTCCGTACCCATATGACTGTTCGCATGATGCATTGTGAATTGATGTTTTTTGATGTTTTGTAGTGTTAGGTTAATACATTGATGCACTTTGATATCTTCTGATATTGGTGATAAAACTGTGAACTAGAACTCACTCGGTTTCCTCTGATTATGACATGGGGGTTGGCCAGGAAGCAGTGCCCTTCAAGTGAACAGCACAACGACTAGGGCGAGTTTGGTCGCATCAGCACTAAACCAGTCAGAGCTATAATTGTGAACATTATAATTTGTGATGTGATCAAGCAAAATCAATTGGAAGTCAGAAATTTAAGTTTGGCGATACAAAGGAAAATGTATCAGTATTTCTTATGTAACTAAATTTTGAATCACTGTTTAACAATAGATGATAGAAAACATTATTTTCAGTGAAATCAAGCTAACAAATTTGTACTTTTAGAAATATAAAAATATGGAAATTGATTTGATCCAACTTCAGACTGAGTTTGCTTAATTACATCACATTTTTGTATGAATGTGAGTGTATATTCTATTGCATATATATGATTGCACCCATCATAGGCTAATTAGCAAAAGTACATCAACTTACAATTTTGTGATGAAATGATGATTGATCTTGGGATTTTATCAGGTGTGGAGACGATGACCAGCTAGGCTTCTCATTCATCCCTTCCATCTGAAACTAGTCCTTGTATTTCTGTAATTTCAATTTAGTAAAGCATGTATTAAAGCAACTTTACAAACACTGTGGATGCGCAAAATGTTGTCTAATAGAGGTATAGTCAGTGGCTGCACCATGGGGGAATGCAGGGAATTCCCCCTTCTCTGCATTCCCACTACCAAAACAGCAACTTTACAAACACTGTGGATGAGCTATATATTGTCTAATTGAGGCATGCAGTTAGTGTTGTTAACATCCACCATGGTGGCACCATGGTGGATGCAGGGGATTCCCACTACTACTGAAATAGCAACTTTACCAACACTATGGATGAGCATAATTCCCCCATCAGAACAACAATCACTCAAAATCACACTATTTTATAAGGTAAACATTTTAGCCATCAGAACAACAATCACTCAAAATCACACTATTTTATAAGGTAAACATTTTTAGCCATAGGTTTTCTAATAATGAATTGACACCTGATATAGCCCCTTCTTGCCAGTATCAAAGCTCAATTCAGTGCAAAATGTATCGTTTATTGCTACGAATACAGATGAGCCCAGTTGTACACATGCCCCCTTCTGCCAATTATTTGGGAATTATAACCTACTACATTTATTAATTAGCAAATTATCCCATTCGCTACATTGCACAGTTTATTAAGAAATTATATCATATGACCTTAATCCAGAGGATGAGGTACAAAGAATATTATGTATAAAGTAGAGTCCGATTTGTAAATCCATGTTTTATGAATAAAGCTAAAAATGTATAAACAATGATTATGAATGATATTAATGTCACAATAAAGCGTTCAATATCGCGATCAATATGTTCTGATTGGAATATTCTCACGATAATAGGCCAACTGTTACGATGTTTGGATGGATAGGGGGTTCATGCTTTGGTAATATACCTTTATTTCAGTATAATTAAACAGTATTTTTATCATAAAAATTGACACACACAACTCAAGATTGGTTTTAACATTTATTTCTCTTATCTTTTAACAATTTTTGTCACGTCATACAAAAATGTAATTTTCCGTGTTGTACCTCCGATTCCGTGATTGTTTTTGTTATTTTTTTGTTTTCCGTAAAACGGAAAACTTCGGACTCTAGTATAAAGTCTCCGGATAGTCACATGACCATGTAGTTGCACATACCATTTAGTCGCACATAGAACATTCGTATCGACAGACCCTCCTCAGCACAGCCCATGCAGGAATGTGTTATTCGTGCGCGTGATCATCATATCATCACACGGCCCTAGGAAATGATTAGAGCCTTCTTTATCTGAATTTTATACAGAATTTTTATTGTGATGTTTAGAGTTACACAATGTAGTTTGCAGATTCACTGAAATGTTATTTAATTGCTTGTAGATTTTATATCATGAAATTTGATTTCAATAATTTGAAACGCATTTAACTTTATATACGTATTCAGTTATAAATTTCAAATAGCTACAGGTAAATGAAGTAATTCTTGGTCAAACTTGAATGTTATGAACGCTAGTTCCACCGCGATAAACACGCGCAGATAGCGAGGTACAGAAGAAAGCATGCACGCACCTTACATTGTGTACACGCTTAGTATATATATACGCTACACGGATGCAACACCCATGTTCCAGCTTGGCCAAAAAATACTTAAAGCCATAATAGCACGGATGGTTCAGTGGTAGAAATCTCGCCTGTCATGCTGAAGGCCGGGGTTCAATTCTCGGTGACGGCAAGACAATTTTTTTTCTGTCCATTTTTAACCCAAAATTGTTTACTTTCATGTGAAAATGTACACATGGCACTGGAAGATATATTTTGTGTCTTTTTTTCTGAAACGGTACTGCAGGGATGCAAAACAAAAAGCCAGAAATACACCGCCCTTGGAAATCATATATTTTTGAGGGGAATCTTTGGCTTGATTCCACTTACATACACAAGCCAAAGTGAGCTGGCTGCATGCTAATCCTAAACCTATACCCATAACACTAACCCTAAACATGACCAACTCTAATCATAACTCTGACCCTAACCATAACATAACCCTAATCCTAATTTACTAAACCTAACCCTAATTAATGCTAATCTTATCCCTAAACCTAAACATAACCCTAACCCTAATTTACTAAACCTAACCCTAATTAATGCTAATCCTAATTTTGACCATAACCGTAACTTAACACTAACCCTAATACTAATCCTAACCCTAAATCTAACCATAGTAACCATAACCCTAAACATGACCCTGACTCTTATCATAATTCTGACCCTAACCATAACATAACCCTATCCCTAATACTAAACCTAACCCTAATCCTAACCCTAAACCTAACCATGATCCTAACCCTAAACATGACCCTGACTCTTATCATAATTCTGACCCTAACCATAACATAACCCTATCCCTAATACTAAACCTAACCCTAATCCTAACCCTAAACCTAACCATGATCCTAACCCTAAACATGACCCTGACTCTTATCATAATTCTGACCCTAACCATAACATAACCCTATCCCTAATACTAAACCTAACCCTAATCCTAACCCTAAACCTAACCATGATCCTAACCCTAAACATGACCCTGACTCTAATCATAACTCTGACCCTAACTGTCACATAACCCTATCCCTAATACTAAACTGAACCCTAATCCCTAAACATAACCCTGACTCTAATCATAACTCTGATCCTATAGTAGGAATTACAATTGAATGAACGCAGCTTTCAACAGCTGTACTCGATAAACCGCGATCGTATATCGCATATTTTAAACTACAACACAAACGCACGACCTTGGATACAATGTTAACCAATCACAAGTGCGTTGGCATGGTTGGATTCACTTCCGCGTTACTCATGCATAGTTGCACACGCTGGCGTACATAGCGCAATGTACGCAAAAAAGTCACACTATTGAAAGCTGCGTTCATTCAATTGGAATTCCTACTATAACTGTCACATAACCCTATCCCTAAACCTAACCCTAATGCTAACCATAACCTTATCCGTAATCCTAACCTAAAATGCCCTAAACCATAACATTATCCTTTTTTGGACTTATGATCCAGCTGTTCATTTTTTTACCTAGTCTCCGAGTCAAATTATGCCATTGGTCAAAATATTACCCTGTGCCAAATTTCAAATTATTCCGATGTCATTTAGGGTGCCACTATTCCATTTGAAATACTCACTCCAGTTGTGAAAGATATGTAACCTATAGCCAATTCCATTTGAAAAACATACTCCCTCAGTGGTAGACTTTTCTTACACAGGGGTATGGTAGATTTCAAATGGAATAGTCCAATTTCTGCAAAGCACACACATAATTGTCATGACACAGCATGACACTTTTATGTGAATTTTTTAGCTGTACAAAATTTAGTAAAATTTTGGTTAGGCAACGAAAAAAAACCTGTTTTACGGGATGACGGACTTTTTAAGTAGGGTCAGGTTTTTTGTTTTCTTAATTTTAGAAAGCTTTAAAAATTTTAAGTGATGATTATTTTTTAAACATATTTTGAAAATGTTCAGAAAATCAATAAATTTTGGCCCAAAATGGCTGATTTTACATGATTTTAGCACAAAATAAAAAAAAAATACAAATTCTCCCAACAAGCAAAATCTGGGTCGGTCAGGCCGGTAAAACGGGTTTTTTTTTTTTTTTTTTTACTATAAATTAATTTTTTGCATGCAAGTAAATTTCTCAAATCACATTTATGTTCCAAAATCTTAATTGCTAAAGCATGCAGTCCCCAGCTGAGAAATTGGCAAAATATTGTGTGTGAAACTATCATGGTTTATAATAATCAGGATATAGTCTTATAAACTCGGTATAACAATGCAGTCTTCTTTCCTACGTATTTCTTAGCCATGCTCATAAACTCGGTATAACAATGCAGTCTTCTTTCCTACGTATTTCTTAGCCATGCTCATGAACTCGGTATAACAATGCAGTCTTCTTTCCTACGTATTTCTTAGCCATGCTCATGAATTCAGGGGTATATATTTTTACAAAAGGGCTTATTTTTTCATACCTAAATTTTCAATAAATGTTAATTTTTCCCTATGTTTTTCAATGGGTAAAAGTTTTTTTTCTCAAGTAACTTTCTTTCATATATATGGCCACGCGTTTTGAACTCGCCACCCAAAAATGGTGGTTTTGTTACGCTTTTCCAAATCGAGACTCGTTCAAATTGTTATATCTCTGCTTAAACAAAAGGTATTGTAGTGTGTTTGGTGTCATTTTGTAGCTAAATGAGTGACCTAACAGACCTCCAAAGGAGAATTGTTTATCAGCTGAGATAGTGGAGTTATAATTTTTTGAGTTCAGAATGGCCAAGGTGGTTGTTGTGGCGGTGGCGGTTGTGGCGGTGGCGGTATGTACAAAGTCTATGAGAAATATAGATTTTGTGTGTGCACGTTGAATCAACTGATCATATCTTTGCATCCATATGGGCTACAGGCATGGTTAAGAGCTCTTGTGAAAGGTTATTAATTATGCTAATTGTTTTTAATCATTTTGAACTCTTTATGATTGGTTTAGTCTATAAAATACAAACTTTTACGCACAAAACTACCCGTTTTCATATTAAACACTGTAGTAAGCAATGCGGATGTCTTCAAAATCTAAAAGTTGCTGTAAATATTTAATTACTTATCCTATCATAGTCAAAGTATACATTTTCTGAGAGGAAATTTGATGAGGAATCTAAATATGGACTTACTTTTTCTGTATGGGTTAGGGGTAAAATGTTTCAGTTCAAAATATGTTGAATTGTAAAAAAATTTGAACATATTTTGGGACACCCTGTATTCTGAGATTACCAAACAGCTGTGATTTTTTTTCTTCCCCAGTCAGTAGGGTACCCCTAACCTCTAACCAAATCAATGTTGTTTACTTTCAGTTTATAACTGCAAGTTAGTAATAAGCAATGCATTAAGTGACCCATTTTTTATTTGGAATTTTTTTATTCCACCCTGTATAACTTCAAGGTCACCCTGTACAATGAGTTGAAATGTGTATATTTGAATTGCTTATGCCTTCAGCTTTTCAAAAATGTATACTTTTGCTAGTTTAGGGTTGATAGTTGTGTAGATATTCTAATTTGAAACTTGATTGGTGTAAAAATTCATAATATTTGTGATGTAACGCTAAGGGTGGCGAGTTCAAAACACACGGCCATATACCACTGCATACAATGGCTATACAACTATATTCACTCAAGGGGTAGGCCTAGTATGTACTGGAGTCAGTTTATTGAAGTGAAAACTGTACACACACTGGCATCTTTTTGTTAGGGGTACTACACCCATTGCATTTTTTTGCATTTTGTGAAGAAATGAGAAAAAACAAATGGGCAAAGTGGTATGCAAAATGAAGGGGCAAATCTTCTGGTACATTACTGATGTACCACTTTTTGACTTCTACCTGACTGATACCGATGCCACCAATAGAACGAGAAGATTTGCACCTTCATTTTGCATATACCACTTTGTCCAATTTTTTTTCTCATTTCTTCACAAATTGCAAAATAATGCAAAAAAATGCAATGGGTGTAGTACCCCCTTAACACTACAATTTGATGACATATATGTGCCTGGACACCTCGAATAAGCCGTAAAGTCCCCCTCTGGTCATTTTTACCTTTTTACATATTTGCAAAGAGCATGTTGCAGGGATTAAAATGACACCTCAATGAACTTCATATGACAATCAGAAGCGAAGTTATGGCTTGTTATAGGTTGTCATGAATCAAAACGCAAAAACGAGAAAAACTCGTTCAAAGTTATGGAAGCAAAATGACCATTCATTAGATGGGCCTCAGAAAATGTAGATTATTTCATATTTCCACTTATTTCTTTAAAATAAAACTTTGTATGTGTTTAGAAGAAAGCTTAAACATTTCAAATCTGCAAAAATCTCAACTTCGCCAAAATACGAGATTTGCATATATTTTCACCTATAGCTCGAAATGAAGTTTGCCGAGTTTACGGCTCATTCGCCGCGTCCAGCCACATATAGGGGTGACCAGACACAACCTTTTAATAAAATAAGTCTGTAAGGTAATACTGGTATTGTCATAGCAGAATTGTATGCATATTGGCATAAATGGTACATGAAAAAGGTCTATACATGTACATGTTCAATATCAACCATAGACCACGTAAACATTTACTGTATATTTTTTTATAACTGTAATGCAGTTGTTAACCACCTATTGCATGTAAGTATCCCACAACTCTTTGCACAGTTCAAGTGATTCTTTAGATGTAAAGGCAACTTGCATAGAATTGGCTCAGTTCCATAATAGCTAGTCTTTATACAAGTTAATCTTTAGCTAACTAGGAACCACACAGTATGTGGCTTCGGGTAGATACAGACTTGAATCAAGACTATTCCATACCTGGCATTATTATTTTCACAATTAAGGCAGGTCAGAGGGAAGCATGACCTACATGTAGCAGTGACCTAGTGGTGTTTACACTCAAATATTTAGATAGATAAAGCTGACACACAAGAGGAATAGTACATGGGTTGGATAAAGGCTAAAAAAAGAAGTTTGTTTCCCATGGGTGGCCTGAAAACCAAAATGTGGTTTGCGGAATTTGGGTTGTTTTTTTTGTTTGTTTGTTTTTCCAGAATTTATGGTACAATCTGTCTCAAACAAACCACAATTATTTAATGTCAAATCAGTGCAGAGTAGATTAGATATGAAAATGAGTTTGAGAAAATGAGAAAAAAAGTTTTAGGAAAATTCTAGAATGCTTTTCATATGATTTATTGATTTCATAAATTGCTTCCAAAACCAAATGTTTGAGAAACAATCTTTTGATTTTAAACTGATATTTTTGTTAGCCGAATCCAAGTAAATACTATACTCACGAATCTAAGTTTTCGCCATCTTGGCTGATGGCTTGATCACAGATGAACTGGTCCACTGCTTTTCCCGCGAGACTTGGTTGCTAACAATGCATCCTCGTTACCCGGAAGTGATGTTGATTTTAGCAGTGGGACAATGTGCCCTAAAATGTGCCAACTTTTGGCCTGGGGGGCACTCACTAAAAATGGGTGACAGGGATGTGCGGCCACATTGACCCCCATTTTTCAACTACCTCTCACCCAATGAGCCCCTTTTTTATTTTACTGTCAAACTCCCTCTCACCCAATGACCCCCTTTTTTGTTATCCTGTCAACAAAATACCTCCTTTTTTCAAAAAATTGGGGAAATTTCTGATAACCTCTCACTAAATGACCCCGTTTTTCAGTATTTTTCCTTAAAATTTTCAAAAAATTTCAAATTTTTCAAAAAAAACTTTAATATCTTGACCCAAAGTTTTTCCCAGTCTCACTGAATGACCCCCTTTTTTGGTCAGATTTCCCCAGTCTCACGGAAAGACCCCCCTTTTGGGGGGCCTTCTCACTGAAAGACCCCCTTTTTCACTGTCTAGGCTCTCACCGAAAGACCCCTAGTTTCAAACTGCTGTCCGCACATCCCCATCACTTCCAAAGTCGAGTGCCCTCCCCTGGACTTTTGGTTGTGCCAACTTTTGGTTAATTTGGCATTTTAATACTAAATGGGCAAAAATTGGGTTAATTTAGGGTCTAAAATAGACCAAAAGGAAGATGCAAATCGTAAATTTTGTCACAACATATCTGTCAACTTAGCAGGGAGGGGACTGACTTGCCACCCTGTCCTATGGCTAATCTCAATTGGTGCTGATGGACAGTGGTGTAGATTTTTTTGACATACAGGGGGATGCACATGGGGTGTAATGAGGGGGCCAATATAAAAACAAAATCTTGGAAGTATAGTGAATCTAGCACTTTTTGGCGACAGAATAAGTTTATGGTACAAATACGCGGGAAGCGCGCAAAAATTTTTGCCATATTGAAAAAAAACTGGTGAAATATGGTGCAAAAGTGGAATAAATTCGCGCGAAGCTCGCAAAAATTGGCACTTTTGTGGCTAAAATGGCCAAAAATTTGGTTAATTTGGTCAGAAACCCACACACATGTGTCAACATTCAGGGATGATTATATGGACCATCTCCCTAGCAAAATATTGGGGGGGATTTATCCCCATCCCTGTGATCTATGCCTGTGATGATAAAGGGCGCGGTGTGGAGAGGTGATGGGATGCGCACTTTTTGTTGATCTTGCAAAATCATTATTTCATCATCTGCATCACCTCAACATGCCTGGCCAACATCATTGTAGGCCCAATATACCGGCACAATAGGGGCTATATTACGAACTTATTGTAGTTTTTTCCCATGTGATGTGAGAGACACATAGTATACTCTCACCCTCTTCCACCTCCCCCCTCCCTCTCTCTCTCTCTTTCTCTCTCCACCTCTCTTCCCCTTCTCTCTCCCTTTCTCTCTCTTTTCCTTTTCCTTTTTTTTGGGAGGGATCGCCAGGGGGTGTTGCACCCCCCCTACACCCCATGGCGACGTCCCTGAACAAAGGTAAACCAGTTTACGTTAAAACAAGTATTTTATGGAAGCTTTGGTGAAGATGACAAAACTGAGGAGAACATATGCAGTATTTGGCGTTTTCACATCACATGCATGCAGGGAACTCACATGTTGTTTGTTTACATTTGCGACCCCAATATCGATTAAGTGACGTCACAGGAAAAATCATCACATTTATATTTCCATTGGTCTTGCAGTTTGAGTTAAGGCCAATAATATATCAAAACATATGTTTTGGTAATTTTCCCTCCTGAGAAAAGTCATGCACATGGGGTGTAATGACACCCCTAGGCCAATACAAAAACGAATTTTACCACATTTGGTTTTTTTATTTGAGAAATCAAGAAAAAATATATTTTGAAGCAAAAAATGAATGACAAAATAAATCAAAAGATTTCAGTAAAGTGATTCATTTGGTAGGATTGTTGAGATTATAAACTGATATTTTTGTTAGCCGAATCCAAGGAAATACTTTGCGCGCATTTGTCCCGGTGATGTCCTTTTAGTAGCAGATCAGTTGGACGATTTGGAAATTTTGCCCCCTGGCTTGGTGACTCCGGTACATCCCCTTTGAATTTTAGCATTAAAATAGCAAATTTTTGAGCGATACGTGCGCACAAATTTCCATGCATTTTTCCAGGTAAAGGAATACTGGGGGACAGCTTGGAAAAAAAAACTTGGGTTACAATTGTGGGGGAGGAGTGTCTTCTATCCAAAGAGCCAGAGGTGGCAATCATGTTGAGGGCCATCAAAAGGTAAATGCGGCCATATACCAGCAAAATTTAATTCTCAACACCAGTGGCGTAGATTTCTTTTTGACATTGGGGGGGATGGGGTTGGAAAAAATTTGTGTTGCGAGCTGGAAATCTCGCACAGAATGCCTAGTGTCACGCAAAGTTGAACGCACGCAGTGGCGCGATATTTGCGTTTGGTGTAGATTCCTCAAATGATGGACCCAATATCGATTGATTGGTGACGTCTGAGAAAAAGGTCTATAAGATCAATGTATTAATTTTAAGACGTACAGGGGTGTTAATGGCATGAAGTGACTTTGCATGCATGAAAAACATGAAAAAGTGTGTAATTTTGGGCTACAAAGCCTCAAAACGGGCTGAAAATAGATAAATAAAATGCGGAAATTTGGAGTAACAAAATGTAGGAAATCCTACAATTGAAGGAAATCTGGCATCCCTGTATCTAATGGCTAAAACTGAACAAATATGTCTGCTGCCATCCCACTTGCCTTACAGCATGTAAAGTGGGCAGCAATGCATCACATGGTCCACTGAGCACTCTAATAATAATAATGAGCCCAAACAGCACCTCCTGTATCTAATGGCTAAAACTGAACAAATATGTCTGCTGCCATCTCACTCGCTTTACAGCATGTAAAGTGGGCAGCAATGCATCCCATGGTCCACTGAGCACTCTAATAATAATGAGCCCAAACAGCACCTCCTGTATCTAATGGCTAAAACTGAACAAATATGGCTGCTGCCATCTCACTCGCCTTACAGCATGTAAAGTGGGCAGCAATGCATCCCATGGTCCACTGAGCACTCTAATAATAATAATGAGCCCAAACAGCACCTCCTGTATCTAATGGCTAAAACTGAACAAATATGGCTGCTGCCATCCCACTTGCCTTACAGCATGTAAAGTGGGCAGCAATGCATCACATGGTCCACTGAGCACTCTAATAATAATAATGAGCCCAAACAGCACCTCCTGTATCTAATGGCTAAAACTGAACAAATATGTCTGCTGCCATCCCACTTGCCTTACAGCATGTAAAGTGGGCAGCAATGCATCACATGGTCCACTGAGCACTCTAATAATAATAATGAGCCCAAACAGCACCTCCTGTATCTAATGGCTAAAACTGAACAAATATGGCTGCTGCCATCTCACTCGCCTTACAGCATGTAAAGTGGGCAGCAATGCATCCCATGGTCCACTGAGCACTCTAATAATAATAATGAGCCCAAACAGCACCTCCTGTATCTAATGGCTAAAACTGAACAAATATGTCTGCTGCCATCCCACTTGCCTTACAGCATGTAAAGTGGGCAGCAATGCATCCCATGGTCCACTGAGCACTCTAATAATAATGAGCCCAAACAGCACCTCCTGTATCTAATGGCTAAAACTGAACAAATATGTCTGCTGCCATCCCACTCGCCTTACAGCATGTAAAGTGGGCAGCAATGCATCCCATGGTCCACTGAGCACTCTAATAATAATAATGAGCCCAAACAGCACCTCCTGTATCTAATGGCTAAAACTGAACAAATATGTCTGCTGCCATCCCACTTGCCTTACAGCATGTAAAGTGGGCAGCAATGCATCACATGGTCCACTGAGCACTCTAATAATAATAATGAGCCCAAACAGCACCTCCTGTATCTAATGGCTAAAACTGAACAAATATGTCTGCTGCCATCCCACTTGCCTTACAGCATGTAAAGTGGGCAGCAATGCATCCCATGGTCCACTGAGCACTCTAATAATAATAATGAGCCCAAACAGCACCTCCTGTATCTAATGGCTAAAACTGAACAAATATGGCTGCTGCCATCTCACTCGCTTTACAGCATGTAAAGTGGGCAGCAATGCATCACATGGTCCACTGAGCACTCTGATAATAATAATGAGCCCAAACAGCACCTCCTGTATCTAATGGCTAAAACTGAACAAATATGTCTGCTGCCATCCCACTTGCCTTACAGCATGTAAAGTGGGCAGCAATGCATCACATGGTCCACTGAGCACTCTAATAATAATGAGCCCAAACAGCACCTCCTGTATCTAATGGCTAAAACTGAACAAATATGGCTGCTGCCATCCCACTTGCCTTACAGCATGTAAAGTGGGCAGCAATGCATCACATGGTCCACTGAGCACTCTAATAATAATAATGAGCCCAAACAGCACCTCCTGTATCTAATGGCTAAAACTGAACAAATATGTCTGCTGCCATCCCACTTGCCTTACAGCATGTAAAGTGGGCAGCAATGCATCCCATGGTCCACTGAGCACTCTAATAATAATAATGAGCCCAAACAGCACCTCCTGTATCTAATGGCTAAAACTGAACAAATATGGCTGCTGCCATCCCACTTGCCTTACAGCATGTAAAGTGGGCAGCAATGCATCACATGGTCCACTGAGCACTCTAATAATAATAATGAGCCCAAACAGCACCTCCTGTATCTAATGGCTAAAACTGAACAAATATGTCTGCTGCCATCCCACTCGCCTTACAGCATGTAAAGTGGGCAGCAATGCATCACATGGTCCACTGAGCACTCTAATAATAATAATGAGCCCAAACAGCACCTCCTGTATCTAATGGCTAAAACTGAACAAATATGGCTGCTGCCATCCCACTTGCCTTACAGCATGTAAAGTGGGCAGCAATGCATCCCATGGTCCACTGAGCACTCTAATAATAATAATGAGCCCAAACAGCACCTCCTGTATCTAATGGCTAAAACTGAACAAATATGGCTGCTGCCATCTCACTCGCTTTACAGCATGTAAAGTGGGCAGCAATGCATCACATGGTCCACTGAGCACTCTAATAATAATAATGAGCCCAAACAGCACCTCCTGTATCTAATGGCTAAAACTGAACAAATATGTCTGCTGCCATCCCACTTGCCTTACAGCATGTAAAGTGGGCAGCAATGCATCCCATGGTCCACTGAGCACTCTAATAATAATAATGAGCCCAAACAGCACCTCCTGTATCTAATGGCTAAAACTGAACAAATATGGCTGCTGCCATCTCACTCGCTTTACAGCATGTAAAGTGGGCAGCAATGCATCACATGGTCCACTGAGCACTAGCTCTAATAATAATAATGAGACCCAACAGCACCTCCTGAAGCTAACTGAAGCTCTCACTACAGCAAAGGATCATGGGTAATCATCCAGGGTTCCACACACTTTGTTTATGAATACTCGGATAGAAGCTCTATACCAGTGGTGGGCTAGCTACCTACTGCCCGCTACAGTTAATATGCAAAGGATCATGGGTAATCATCCAGGGTTCCAAACACTTTGTTTATAATAGATAGACGCTCTATACCAGTGGTGGGCTATCTGCAGCCCGCTACAGTTAAATATGCAAAGGATCATGGGCAATCATCCAGGGTTCCACACACTTTGTTAAGGATTGACGCTCTATACCAGTGATGGGCTACCTACTGCCCGCTACAGCTATGCAAAGGATCATGGGTAATTATCCAGGGTTCGAACACTTTGTTAAGGATAGACGCTCTATACAAGTGGTGGGCTACATACTGCCCGCTACAGTTATGCAAATGATCATGGGTAATCATCCAGGGTTCCAAACTATGTTGAAAGTCTATGGTTAAATACCACTAATTATGTATTACACGGGTTTCAATGGGAAAATGCCCAATTTCGGGAGGAATTTTCTCATATTCAGAACTCTCACAGTTCAATGCCACCAATATCAGGTGAACCTATACGATTTAGATGCCAAATGATCAAAAATTCAACATAGGTTGACCTGAGACTTTTCTTGTTTTAACGCACTGAACCGTAAACACCTTAAAATTACAGTGCGCCCTCGAAGATGAAAGTTACAATAGGATAGGGCGATTATTTACTAAAAACCGAAGCCGTGCGTATGAATTTTGGTACTATTACATCAAAAATGTCATAATGAGAGAAAATGTACCATTTTGAAGCATCAAACTCTAAAAAGTACTTTTTGGCTATATAACTTGATCAATTTCAGCGATTTTAATGCAGTCTTTTCGAATGCCATGAAAACAAATAGTTACTCATCGTATTTCAATGTATCGCCCAGGCCTATTAGTGGTATTTAACCCTATGCTACAACAAAGGTGCAAAAAACTGAATTTCATGTTGATGATTTTTACTATGTTCCATATGAGCAATCAGAGCAAATCACTAAATAAGCCTTAAAGTCAGTGCATAGCCAATTTTGGTGTGAGGGGGCAAAACCAAATTTTCATCCCCATTTGTCAATTTTTAGTCCCATTTTTAGTCATTTTAAAGATACTTTACTCTTTGCCGTCCCCATTTTATCCAGGACCCCCTGGCTATGCCACTGTTTAAAATTTATTGTGACAAAAGCTGTAATGATTTTCTCTAATTTGTGCGAGACTCTTTAAGATTAAGGAAAACTATATAAATGAAATGAAAGTGCCAGGTATACAGTAAAAGCAAGACTGTATGAATTCCTGTAGATGTAGTGACAACTGAATCACATTTTTTTTTATCTCAATTTTATTTCAATGTCAAAAATGTTCTACAGAAAATTAAAAGGACTATGAATATGGCCCACAACAGGCATATCTGAATTTCACTGCAATGTATTGACAAACAATATCCATTGTTGACATGGAATGCGATTAGTCCCTTTTTTTTTCAAAGGTTTCCATAGATACCAGGTTTATGAGCAAAATTACAATAATATCTGTTGTATATTTTCATCATAATGATTCGTGTATGAATTAGGTAGCTCATTACAGGTAGACTGAGGACTATCAAATTTTGAAACCAAAAAGGTATGGAATGTCATTCGCAGAAGGAAGGAATAAAGAAGGTGAACAATGAAGTGGTTTGTTTCCATTGGGATTTGAACCTGAGACTTTAAGTATACATCATAGATTTATAAAGTTTACTTTGAGGACTGTTATTGTTAGGTATCAAAAATACCAATTTTTAAAAATTTATATCACAAATTTCAAAAAATCAAAACTATTTGATATCAGAAGGACATTCCTCGTATTCAGAATGCA
The DNA here is from genome assembly GCF_039555335.1 of Amphiura filiformis. Taxonomy (NCBI): domain Eukaryota; kingdom Metazoa; phylum Echinodermata; class Ophiuroidea; order Amphilepidida; family Amphiuridae; genus Amphiura; species Amphiura filiformis. The sequence goes on from NC_092631.1 coordinate 7,132,046, forward strand.
ATTTGATATGTTTGATCATCTGATGTGCTCTCATGTCCCAAAAAAATACTGTGCAAACATTTCTATCCAATCCCTAAATACATTTATTATGCTCTTTGATGTCATAGGTGAGACATCCATTGTACAACTATATGTACTGAGGTCCACAATTGATAGGCAGACAAGTACATCACAACTTACTATTTTGCAATGAACAGATGATCTTGTGATTTTATCAGGTGCAGGGGACATGCTGGCTGGCTGGGCTCTCATCCATTTCAACCTTGGACCTACTTATGACCAGAAACTTGTGTCTTCCATCTTGACTGTGAATATACAAAAAAAAAATACACATTCTGTATGATTTTTAGTAAACACTGTAAATAAATAAAACAAGTGACATGTTTCCAATACAAGTAATTGGGAAAGTTTCCATTTCAGTATACATAGCGTATCAGGCGGGCTGATGGAAGAGTGTCCCAGCCCAGACAGCTTAACCAGGCTGGCAAACTTCATCTACCAGGCAGAAATTGACCACAATTGCCATGTGAATCTTCATTTTAACCCATATTCATATTTCCCTACAAAAATTGGTACAGTCCAAATACTGTCAGCCTTGTTTGGGGGGACAAAAAGGACATGCCACCTTACATTGGTCGGTTGTATAGCATCTGCATTTTGTTTTGGCAGCGGAAGACTAGTACAACTGGTTTGCAATACTAGCTGAGGATCCCCCCAGCTAGTACCAGCTAGTAATAACACCTGCCAGATCCCCAGTTAGTGGCGAGTATATTTCTGGCTGGGCGAGTGGAGTTCTGAAATCACCAGCCCAACTGGAGAGAAACATTTCACACAGATCAACCAAATTCAGTAGTCCAAAAAATTTAAAAAGATGCAATCATGCAAAAAGCTCACATAGCAATTTAGCCCAAGGAACTCACCCCACCTTCAGTTTGATTTCCACTGACTTCTCTGCATAGAGGTCTGTGACGCTGAGAATTTGAAAGTGTACCCATCAATATACCAATTTTTCAAAAAAATTGTACCCATCGATATACCAAAATTCTAAATTTTTGATCGTCAAATTTAATAACAAATTGTCTTAATTTTTAAAACTTTTGGGGAAACATAATCTATTCATGACTTCAGTGATGCAACCTCAATGGCCATCATTTCTATTCACCATGTCCAATTTGAAGTGAGAGAGAATTGAATAGCTGTGTGTACGTCACAACAGAAATTAACACAATAAAAATTAGCCCGCAGGTACTCACATAGATCTCTGTCACTACAATTTCCACTGACTTCTCCGCTGCGAGGTCTGAGATGTCTACCTTAGACGGTTAGACCTATCCAGGGTACACAAAAAATACCACTTTTTCACATAAACACCACTTCCTACATTTCCTCACGTGAAGATAAGACTTAAACAAAACATATTTGGTGCATGTTTGTAAATTTTGAGCACATTTGAGGATGTAAAATGACCAGACTTGTGACCGTTATTGTCGCCATGTTTTGAATTCTTCCTATAAATAGAGGCCGTCATCACAGCAACATTGAGTTCAGGGTGCCATGAATGGTACCACATTCATGTAGGTATGCCAGGTGATTCAAATTTGCCATCAAACTGCATCATTTTATATATAAAATTAAAGCCCTTGAGTAAAGAAAGCCGATACTGAAAACCTTTTTGTCATAGCACTTTCCGCAGCAAAGTTACATCTAGTCAAAGATTGACTTTCATCAAAAAGATTCTGCTAGCAAAATTCCCCAAAACAGCATTACGGGGGTGTTTCTAGATCTTAGTCTTATGACGATAGCAGCTTTTTTAATGGAACTGCTATCAAAATCCCTCTAAAATTCCATGTGTGAGTGTCTCATCACCATAAAAAATCATATATTTGGGGGATTTGGGTCAAGTGAAGTATAGAAAACATGTAGGATTCCTTGACCGCCCTGTTCTTGAAAAAAATTGAAATTTCTATGTAATTTATATGTATTGTGTTTGGTCCCAGGTCTAGGCGAATTTCGCTGACTAGCAAATGTGTTACTAAGGTTTGCCTGGCATACCTAATTCATAGTACGAGGAACCCATACCGTACTTAGCTCTGCTAGTACGGTATGGGAGGATATGTATGCAGAAAGCTAACGCAACGTAATTTCAATTAGAGCAATTACGAAAATAAAGGCTCCAGAAGCTTAAAGCCATATTATAACATTTGCTGTTGAGGACGCCCTCACTGATTTTTTAAAATTCATTTTTTTACACGATTATATTGTACTTTATTAAACCAATATACCCTGCAAAAATCAAGACTCTAGGTGCTGTAGATTTGTCAAAATCCGAGATTTTGAATAAAGCGCCGGAACCGGCGTCTTATTATTACGATGGAATTATTAGTCGAACGCATACACGATGTTCATAACACACAGTACGTTACACGGCGTATGGGGCGGTGATCTACACAACAAAGGGTCGTACCATAACATGACTGAAGGAGTGGTACGTATTGGCAACATACGTGCTGTTAGTAAATTCCAATTTTCTTTGCTTTGCCGTAGTTGTTCGGCTCAAAAATAAAAGGGGATATATCTGACAGTAAAAACTAACATTTTATGTCAAAGAATTGCTAATCTATTTTGTATGATAATGTTATAATATTGCTTTAAATATCTGCATGTTTGTCATAATATTAATTACACGGGTTGTTGTACTTCTTACCTAAACGTTCATGTTTGAAATTTTAATTAATACTCCATTATTAATCCAGAAAAAAATAAGTTTTCCAGAGCACACAATTCCAATGCAACTTCAACTTTTAGTGCCGTAAATATGAAATATCACATGATCAGGTGTCACGTGGTACATTCAGCTCTGTGGCAAAGCAATGACGCCACTCTGTTTCGGCTGTTTTATGACTTTGATTTTTAGTGCCGTAAGCTTGCACGTACCGAATTTTTTAGATGCGTTTTTCATCTTTTTTGGTGATTGTACATAAAATGCAGCATATGGTTATTTTCATAAGGAACGCAGGATTAGTTTGATGAACCATTTAGAGTGAGTATGTGCAATTTACTTACAATCGACACACTAAAACTGAGATGCCTCTTCTGTGCAAACTTAAAATAGGGCAGCATCAATAACGAAAATGTCATACCGATAAATGACACGTCTGTTTTGCCCGGTTTTTTTTAAGTTTGCCTTGCGAACTAGACGTTCGCCTTTCGTATCTCTTTCCTTGTTGGAAAGGTATAACGTTGAGGAGATAGGAACATGTACCGTTATCCGGGACCTACTCTGCCATGTTTGGCTGAGTAACGGTACATGAACACGGTCTTTTGTGCCTATGTAAATTAGTCATTGTGTAAAGCTGTGTTTATACCCAGACTGAATCATTGTCGCTAACTACACAAGTTATGTGTGCAATTTTAGAGAACGTTGACCGACAGAGGGTGTCAATATATGCCTATGTGTCGCTTTTGAAAAACAGCGAATCATGCGCATGCTCAGCAGGCAAATACGACGGCGATTTAGTACACTGACCATGCGTGCGATTCAGGTTTCTCCAAAAGCGATTGAGTATAAATGCATCTTTAGAAATGACCGGCGATTGTGTGTTCTCAAGTGGGTTTTATTATGTTAATTAGTGACCTCGATCAAGCATTGAAATGCTGTCATTTTTTGTACTGGATCGTTCAAGCATCTCCAACAAATTTTCAATGTAAGTGCCTCTGGCCCTAGTAGAAGTAAAAACGGATACTATGGCCAGAGTTCTAGGGCTATTGCGAACTACCTAATTCATGGACGTGGTGCAAAATTCGACAGGGTTTTGTCATATTTGTTTACCTTTTTTAAAACAATCATTGAGCCGAGCAAGGCCTTGAAATCAGGTCATCAATCCATGTACTACAATGTACACACTTACAAACTACTTACAGATTAATTAATTCGGTCATCTTGTTTGCTCCATCTATGGTGAACAGTTCTAAAAATTCGTCCACAATGATTGACTGAATTTCGTGCAAAATTAGAAGACAGACCTACTACGCATGTGCAGCTCGTTATCTGATAAGGATAGCTCGTGATCCAAATTATTATTGGCTGAAAAGTTTTAAAGTGGGCGTTACCATGTATACACGGATTGGGCTATTCCAGATAAAACATGCACCCCCCCCCCCCCCCTATAGAGGGCAACGGAAATCCAGATTTTTTGGTGGTCTTTGGGGCTCGGAATTCCAGCCTATTCTACTTATGCTGTTCCAAATTCCAGCCTATTCTGCCTATGCTTGGCGCAAAATTTCCAGATTTTTCCACCGTTTTGTTAGTCTGAAGGCATAGAGGGTGTTGGAATTCCAGGTTTATTGTGTTTATCCTTGGTTGGATTTCCAGACTTTTTTGCCTCTGGTCAACAAAATTTCCAGATTTTTCCACCGTTTTGTTAGTCTGAAGGCATAGAGGGTGTTGGAATTCCAGGTTTATTGTGTTTATCCTTGGTTGGATTTCCAGACTTTTTTTTTTTTTTTTAACAAAATAATCCATATTTTTGTCCATTGAGTTGCTGGAATTCCAGATGGTTTTGTTAGTAATTTGTCGGGATTTCCAGCCTTTTGTGCAAATAGATATCAGGAATTCCATTCTCTTCCAGTTCAATGCAATTTGTCATTATGTATGTGCATATGTAATGTATGTTGGGGTGTTTTCTCCCACCGGCCACCCCACAAGTTGGTGGTGGGTACTAGTTATAGGCCCCCCTAATCATCATGATTGACAGTCCAAGTGACCATGACAACCAACATTCTTGTTGAGTAAGCCTTAATTATTAAAAAAAAAAAAAGAGCAAGGTACACCAACTTGACGGAAAACAAGTCGCAGGGTGGCGAATCAGACCCTCCCTACTCAGTTGACAGATATGTTGTGACAAAATTTACAATTTGCATCTCCCTTTTGGTCTATTTTAGACCAAAATCAACCCTAGATTGGCCCATTTAGTATTAAAATGCCAAATTGCCGCACTTTGCACACAATCTTGGTAAAGCCATTTGAGTGAGTAGATCTGCAACAATCATGTTGCCTTGCCCACAGGACCATCAAAAGGCAAACCCGGCCATATACCAGGTATATATGATATACACATTTTAGGCTATTCTAGTTGAAAGACATACACCATGTATGGAAGACATTACTTTAGTCTCTCACACAGGGGGTGTAGATTTCAAATGAAGTCACCCCAAGAAAATGGTTGCCCTGAATAAGCTGTTTCTTTACTCAATTAATGAAAGTTTCATTGAGTAAAGAAACAGCTTAAAAAACAAGTACACTACCTTAAAGGAAGGTGACCTGATATATTTGGAAAATCAAATTCTTTAAAACTTATGTATAACATAAAATGTCATCCCTTTCAAGCACTCATGCAAAAATGAACATGTAAATGTTTTTTGTCAATATGCCCAATTCCTAATGGAATTACGGACATTTATACAGCATGATATTGGTAGTCTACAGTGTTTTTATTAATGATAATCATCATGATCATGGAAGGTGACCTGTAATATGTAATATATTGATTTCAAGTGAAAGGCCCTATTTTTCTCATAAACATATTGAAATTAGAAGTTCCAACTCAGTATTTCTGAAGATATCATCAAAAAACTGCCTAATTAGTCTCAAAATATGGTATACCATATTTGACATACCATATTTGACAGTTTTTGATGATTTCTACGGAAATATAACGAATTGGAACGCCAAATGTCAATATGTTTATGAGAAAAATATGAGCTTTCATCTGATACCAAAAGCAGCATTTTGATGAGGTAACTAACTGAGTGGGGATGAGATTGTCAACCAAGTTAATGAAAACAAGTTCACAGAAAGCAAGCGCACTTCGCGAGGGTTTTATTTTCGCGGATTTCGCGAATGGAGTTCCATCCGCGAAATTAACACCTCGCGAATACTAGTATATATAATAATGTATTGCAAGTATAGGGCAAGACTAAGCATTGCGAAAATAACAATTGCAAAAATGATTCTGTAACTCCAAATCGCGAAAATAACTGTACGCGAAAATTACCACTTAAACAGTAATTATAGTAGGAGCAGAGTCAATACTATTACGTAATTGTTTGTTCGTGGTACATTGCACACAGATAGTGCACACACACTTCCATGATGTTCCATCCATGCAGTACAAAGTGTTATCTGTTTTCAAATTTACTGTGTGCTTTTAGAATATTTTTAGCAGATTTGGGTAGCTGCAAATATTTGGGTAGGGAAAATATTATTCTGTGTATTAAAAACAAATCAACCCATTGTGGCTTGGGGTTTTAATAACAAGTTTAATTTCCGGAATTGATTGATTTTCAATGATGGATACAAATTAAGTTTAGCGTCAGTTTTTGTTAATATTTAGTTAAGTTTTATAAAATGTTGCAAATAAAAAAAATTAATATAGTATCAAACTCAAAAGCTACAAAAAAAACCCTTCTCTATGGGCCCAACTGACCTGGAATTTGTGTTTTGAGAATTAAAAAAACATTTATTTTGCTATTTGCTTAAATCATAGAAAATGTGTTTGTAAAAATTCTTCAGATTTTGGTGATATTTTAGCGTCATTTCAAGATAGCCTCTCTCTAGAAAAACAAGTACAAAAAACACCCGACCATAGTTGAAAGGTCCGCCCGTAGAATAGGGTGGGTTTTTCTTTTTTGTCGCCAAAAATACAATAAATAACATGACACCAAAAACAGAAATTTTGACAATAATAGTTTTTTTCTGATCATTTTAATGTACATTTTGACCAAAGTATCAGTAAATTATGATATAGTGAGATTACACATAAATATAAACTTTGAAAGAGGGACTCTAAATATACATTGAAAATTCCAAAAGCATAAATCAAGAAGTGCATATTACCGGTATTATTATTATTAAAAATGGTTTATATTAAATGATGCTCCCCGCCTAAAAAAATCCGGACATTGAGTTTTTTTGCATGTTTTGCATTTGGAAAATGTTCCATATTACAAACCAAATGTCAGACGAATTCGTCTCTATGGATAGTCCTCTGAGGGATAGGCCTATATGAATCCAATATCATACTAGCTAAAACTACTGTTCTTTGAATGGAACAAAATGCAGATGTTCAATCGAAATACATCTTCTCTGATGTTATGCAAAATATAGTAATATCAAATATAATCCATATTTTTGTCCATTGAGTTGCTGGAATTCCAGATGGTTTTGTTAGTAATTTGTCGGGATTTCCAGCCTTTTGTGCAAATAGATATCAGGAATTCCATTCTCTTCCAGTTCAATGCAATTTGTCATTATGTATGTGCATATGTAATGTATGTTGGGGGTGTTTTCTCCCACCGGCCACCCCACAAGTTGGTGGTGGGTACTAGTTATAGGCCCCCTAATCATCATGATTGACAGTCCAAGTGACCATGACAACCAACATTCTTGTTGAGTAAGCCTTAATTATTTAGGAAAGAAAAAGAGCAAGGTACACCAACTTGACGGAAAACAAGTCGCAGGGTGGCGAATCAGACCCCTCCCCTACTCAGTTGACAGATATGTTGTGACAAAATTTACAATTTGCATCTCCCTTTTGGTCTATTTTAGACCAAAATCAACCCTAGATTGGCCCATTTAGTATTAAAATGCCAAATTGCCGCACTTTGCACACAATCTTGGTAAAGCCATTTGAGTGAGTAGATCTGCAACAATCATGTTGCCTTGCCCACAGGACCATCAAAAGGCAAACCCGGCCATATACCAGGTATATATGATATACACATTTTAGGCTATTCTAGTTGAAAGACATACACCATGTATGGAAGACATTACTTTAGTCTCTCACACAGGGGGTGTAGATTTCAAATGAAGTCACCCCAAGAAAATGGTTGCCCTGAATAAGCTGTTTCTTTACTCAATTAATGAAAGTTTCATTGAGTAAAGAAACAGCTTAAAACAAGTACACTACCTTAAAGGAAGGTGACCTGATATATTTGGAAAATCAAATTCTTTAAAACTTATGTATAACATAAAATGTCATCCCTTTCAAGCACTCATGCAAAAATGAACATGTAAATGTTTTTTGTCAATATGCCCAATTCCTAATGGAATTACGGACATTTATACAGCATGATATTGGTAGTCTACAGTGTTTTTATTAATGATAATCATCATGATCATGGAAGGTGACCTGTAATATGTAATATATTGATTTCAAGTGAAAGGCCCTATTTTTCTCATAAACATATTGAAATTAGAAGTTCCAACTCAGTATTTCTGAAGATATCATCAAAAAACTGCCTAATTAGTCTCAAAATATGGTATACCATATTTGACATACCATATTTGACAGTTTTTTGATGATTTCTACGGAAATATAACGAATTGGAACGCCAAATGTCAATATGTTTATGAGAAAAATATGAGCTTTCATCTGATACCAAAAGCAGCATTTTGATGAGGTAACTAACTGAGTGGGGGATGAGATTGTCAACCAAGTTAATGAAAACAAGTTCACAGAAAGCAAGCGCACTTCGCGAGGGTTTTATTTTCGCGGATTTCGCGAATGGAGTTCCATCCGCGAAATTAACACCTCGCGAATACTAGTATATATAATAATGTATTGCAAGTATAGGGCAAGACTAAGCATTGCGAAAAAAAAAAAAAAAAAAATGATTCTGTAACTCCAAATCGCGAAAATAACTGTACGCGAAAATTACCACTTAAACAGTAATTATAGTAGGAGCAGAGTCAATACTATTACGTAATTGTTTGTTCGTGGTACATTGCACACAGATAGTGCACACACACTTCCATGATGTTCCATCCATGCAGTACAAAGTGTTATCTGTTTTCAAATTTACTGTGTGCTTTTAGAATATTTTTAGCAGATTTGGGTAGCTGCAAATATTTGGGTAGGGAAAATATTATTCTGTGTATTAAAAACAAATCAACCCATTGTGGCTTGGGGTTTTAATAACAAGTTTAATTTCCGGAATTGATTGATTTTCAATGATGGATACAAATTAAGTTTAGCGTCAGTTTTTGTTAATATTTAGTTAAGTTTTATAAAATGTTGCAAATAAAAAAAAATTAATATAGTATCAAACTCAAAGGCTACAAAAAAAACCCTTCTCTATGGGCCCAACCGACCTGGAATTTGTGTTTTTGAGAATTAAAAAAAAACATTTATTTTGCTATTTGCTTAAATCATAGAAAATGTGTTTGTAAAAATTCTTCAGATTTTGGTGATATTTTAGCGTCATTTCAAGATAGCCTCTCTCTAGAAAAACAAGTACAAAAAACACCCGACCATAGTTGAAAGGTCCGCCCGTAGAATAGGGTGGGTTTTTCTTTTTTGTCGCCAAAAATACAATAAATAACATGACACCAAAAACAGAAATTTTGACAATAATAGTTTTTTTCTGATCATTTTAATGTACATTTTGACCAAAGTATCAGTAAATTATGATATAGTGAGATTACACATAAATATAAACTTTGAAAGAGGGACTCTAAATATACATTGAAAATTCCAAAAGCATAAATCAAGAAGTGCATATTACCGGTATTATTATTATTAAAAATGGTTTATATTAAATGATGCTCCCCGCCTAAAAAAATCCGGACATTGAGTTTTTTTTGCATGTTTTGCATTTGGAAAATGTTCCATATTACAAACCAAATGTCAGACGAATTCGTCTCTATGGATAGTCCTCTGAGGGATAGGCCTATATGAATCCAATATCATACTAGCTAAAACTACTGTTCTTTGAATGGAACAAAATGCAGATGTTCAATCGAAATACATCTTCTCTGATGTTATGCAAAATATAGTAATATCAAATATAATCCCTTTTATTCACGGGATGTGATTAATTAGCATATTATAAATTTGATGAGGAATTTTAATATTTATATGCCATTGGGTTTTGTGTAGGAGATGGAGGAAAAAAACTTGATTGATAATGCCATTAAAATATTAAGATACCCTGCACTGCATCTCGTTTCTACTAGGCTTTATTTAATTAACTCATTATAATTGAAGTTTTGCTTTTGTAAATCCTACAATGTTCTTAGCACATCTAAAATTCTCCTGCATGCTGGTTGAACATAAAAAGGTTGAATTACACATGGAGATTAAAAAAACGTAAGTAAACAAAATCAAATGAAACTGGTAATTTGCAAACTTTAACCACAGAGCAGTACATGTAGGCCTACGTGTAACAGAACAAGATCTTGTTCATGGTTGTTTGTTTAACCATGGATAAAGATAATTATGCTCTTCAAACACATTAAAGGTTCCATGACTTAGCAAACAAAGTTATACACACTTGCATTTATAATACATGCATTCTTCACAGTCACTCCAGGCTATGTTTTGGATCGGGGGGGTCTGCTTGATCAGCAGAAGAGATATTACTCCCATCTTCTGGTATTACAGTAAAGCTATCATTTGCTGCATATTTTGCTCAAATTTGTACTGCTTACATGATTGTAATTGCCCAATGCTATCTGAAATACCATGTAAAGGACTAAACCTCCAAAGTATTCTGATCCCCCAAAGCTCCACAGTTAAGCGGCTAAGTCGGTTTTTTACGTTTACCTCATTATTTTCGCTTAGTTAAAACTGAGACTAGAAAACCTGAGACTGTTGGTTTACTAGTCTCAGGTTAAAATGATCAGAAGACCCCCTTGACAGATAAAGTGTTACTAGTACATGTAGTAGTAATATTATGTAATCATAGTAATTTTTGACAAAAAAGAAGAACAAAATTAAAATTTTACCAAAATCGTACATTATGTCTTTTATCATCAATCTCCAAAATAGGAAAGATAAGTGGTCTATGGTAAAACCAAATGATTTATCGAACGTAATCAAAACAATAAAATAATTATTTGGCCAAAACAACAACAACAAACAAACATTTTATTGTCCCTGTCCCTTTGAGGGATTCTGATTTTCGCCAGCTAAGAGCTGGCTATCTAATTCGGAGATCGTCTTTGTTTGATAAAGAGATTTATATGGGGTACTAGCATTGGTTTGAATTACTTAGCGGAAATTTTTATGGTGAAAATATATGTAAGACCTGTTATTCGATTTGTAAGAAAAAGAAAGTATGTTTTGCCGTTTCAACGAATGAAAACGAGTGAGAATTTCAAAAGTTATGGTTTGAAGGAAATATGACATTAAAAGTTATATGCCAGGCCTATAATAGTTTCCACAGCATGTCAACGAAAGAACATGATAGTATCCTTGTTATCAGGCGTTCTTAGATTTTCAGACCTCCTGGAGATCAGCACAGCATGAGATGTGTGTATTGATAACATGATTAAAACCTTTATGGACGTAAAAGTCAAAGTAAAAATATCCTATATCCTGTATCGTTTTATGGATAAAAATGACTCAAAATGTAATTTATGAAATAATTGAACATCAGTTTTGTCTTTTCAACGGGAAAAATTCGATGTAATTTCAGGGCCTATTTTTGATATGGGTATAATTTATATACATGTAGGCCTATTGAACAATATCAGTCTTTATACATTTTATAATGTGATATGCATAAATTGCGAATTAATATATAAATTAATATAAAATTAATGTGCATGTATAAGGCAAGTAGGATGACAGTTTTTAGCCAATTAACTAAAAACTGCAGTGTATTTCTTTATATTATTAATGAGCAAGGGTAGCCTAAAAGGCAGAAAAGACAAAAAGACAGAACATTTTGGAGTAATTAATTGAAGAGTTGACAGGAAGTTATAGGAGTTGAATGTTTTGCTTTTCTGTGTGCATGTTCTCATCGTTGATGGTTTGGTGCAGGCGGCGAATGGCATGATAGAGCCGGCAGCTTGTGAAACCGCCCGGCCGACGGCCGTATGGCATTTTCCATATACTAGTACTCGGTTAGTTTTGTGGGGTTCATTTTCGAACCCCCACGGTTTTAGCTTTTATTTATATTATTTATTAACATATAGGCCTATTTGTTTGTGAAATTTCAAGCGTTTTAAATTTTCAAAATAATCCCATTCAATTACACGGTTGACGATGAAAATGCAATGCGAACACCACCTGGTTTGGTGGACTGTCATGAAACATGATGGATCCTAAGACTAGAGTGATCCTAAAATGCCTTCCACCCAAACTAATTACAAGACCTCTTCTGCATTGAAGATGGCTTTCCCTTTAAAAGGGAATTTTTATCTTCTTCTTTTATTTCTTGCATAAAAGTGGAAAATTTAAGTTAACATACGGTATTGGCAATATAATTTGCTTCCTCCTCTTAATGATCAATTTTGCATTGTAGAAAAAAATAAAAATAAAAAAGTTCTCCTCTTTTTTAATTTTTTTTCTGTCAGTGTATTTTTTAGCTGTGGGCCTACTATGGGGTGCAGCCTGTAGTGTAGAGGTGTATCTTACTGACTTGCTTTTAATACTGACTTTCTAACCTTTTATAATTTTATAATATATAGTTACCCCTTTGGCTCTAAAATCATAATTGCAAGACTCTGAATTTGTAAAGCTATATAGACCCTACCGAATTCTGGCCACTCGTCCTTTAAGCTCCTTTATATTTAAATAAAAGTCTCCCCTCCATAAAGTATACCACGAGGCAATTCGCAAAATAATACCATAACACAGGTGATAAGTGTGAATGGTTGTGGAATCGAACTAGAGAAATAGCCCTCTGTCACTTAGAACTTAAAACCAACATGTCTGCCATTTCAATTGTTATCCATTCCAGATGAGTTTCCAGATGAGTAAGAAAAAATGTAATGCTAATTTATTGCACATGCTGAGGAAGCCTGATTACCTTTTTAAAATAGCTGAGTGGGAGGGTTTTAAAATGAAATATTTTTTCACGGCAGTGAAATGATGCCACTTGCCCCCACATCTCATATTACTATTTAGCCCTTAAACCCGGCAAAGAGTCTGCTCAGTGTAGGAATTTTTTAGCCTTTTTTATAAATATGTTTGCAATTGGCTTATAGCCGTCTCATGCTGCCAATACACATACCTGATTGGTTAATCAAACTAGCAGGTCATGATCAGGCCTAATCACAAAGTAAACATATCGTCTGTATAGAAAACTATGCAGCAGGCGACTTACTTCAGAAAAAGTTCAATATAACTACATTGCATAAAACTAAGCCCATTATCTATAGTTAATTGGTCAAATGTTTATTGACTCTTGTAATAACCCATGTGTAGGCCTATAAACCTGTATAATATTGGTGTTCATAAAAGCAGGACTATGAGACAAATATCCCTGACCCTGACAAAAGCTAGCAAGAGCAAATGGCTGTGTAATTTGTTTACTTTAGTGATAAGGCATCTTGCATACATGTACAATTTTCTTTGTAGTTTATAGCCAAATTTGTTTCCTGTAGGTGGCTTAATAAAAATTCCTTTAAAAAAGGAATGGGCGCCCAATGTGAGCTTGGTCGTGACGCGTGATGTGTTGAATTTCATGGTGTTTAGATTTGGTATTATTATCTCATGACACCTCATTATAGAAATCAGACCTGTTGATAGGTTGTAAGAGGGGATAGCCTTTTCCAGGCACGAATTGGGCCATATATAAAGAAAGTTTTGCTACTTTGCGACGCAATAAAAACCCTAAATGCAAAATGAGATCCTGCAGGTGGCTTCCGCGGTGGCTTAAAAAACTAACTGCAAAATGAGGTTTTTAAAAAATATTGTTTTTCAGAGTCAAGACACATGTATCATTATTAAGCCTCATATCACTTATTTATTGTCGAATAAGTGCAGAGTAGGTTAAATATGAATATTAAATGTTAGACCAAAGTAGCTCAAAGTACATGTACTATAGGCCTACACCTGATCCGTGAACTTGTTTTTTTTTTAAAGACAATTCTTGTTTGTGTAAAAACTGAAGCATCATAGGTGTAAAAGAATATTTGAATATAACGATTCGTGATACCCAAACATGCTTCAGTTTATGTGGTTTAGGAAGCAGAGAATTTTATTTCAATTTTATATACGCCAAAATATTTTCTGAATAATAAAAATTAACACTGAATTGATGGCGGAAATTTTATGTAAAATTTACGTTGGTCCCCACTAAAGATTACTGTTTCGTCTTTATGGGAATTTTATCTTTTAATATCTGAAAGGACTTTGGGGACCTACGTGAAAAATCCAGACAGTCTTACAAGAAAAATGGTAGGCTGACTAGGCTCCCTACCTTGCAGAGCACGTGCGTGCACGAAATCAATTGTGTATGTATCATAGGCCCCTCGTATTGTCTGTATGCGCCTGAGAATTCAACAATATTAATAATGGTAGCTCTACACATTAATGTTTTTAAGCAGATAAAATTCCAAAATATGGTACGTTTTCTGTCTTTGCTTGTCACGTGGTATGTTGAAGTAATTGAAGTTGTGATTATATGTTCAAACTTTCAAGATGGCCCCAACAAGTCAGTTGGCTGAGCGGTAAAGGCGCTGGTAATATGTCGATACTGTATACATGATAGCGGTGCAGCGTGGGTTCGAGCCCCACCTCTGCCGAACTAAATTTCCTTTTTTTTTTAAATTTCATATTATATTAGGGAAATGTGGCTGGGAGAATTTATGTATGACGAAGAGTGGTGTGGGTGTATAGGTTCATCCCCTGCAATGGTGATCCCCAGCTCGACTAGTCTACTGTAGTAGACCAGTTTAATTTATCATTCCCTAAATTAATCTCTCTGACCTGACCTTGGAAAACTCATCATTCCTGTTCTGATTTAACAGCTCAGATATCCATGAGAAAACTTTTTTCTCTGGGCAGGGCAGTCACTGGAGATGTGATGTGTTTCGTCATAGATTTTAAATGGTTTCATGCATGGAAACGTATGAATAATTGTTTATCAAAAAAAAAAAAAAAAAAAAAAAAAAAAAAAAAGGAATGCAGCGCAGTCTACAGCTCGACTTGGGTCTTCTCTTCATTCTAGCTTGTGCGAAGATTTTGTTTTTATATGCCTATTATACTTGTTTAAAACAGCATCACACTCACTCCCACAGCCCACACACAGCCCACACAACGCATGCGCACCCCAGTAATAGTATAGACATATGATATCCCTATTAAATATTTTGAGCTCAAAATGTAGAAATATACACTTTGAGCTCATCTTATAATAATAGCTATACAACAGGGCAAGGAAAGAAATAGACAGGTGTCAATTATAAAATCCTTGAATATATTTACATAAACAAAGTCAAGTAAAACGCAAGTGTGGACAACTCAGCTTGGTCGTGTTTATAAGAAAACTCAAGAAACTTGCAAATTTTAGAAAAGAAGTTGCATTGCGTTCGAAATACTAGCATTTGTGAGTCAAGTTATTTATTTTTAGTAACAAAAGGACCATTTCCTCTATCTTCCGAATCTGGGTGTTAAATGGATATACCTAGATTTGGAAGACGATTACTTTATTTATGTCGTATTTTATTCATACATGTCGTATGTATACGGACGTTGAAACTTTAAAAAGTAATAGTCCCCAACGAATTTAGATATGAGCTCTTACTTCGCTTTGATCGTCCACTCTCCAATCAGGGAATTCCCTTTTAACAAAGGAGCACCTGCGTAGTACATGGTACTGCAGCAATTAGCAAGCACCCTCGGCGCGACAAGATCGCACTCGTTGTACTTGCAGTGGCTTCATGTATTTATCATGTAGCCTATTATAAATATATCTATTTCATTCAAATACAGGTATATATTTAATATAAAAACAACATTTGAGGCTTTAGGTATTTTAGTCTCAGCTCAAACCAAAGTAAGAAAGTTTGAATTCTTATGCACCGTAAACGTTCGCCTAATGGCGCTCCTTTGCCTTGGGGTAAATTTCATGTACAAAGAGAGAGCTACCTCCTCTAAAATCACAACAAGAATTAAGGGTATGTGCCCTTATTTGCTGGTGGGATTTTTGTGGGAGGGCACTTTAAGTTTGTGTCTAAAATACCAGTTATATCAAGGGGGCCCATAGCGCCATTACTTGGCGAACGTTCTACGGTATATCCATTATTCGAGTTGTAAAGTAGGGTAAAAAAGATCTAGGTCTCAAGAAAGAAAGAACAGGATTAAATAAAGAATAATTAAGGACATAAAGAAAGAATTTTGCCCTAATGAATTTTTAGAAAGAGCTGAAGCAAGGAACTGAGTTTCACAATACAATCCTTTTATAGTTCGAAATGTGTGCTGCCGACAGAGTAGGCGTCCCTTTGTGTGGTTCAGTTCATGGACCTAAAGACCCAGTTTAACAAAAATGTTAAAATTATGTTACGCCAATCAAACATTTTTTAGGCCTAATATAGAAACTAGTAGGCCTACATACCACACATTGTTATTGAAAACCCGTAAGGAGAACAGCAACCCTTCACAAAAGAGAAGCTTAATTTTAGTGGTTACCTAGGATACCAACACCAGTGGCGTGCGCAAAGGGGACAGGGGGATGTGCCCCCCCCCCCCCACACTTTTGTCAAAAAGTTCGGGGAAATAATGCACCCAATCGGGGGGAGAAACTGGGGAATTAGTTATTAAATTTTAAAACAGTCAGAGAATCGAGACCCCTGTCCCCGACTTTGAAAACCTGCATACGTTACTGCTAAACATATGCCTTGGTGGTGGGCCTATATTATACATGTAAAACATCACAGATGACTTTGAATAAATGCAGATAAAGCCAATATAATGAAACCTTTAGAACAATAAACACCTATACAAGCCTAAAATAACTCTAAAAACCCTAACAGGGAATTCCAGACTTTTTGGTAAAATTCCAACTTATTTGTGTAATTTTAGATACCCTCTATAGAGGGCGATGGAATTCCAGATTTGTTTTGGTAAGTCAATTGAAAATTCCAACTTTTTTTTGATTATTTTTAAAAACCCTCTTTACCCCTCCATGGAATTCCAGACTTTTTTGCTAGTCAATTGAAAAATTCCAACTTTTTATTTGGATATTTTTAGAAACCCTCTATAGAGGGCGATGGAATTCCAGATTTTTTTGGGTAAGTCAATTGAAAATTCCAACTTTTTTTGACAATTTTAAAAACCCTCTATACCCCTCCATCGATTTCAAGATTTTACATGCACTAAACAGGGCCGGAAATCCAGGTTTTTCCCTCAAGTATGCTTTGGAATTCCAGACATTTTAGAAAAAAATTTTTTTGCCCTCTATAGGGGGGGTGCATGTTTCATCTGGAATAGCCCATTGTTGCTACATGTACATTAGGCCTAAATAGTAAAACGGATTCTAAGGCAAAAAAAAAGATTGACAAAAATTTTATGAGATACCGGTACTGGCATATTGCATGTGGCGTACCATGGCCGCCCCTTCCCCGGGGGGCTGAAGAAAATCCAAAGGATTTATAGGCGCTACCACCCCAAAAGCAACACATTTTGACATTTTGATGTATTTGTATAGTACAATTTTTTCACATTTTCCGCCCTTTTTTCTTTACTAATTCTTTTTGCTGCCCCTTCTTCTTTCGCCACCCCTCTTTTTGCCACCCCTTCTTTCCGCCGCCCTTCGATTTGGCTGCCCCTGCTTTGACCCCGGGGCTGGCGTCACCAAAGCCCCCCCCGCAAAAAAAAAAATACGCGCATGTACGTCTAATTGCAAGCTTTTTTAATTTCACGCTTCGTCGTCAGGAAGGAGACCCCACCCTAGTCTCGGTACCAGCCAGTTTGTGCTCCTCCGTCAACTAAACAAACCGGTTTGTTTAGTGGCGGAGGAGCAAAACCCGTCTGGTACCGAGACTACCCGGTACCCCCCATCACTGATGCAGTGTTGCAGTGTCCATTACCGGTACTAGGGCTGTACATGCCAAAAAATCTCCCCCCCTTTACATACTAAGATTTTTGGGATCTTGAATTTAAAACCTTAAATTGTCTTATCATACGGTACCGGTACCCCGGTATAATGCGAGCGCAGCGAGCAGGAAAGTTTGCATATGAACGTGTTTCTAGTGTTTTCCTGCACCTTTTTAGGGCATAATATAGAAATGGTGCCTAAAATATCTGTGCCAAAAACCGCTTGCCCCCTCCCCCTTTCGACCTGGCAAAATAGCTGGCCCCCCCCCCCCCCCTTCGACCTGCCAAAAAATGCTTGTCCCCTCCCTTTTGGCCTGCCAACAACATTTGCCCCCCTATAATTCACCAACCGGGGTACACATAATTCTTGCACCACCCCTTAGGCCTATATCAATACTCACGGTATTAGGCAGCGCGTCAGTCAATCCGTCTTGGGGCTAAATTGTCAAAAAGTGGCTGAAAAAAAAGTGACTAATATTTTCCAAAATAAGGGGGTATCCGGGGTATGGTGTGTCAAAGTGTGACTGTAGGCCTATATGACAAGAATTCCTCAAGAATGGATTTGGTATATAGACCATGTATAGATAGTGCACGAAAGTGTTACTATAAATATTATACATAATATTTATTGTTTGTTAAATTGTTTGATTGTTTGTTTACCCAGGTTGGTCCGTGAGGCTGCGTTCACATAGAAGTATACTATTCGGGTATACGGTGCACGTTTTGCAGGTTCACGCGTATAGCTTAAATCGAGCAAGGCAATTTCATAGTACCGGGTCACATAAGGCTACGATCGCATAGAAGTATACTATTTGGGTATACGATGCACGTTTTGCAGGTGGACGCGTATAGCTTAAATCGAGCAAGGTAATTTCATAGTACCGGGTCACATAAGAGCTATTCGAAAAGGCCGTAAACCTGCGTTTAGTATAGTATAGTGGGAATCGCGCGTGTTCGATTTTAGTGCAGTGTATACCGTCCAAATTTTAAAAACCTAAACCATATGTGGGTAAATACATTTTTTAATAGATGCACTATCTAATTCTGCACATTATGACACCTCATTGAATGCAATGTGACCTCAAGAAGTAAAGTTAAAAGCATTTGATAAGACGAAGAAAATGGGTAAACTGACATACTCGCTGTTCGCTATACGAAATTAGATACAGACTTTAAGGTACATATTTCGAGGTGCATAACAGACACAAAATTTGTGTCATAACAAACACCAAATTGGTGTCGATGACCTGACATGCATGCATTCTTTTGTGATGGTCTTTCAATTTGTGCC
Source organism: Amphiura filiformis (assembly GCF_039555335.1). Taxonomy (NCBI): domain Eukaryota; kingdom Metazoa; phylum Echinodermata; class Ophiuroidea; order Amphilepidida; family Amphiuridae; genus Amphiura; species Amphiura filiformis. Next base: position 7,151,165 of record NC_092631.1, read on the forward strand.
GAGTGTCCTTGGCATACTTGACTATGCTTCAGTGGTCATGAAAGGATTCAATAGATAACCTCTGCCCCACTAATCCCCAGCTATTGTCTGAAATTGCACCTCGGAAGATATATTATAACAACTCAGTCCTCAAATGATAGTCATATAACGACCAAAAGATAAATGACTGACTATCATTGAGGACTGAGTTCCAGAAGTCTAATACGAATACGCTCATTCGATCAGGCTGAGTTCACATATAGTATACCCTATATGAACTCAGCCTGATCGAATGAGCGTATTTCGTATAGCGAATACCGTATACCGTATACTTCTATGTGAACGCAGCCTGAGGGACACATGCTAATCCATGGGAAATCCATTGACCGTTCCAACATACAATAAAAATGCAATAGCCTGGATAGAAGTCAGTATAGGCTATAATAAAATGCATGCTGGTCCATGCAGATAGCTTTGATAAACAAAGGAAGAAATGGAAAAAATAGCAAGGAAAAAGGAGAAAGGAGAGAAGGCCACTCCCAAACACAATTGTACAATTTTACTCTATAAGCCCTTACTTCGTGAGAGAGGAAATTGGAATTTCAATCTCAAACCTCGATGCAAAGGCTATATCCTGTTTAACGCACCAAATATCTATTCTTAGAGAATTTAGTTAATAATTATTTTGTCGAATTCGTATTTGAATAGAGTTTGTATGTACTGTGCGGTCGTGTCTTTATTAATTTTGTTTGTTTGTTTGAATTAATTATGTCTACAAATTGTGCTGTTTGTTTACTCATCATAGTCATGATATGCGTAGTTTGTTGTTATTTTGCTACTCGAGTCGAGATTTAGCTTCGAATTTACAAACGATTGGTGAGCAAATTCGTGGCTAGACTAGTAAGTCACTTGTGATTGTGAATGCGAATCAGTCAGGCTAGACTTGAACATGTTGAATTGTCGCCCACTCCATTTGTTTACCTTTGTTATCGCAGGTTAAGGCGGATCGGTGGGGAACTAGAGGTGCCTTGCACTCAAAAATTAAGACACACGGGAAATGGTATACATGGGTCATACAAAGGAGATCACGACTTGTAAGGGATGTGTCATTTCCACCGAGTGGAGGGATGCCCAAAACTTTCCGATAGTAACTCAAGAAGTCAGGAAAAAACTCGGGAATTATACAGTGCGCAAAATAATTAAGGTAGTCCTACCTGTTATGTTCACCCCCTGTATATCCAAAACAAAGACAAATATGTTAACACAAGCAGCCAGTAGGCCTACATATACCTTTTAGCTCTGATTTAAGACCTCATTTGTTGAAATTAATTGAGAAACCTAAGGAAGGAACGACATCAAAACCTGCACTTTTATGTTCTAATCAATGGAAGCACGGCACTATATTAGTTCTATGTGCTAGAAAGCTAACGCCGGCGCTAGTTAAGTTTCCTTTTTCGAGAACGCTTTGTGTAAATTGCAATGGCAATGGAGCAAACTGCAACTTCTGAATTTGTATCCTTCTTGGGGTTTTAGACCATTACATCGTGTTTTTATTTCTTGAACGATGTCAGTAAATCCGAGCTAAAAGATGCCGCTATTAGCTGTAGGTTCTAATTATAACATATTTGTTTTTGTTTAGGATATACAATGGTAAAATATCCTTTAAAAAGGAATGATTGGGAACTTTGATGTGTTATTCTGAATTGTAATTAGGCCTAACCGTTTGGGTAAAATTGTCTTCTCTAAAAACAATTGTAACATTAGCATAGTAATCATGTAATCAAAGAAAGATTAGGAAATGTAAATATCTATTGCAGTGGGAGAGGTGTAAATCGTACTGCGTGGGATGCAAGAGGATCTGAGTAGGCCTATGCCTACAAAGGAATAAAGCTCACTTACCAAGTTCGGTTTATAGGCCTACTAGATTAGGCAATGGTATGCCTATACTGGTACCTTAATTGTTTTGCGCACTGATATGCGATTATTGGCTTTGTTGACTCATTTTCTATCAACGTATTAATATGTAGGCCTACACTGCAGTTTTAACTTACGGCTAAAATTGGACAAACCCTACCACCCCACTCGCCTTAATTAGAGTTATACGTACGCCTCACTATATCTTTGATATCGTGCGATATTGTGATGGCGCTATTGCACATACACCTTAATGCCAGGCGGCATAGGTCACGCGACACGTGACGTTCGAGGCTGGCGAAAATACAAGGCTGACAGCCCCATTCAAATACACGGTTAGCATTTATAAAAATAACATACGTACAGTGTGGTACATTGTCGTACCCCAACGGTTTTAGAGTAAGATAATTTTGCTTTGACACCACATAACAAATTTAGAATTGTTTGTGAAGATTTCATGATTATGTGTTAATCCAATGGCGATGTCAAAAATTGCGATATCGCTTCCACCACCGCCTGCTTAATGCTACATGGGGGACGGGGATGTGCGGTCACTTTGGCCCATCATCTTTCAACTTCTCACACCCATTGACCCCTCTGTTTTGCTGTCACCGAATAAACCCTTGTTTAAATAATTCTTAACGGATCGTAGGCCCTATACTTTGATCAGCTCGTAATCGGCGGGAATATTAACATCGCAGATTAGGCCGTATAAAATTAATATTTTGGTTCTCGTCCAGAGTATTTTCATGAATTAATGAGGAGGGAGGTTTTTTTTTTTTTTTTTTCCAATGTAAAAAACTAAAATCACCATTTTCAGTAGTTTTCGGTCTTTTCCAACAGTGCTTGAAGAAACGATGAGGCACTTTTTTTTTTTTTTTTCAAATGTGAGATTCTGAGGATAAACCCCTAGAGTACCACAAAAAGACTTGGAAGTGATCCTTATTCTCTAATAAACTTATTTATATGTATAATTCATAGATCATTCCAAAGTCTAAAATAATTGAAAAATCTAAAAAAAATAAAAAATCTGACAAATCACAGAAATTGAGGAGGGAGGGGACGAGAACCAAAACATTAATTTTATACGGCCTTAATATAAATTTATTTTATTTAGCATGTTTAGAGAATTGTCTTGTGACACCTCGCTAGAAAAATCACAAATTATTAATTCAAGTCCTGTACTTGTCTACTTTCTTTAACATGCACATTTTAGATCTTACAGATGAATTATGCATGATGCAGTCATGTCTACAGTAGAATTCATCTCGACCTTTGCAGGACTTAACCCCATTAAAAGCTATTAAACCAAGATAACACTCATTGAAACAGCTCAACTGATTAAATCGGATCTTCTCTGGTTGTGCACAAGTGTCTGTTTTACATGTGCGATATCGCAATAAAGCTGGTATTATAGCTTCAGTTGGGTAACCGATTATAAAGGAAACGAAAGGAAACAATGGTATGTGTACCTTTGTTCACGAAATGACACAATGGCGTGCTTTTTGTAAACCAGCATTCTTGAAAATGAGCAACATAATGATTGTTGACTTAACACGGTTTGGAACTAATTTCTTCATATTTTTGGTGTTATCTGTCGTTTACATGTCCTTCCTAAAACACAAAAGTGCGACCCTCTCCAAACACCTAAATTAGCTAAAAATTTAGGACATGTTACAAAACTATATTGTCTAGAATTTTAGAAGAGTACTTTTAATATTGGCCGGTTATTTTTCACACAGCGACGTTAACTAGGCAATGTACTATTACCTATAACATTAACTAAAACACCAAAGTACGAATATTTCCAAACATCTAAATTAGCTAAAAATTTAGGACATGTTAAAAAACTATATTTTCTAGAACTTTAGAAGAGTACTTTTAATATTGGCCGGTTATTTTTCACACAGCGACGTTAACTAGTCATATCCCCATACTTTTAACGTAGGGCTATTTGTAGAGGTCACGCGTCAATGGGAAAGAGCACTGTGTATTGTGTATAGGAAAACGGACAGTAACTGCAGTATGATCACTCTTAACATGGATCTACTTTTTTGGCGTAGTGGTAAAAGCTCTAATCGAATGCTTCTTGAAATTTGGGTTTTAGAATACCCAGGGGGGTCACTCCCATTGTGGCCTGTACACCATCCGCGATGATAAAAACGCGTAAAAAAGGGTAGTGTTTCGTGGATAGGCACGATACGCGCGTATCGTGTTTAGGGTGTCAAAACATAGCGTAGCAAAATTGCAATTGCTAATACGCGGAAATGAAATATAGGGTATGAAATTTGATGCAAGGAATAAAATCCCTGTTTAGGGTGTGAAAACACCTGTTTAGGGTATCGTTTTAGCCAAGGGTTAAATCCTTGTTTCAAAAGTTGATTATCGCGGATGGTGTACAGGCCACAATGGGAGTGACCCCCCGGGGATAGAATAGTGTAAAATTTAACATTTTCGCGTGCTTCGCGTGTAATGAACCCAATGTGTAGGCCTATAAATTTTCACTTCAAAATGTATAAAATTTTCCCCGCGCAGATAAATTTTGGCCAACACTACTGCAGGCACGCCACTATACTGTAAGGCACGCCATGATACCGTACTGTCAGGCACGCCACTATACATTGTAGGCTTTATTCATGGTGTGCATAAGTCCCTATGTCACACTCAATCTCATGATGCATCTAATGACGTCAACTTGCCAGCAAGACATTCTAGAAACATGCAGTATGCAAAGTATACAAGAATTTGTCTTTAAAAAAGACAAGTTCACGGATCAGGTGTATATATAGTACATGTAGGCCTACTTTGAGCTACTTTGGTCTAACATTTAATATTCATATCTAACCTACTCTGCACTTATTCGACAATAAATAAGTGATATGAGACTTAATACCTGCGTCTTGACTCTGGAAAACAATATTTTTTAAAAACCTCATTTTGCATTTAGTTTTTTATTGCGTTGCAAAGTAGCAAAACTTTCTTTATATATGGCCCAATTTATGCCTGGAAAAGGTTATCCCCTCTTACATCCTATCAATAGGTCTGATTTCTATAATGAGGTGTCACCGGGTTTGCAAGAGATAATTAATGCCAAATCTAAACACCATGAAATTCACCACATCACGACCAAGCTCACATTGGGCGCCCCGTTCCTTTTTTAAAGGAATTTTTATGTCAGGGTCATGGTCCAGCTTTTATATGAACACCAATATTATACAGGTTTATACACATGGGTTAATACAAGAGTCAATAAACATTCAATTAACTGGGTTATTACAAGAGTCAATAAACATTCTGTGATGTGCCCCGAGTAATTTAATTTAATTATTTAACTTTGTTTACAAGCTGAAAGTATTTCATGAGATGGGAAAGCCCCTTGTACGTGCAAGATGATGGTGTGGAAAGTCATTTTGGAATTCCCCCAAAATTATTGTAAACAAAGTCAGAGCTATGTTTGGAACTTGGAAATCCCCAGTTCAGCATTATTGCACCATAGAGAAAAAAACACCCAGGAAGTGATGTAATGAGAAAGGTTAATGTGTATAATTAATCTTGGGAAATCCCAAGCTTGCATCATCTGTGAAGATGTGAATGAAGTGATGGTTTATTAATAGATGATGGGTTTTGTGCATGAGTACTGATATAAAAAGCTGGAGGCTTAAATTTGGACTTTACAGAATGTCATGGGAGATTGTGAAACTGCACATGTGTGTGATGGTCTTCGTGCTTCACAAAAGAAGTACATTTTAACCAGTTTATGTAGCCAATAATTGAGCTATTTTAATACAGCAACGAAGGAGATAGCGAGCAAACAAATGTGCTCTTCCTCATCAAAGGATTAAAGTTCTTCTGTCGAATTGCTGCAGTTTGCTGGGTTTGTGAAGGCCACGCATCTGTCAAAAAACAGCGGAGCTGTGTTAAAGAAAACTGTTCCCTGAAGAAAGAGAGAATGGTGAAAGTAACACCATTTTTGGAGAAAGCAGCGCAAGGAGATATATTTGTGGAGAAAGCAGAGCAAGGAGATATTTTTGTGGAGAAGGCAGCGCAAAGGAGATTGGAGAAAGCATCATCATTTTCGTATGAGGATTTTATACGCAAGGATTTATAAATGCAAGTGTACAATGGACTTAGCTGATTTTCGCAGGACAAGTGAATAAGGATATATTACACCAGTCGTCCAGAACATTGCAAGAACGCTAGAATCACCAACAAGAAGACCGCTGGTTAAGTACCGATAGAATAAAACTGTTTGTGTGATTTTATTGTAGTTGTTGTTATATGTACCAAGCATACTTTGTTTTCAATTAAAGACTTAGATTTGTTAGCTTAAAATCAAACAGTGTATTTGTGTTGTGCATTCGTGTGAGTTCGGGTAAAAGGTGATTTTGGCCTTGAGTCAAGTACGACTCGTAACAATTCAATTAACTATAGATAATGGACTTAGTTTTGTGCAATGTAATTATATTAAACTTTTTCCGAAGTAAATCGCCTGCTGCATAGTTTTCTAATTACAGATGATAGGGGGCCTATGTTTACTTTGTGATAAGGCCTGACCATGAAATGGTAGTTTTGATTAACCAATCAGTTATGTGTATTGTCAGCATGTGATGGCTATAAGCCAATTGAAAACATGTTTATAAAAAAGGCTAAAAAATTCCTCCACTTAACAGACTTTTTCCCGGGTGTAAGGCTATATATTAAGTTGTCATGTGTGGCAAGATTAGATAAAGGCATACAAACTAGGGTATGAGATATTAGGAATTATTTCCTAGCCTCTTAACCACACTGGTTAACCACATATAGCTATTCAAGACACAGGATATGTAAGGGATAAACTGTGCATATGAGATGTGGGTGCAAGTGGCATCATTTCACTGCCGTGAAAAAAGGAGTGCGTTTGTAACTAGCCTACAAACAAAATAAGCTTTCTAATCAAATATCACTATCATTATAATTATACCATGCTGATATTGATCAGATGTTTACTCATGCTGCTTCATACTGGGCCGTTACTTTCACCACATATCCTGGCTTTCACAAACCAGAGAGATATTGGACACTTATTTTCAATAGGCCTATACTATATGCGGGGGCACAAATCTTGACGGAAGGGCACATTCACAGAGGTTTGTATTGCTATGCTATTCGGGGGCACAAATCTTGAAGGAAGGGCACATTCACAGAGGTTTGTAAAGCTATACGGGGGAACAAATCTTGAAGGGAGGGCACATTCACATAGGTTTGCAATACTATGAGGGGGCACAAATCTTGAAGGAAGGGCACATTCACAGAGGTTTGTAATGCTCTGCGGGGTCACAAATCTTGAAGGGAGGGTACATTCACATAGGTTTGCAATACTATGCGGGGGCACAAATCTTGAAATGCTATGCGGGGGTACAAATTTTGAAGGGAGGGCACATTCACAGAGGTTTGTAATGCTATGCGGGGGCACAAGTCTTGAAGGGAGGGCACATTCACAGACGTTTGTAATGCTATGCGGGGGCACAAATCTTGAAGGGAGGGCTCATTCACAGAGGTTTGTAATGCCATGCGGAGGCATAAATCTTGATGCGAGGACACATTCATAGAGATTTGTAAAGCAATACGGGGGTACAAATCTTGAAGGGAGGGTATATTCACATAGGTTTGTAATGCTGTGCGGGGGCACAAATCTTGAAGGGAGTGCACATTCACATAGGTTTGTAATGCTATGCGGGGACACAAGTCTTGAAGGGAGGGCACATTCACATAGGTTTGTAAAGCTATACGGGGCACAAATCTTGAAGGGAGGGCACATTGTTTGTAATTGCGGGGACACAAGTCTTGAAAGGAGGGCACATTCAGAGAGGTTTGTAAAGCTATACGGGGCACAAATCTTGAAGGGAGGGCACATTCACAGAGGTTTGTAATGCTATGCGGGGACACAAGTCTTGAAGGGAGGGCACATTCACAGAGGTTTGTAATGCTATGTGGGGGCACAAGTCTTGAAGGAGGGCACATTCACAGACGTTTGTAATGCCATGCAGGGGCACAAATCTTGAAGGAGGGCACATTCACAGAGGTTTGTAATGCTATGCGGGGTACAAATCTTGAAGGGAGGGCACATTCACAGAGGTTTGTACTGCTATACCGAGCACAAATCTTGAAGGGAGAGCACATTCAGAGAGGTTTCTAAAGCTATACGGGGCACAAATCTTGAAGGGACTGAAGGGAGGGCACATTCACAGATGCTTGTAATGATATGCGGGGTCACAAATCTTGAAGCGAGGACACATTCACAGAGGTTTGTAAAGCTATAAAAGGCACAAATCTTGAAGGGAGGGCACATTCACAGATGTTTTTAATACTATGCGGGGGCACAAATCTTGAAGGGAAAGCAAATCCACATAGGTTTGTAATGCTATGCGGGGGCACAAATCTCGAAGGGACGGCACATTCACAGAGGTTTGTAAAGCTATACGGGGCACAAATCTTGAAGGGAGGGCACATTCACATAGGTTTGTAATGCTATGCGGGGGTACAAATCTTGAAGGGAGGGCACATTCACAGACGTTTGTAATGCTATGCGGGGGCACAAATCTTGAAGGGAGGGCACATTCACATAGGTTTGTAATACTATGGGGGGTACAAATCTTGAAGGGAGGGCACATTCACAGACGTTTGTAATGTTATGCGGAGGCGCAAATCTTGAAGGGAGGGCTCATTCACAGAGGTTTGTAATGCCATGCGGAGGCATAAATCTTGATGCGAGGACACATTCATAGAGATTTGTAAAGCAATACGGGGGTACAAATCTTGAAGGGAGGGCATATTTATTGTCAGATGTTTGTAAAGCTATGCGGGGCACAAATCTTGAAGGGAGGGCATATTCACATAGGTTTGTAATGCTATGCGGGGGCACAAATCTTAAAGGGAGGGCACATTCACATGGGGTTGTAAAGCTATACGGGGCACAAATCTTGAAGGGAGGGCACATTCACAGAGGTTTGTACTGCTATACCGAGCACAAATCTTGAAGGGAGAGCACATTCAGAGAGGTTTCTAAAGCTATACGGGGGCACAAATCTTGAAGGGAGGGCACATTCACAGATGCTTGTAATGATATGCATTCACAGAGGTTTGTAAAGCTATAAAAGGCACAAATCTTGAAGGAGGGCACATTCACAGAGGTTTGTAAAGCTATACGGGGCACAAATCTTGAAGGCAGGGCACATTCACATAGGTTTGTAATGCTATGCGGGGGCACAAATCTTGAAGGGAGGGCACATTCACAGATGTTTGTAAAGCTATACGGGGGCACAGATCTTGAAGGGAGGGCACATTCACAGACGTTTGTAATGCTATGCGGGGGCACAAATCTTGAAGGGAGGCACATTTACAGAGGTTTGTAATGCCATGCGGAGGCATAAATCTTGAAGCGAGGACACATTCACATAGGTTTGTAATGCTATCATGGGTCACAACTCTTGAAGGGAGGGCACATTCACAGAGGTTTGTAAAGCTATACGGGGCACAAATCTTGAAATGAGGCCACATTCACCAAAGTTTGTAATGGTATGTAGGGACACAAATCTTGAAGGAGGAGGGCACATTCACAGAGGTTGTAATGCTACGCGGGGGGGTCTTGAAGGAGGGCACATTCACAGACGCTTGTAATGCTATACGGGGGTACAAATCTTGAAGCGAGGACACATTCACATAGGTTTGTAATGCTATGCGGGGGCACAAATCTTGAAGGATGGGCACATTCACATAGGTTTGTGCTGCTAAATGGGGGTACAAATCTTGAAGGGAGGGCACATTCACAGAGGTTTGTATTGCTATACGGGGCACAAATCTTGAAGGAAGGGCACATTCACAAAGGTTTGTAACGCTATGCGGGGGCACAAATCTCAGAGGTTCACAGAGGTTTGTACTACTATACCGATCACAAATCTTGAAGGGAGCGCACATTCAGAGAGGTTTCTTAAGCTATACAAGGGCACAAATCTTGAATTGAGGGCACATTCACAGATGCTTGTAATGCTATGCGGGGGCACAAGTCTTGAAGGGAGGGCACATTCACAGACGTTTGTAAAGCTATACGGGGTCACAAATCTTGAAGAGAGGGCACATTCACAGAGATTTGTAAAGGTATGAAAGGCACAAATCTTGAAGGGGGACATTCAGAGAGGTTTGTAATACTATGCTGGAGCACAAATCTTGAAGGGAGGGCACATTCACAGACGTTTGTAATGCTATGGGGGGCACAAATCTTGAAGAGAGGGCACATTCACAGAGATTTGTAAAGGTATGAAAGGCACAAATCTTGAAGGGGACATTCAGAGAGGTTTGTAATACTATGCTGGAGCACAAATCTTGAAGGGAGGGCACATTCACAGACGTTTGTAATGCTATGCGGGGGCACAAATCTTGAAGAGAGGGCACATTCACAGAGATTTGTAAAGGTATGAAAGGCACAAATCTTGAAGGGGGACATTCAGAGAGGTTTGTAATACTATGCTGGAGCACAAATCTTGAAGGGAGGGCACATTCACAGACGTTTGTAATGCTATGCGGGGGCACAAATCTTGAAGAGAGGGCACATTCACAGAGATTTGTAAAGGTATGAAAGGCACAAATCTTGAAGGGGACATTCAGAGAGGTTTGTAATACTATGCTGGAGCACAAATCTTGAAGGGAGGGCACATTCACAGACGTTTGTAATGCTATGCGGGGGCACAAATCTTGAAGAGAGGGCACATTCACAGATGCTTGTAATGCTATGCGAGGGCACAAGTCTTGAAGGGAGGGCACATTCACAGACGTTTGTAAAGCTATACGGGGTCACAAATCTTGAAGAGAGGGCACATTCACAGAGATTTGTAAAGGTATGAAAGGCACAAATCTTGAAGGGGGACATTCAGAGAGGTTTGTAATACTATGCTGGAGCACAAATCTTGAAGGGAGGGCACATTCACAGACGTTTGTAATGCTATGCGGGGGCACAAATCTTGAAGAGAGGGCACATTCACAGAGATTTGTAAAGGTATGAAAGGCACAAATCTTGAAGGGGGACATTCAGAGAGGTTTGTAATACTATGCTGGAGCACAAATCTTGAAGGGAGAGCACATTCACAGACGTTTGTAATGATATGCGGGGGGGACACAAATCTTGAGAGGGAGGCTCATTCACAGATGTTTGTAATACTAAGCAGGGGCACAAATGTTGAAGGAGAGCACATTAACATAGGTTTGTCATGCTATGCGCGGGCACAAATCTTAAAGGGAGGACACATTCACAGAGATTTGTAAAGCTATACGGGGGCACAAATCTTTAAGGGAGGGCACTTTCACAGAGGTTTGTAATGCTATACGGGGGCACAAATCTTGAAGGGAGGGCATATTTACTGTCAGAGGTTTGTAAAGCTATACGTGGTCACAAATCTTGAAGGGAGGGCACATTAACAGAGGTTTGTAATGCTATGCGGGGGGACACAGATCTTGAGAGGGAGGCTCATTCACAGATGTTTGTAATACTAAGCGGGGGCACAAATGTTGAAGGGAGAGCACATTAACATAGGTTTGTCATGCTATGCGCGGGCACAAATCTTAAAGGGAGAGCACATTCACAGAGGTTTGTAAAGCTATACGGGGCACAAATCTTGAAGCGAGGACACATTCACAGAGATTTGTACTTTAGCTATACGGGGGCACAAATCTTGAAGGGAGTTCCCATTCACAGAGGTTTGTAATACTATGCGTTGGAACAAGTTTTGAAGGGAGGGTACATTCACAGAGGTTTGTAATGCTATGCGGGGGCACAAATCTTGAAGGGAGTTCCCATTCACAGAGGGTTGTAAAGCTATGCGTTGGAACAAGTCTTGAAGGGAGGGCCCATTCACAGAGGTTTGTAATACTATGCGGGGGCACAAGTCTTGAAGGGAGGGCACATTCACAGATGTTTGTAAAGCTATACGGGGGTACAAATCTTGAAGGGAGGGCATATTTACTGTCAGAGGTTTGTAAAGCTATACGTGGGCACAAGTCTTGAGAGGGAGGGCACATTCACAGATATTTGTAATACTATGCGGGGGGCACAAATCTTGAAGGGAGGGCACATTCACAGAGATTTGTAAAGCTATACGGGGCGCGAACTATTTTACCGTAGTTAACATTTGAATAGGGAGCCCGTTTAAGCAACTGTAGGCCTATACGTGGTGTTCCGCCTATTAGGGTTAGGGTTAGGGTTAGGGTTAGGGTTAGGGTTAGGGTTAGGGTTAGGTTTAGGGTTAGGTTTAGGGTTAGGGTTAGGGTTAGGGTTAGGGATAGGGTTAGGGTTAGGGTTAGGGTCTTAGGGTTAGGGTTATAGGGTTCAATATTGATCGGAGATAGGGCCTATATACGTATTAACTAGTAATATAGTATATCGTGTATATACGCTTTATTCCGTAATCAACAAGTATGATAGAAAGACGGCTTTCAAACATTATACAATCGGCCCGATACTGGCTCTATAAAAGCTGCTATAAAGGACCAAGAATGGCAGCCTGTATTGGTCCGACACGGTCGTGCACACGGGCATTCGACTGGCCCAATAGATATTGCCAGCACTGGGCCAAAATGGGTTGAAATTGGCCCAGTAGAGGTCCAATTTATTCAATACTGTACTGGGCCAATATAATATTGCCAATATATTCCCATTATGCAACCGTAAGCAAACGGTAATGGTCCAATTTTGGTACTTTTTATTTTATTTCATTTTGGTCCACGTCTAGCTGTGGAATATTCTTCTATTCATTCCTCGATTATCCGGTTGGTTCAGGCATTATTGGTCAGTTTCACCTGTTGAACCAGACCTCCTTCTTTTTAAAGGAGACCTACAGGTTACTTGCACTCAGCACAATTGAATTTGTGTTAACTGATGTGCAAAGTATTAAAGGTCGATAACAAACCAAGCTCACAAAATTGAGCCATTGATAAATGAAATATATATTCTATGGTGTCATCAGATAAAAAATTATGCCTTGCTCACGTAGATGTTTTACAAGGCAGTAAATGAAATATTCGGAACAAGCGCAAACTCACTGCCTCTTCTTTATAATAATAATAACATGTGGCCCTTCAAAATGAAGATGATACTGATCAAATATTGTATTTTGATAGTAGAAAATGTCAGGGTTTCAAAACCACGCCCACATTAATGCAACATTGGGCCAATACAGGGCCGGCACTCGGGGCCTACAAGCCCGGCCTACAAGTGTCTGCCGCAACTGGACCAGTATGTATGTGCCGGCTCGATGCCATATTCGGGTAGGGTCTTCAATTGGCCCAATAATGGACCAAGTACGGCACAGCTTATCCTGGTAAGAAAACGGCGGCCAAACATTGACCAGTATCGGATTTGTACTGGCGTTATACCGTCAGCCGTGTCCGGTATTGCC